>NC_143259.1:71878081-72181112 GCF_984573655.1 Nuphar pumila | reverse complement strand
CATTGAACTGATAGTATTCTAAGCAAACTGATAGTCGTTCTTCATTGAACTGATAGTATTCCAAGTGAACTGATAGTCGTTCTTCATCGAACTGATAGTGTTCCAAGTGAAGTGATAGTCGTTCCTAATCAAACTGATAGTGTTCCAAGTGAACTGATAGTTGTTCTCCACTGAACTGATAGTGTTCCAAGTGAACTGATAGTTGTTCTTCATTGAACTGATAATGTTCCAAGCGAACTGATAGTCGTTCTTAATTGAACTGATATTATTCCCACCGATGGGCGTTCTTAATTGAACTAATATTGTTTCCAGCGAACCGATGGTCGCTCTTAATTGAACTGATATTGTTCTCAGTGAACTGATAGTCACCTCCTTTGAGAAAAAGAGAGGAGAATTTTCGTCACGGATGCGTTAAGCTGGACCTCATGTGCTCTCTTTCATCAAGGATTTCAAGAAAATTTTGTCAATTTGTCAATCAATAGTTGATTTCAGAATCTTTATTGCACTAATCAGTTTACCCTCAGCATTACTTCTAAAAGAGCGAAGCTTTTGCGAAAAGGGATTCAAACTTCAAATTCTTTCTATTGGCCAACCAAAAGGATGAAGGATAAGTCCTCGATATGGCCAGAAAAGAAGATTCAATGTTATTGAAAAGTCGTAGATGATTGATATTGATCGCAGTTATGGCACATCTTTAAGGATTATTCTTGTAAAGACAAGGCAGTGGAAATATCCTGAGTGCTAGAAAAGAGAGAATTTACCCAAGTCCCGTTTCCTCAAAATCACCTAAGCTGCAATTAAATATCCGCAAAAGGGATCTCTCACCTGTCGTCAAGATGAAGGCGAATTAGGCGAGTAGACCCCCGGGGCCAAAGAAGATTCCAAACATCTCCAAGATGACGGAGTTTGTGACGGATCCTTCTAGGGAAAGTCCAAAGCACTGTCGAGATGAAGGCAGATGCGATGAACCTCTCGACAATCCCTAAAAGATATTTAATTTCAGCTGTCACCAAAAGATCTCCGAACCCATCATCCAAGAAGGATCGAAACATCTCCAAGTTGAAGGAGTTTGTGACGTACCCTTCCCAAAAGAGAGAAAGAGAGGAAAAAGAAAGAGAGAAAAAGTAAGAATATCTCCAAAATAAAGGAGAATGTAGAAAAAACCCAGAGAGCCAAAAAAAGTGCAGAAAGACTATCAAGAGAGAAGCTCTCAGGATATCAAACTGCCAAATCTATCAAGAATCCTCTTTAAATTTGTGAAATTCTATTATCAATACTCTTTCATCAATCGCTTTCATAACATCAAATTCTCTTTCCTGCTCATATCAAGGAAATTGATAGCTTCCTTGAAGAAGGCCAATTGCGAACAATTTGGATTTCAAGTCTCGATTCTACAAAGTGAACCTTGTTTGGAGGTAATGCTTTGGGTAGAAAAGAAAGAATATCTTTGCAACAATGTGCAACATTTTCAAAAATTTTTGAATCAACAACAAAATTTCCAATATTGTGATAATATTTTCTATCCATCCTGACGTGAAGTGAGAGCTCAATATCCGTCTTTGATACATCCTGACACCAATTTTAAATCCCTCTTAAGGACTTGATTCATTTCCTTCTTTGAGAGCATGAACTCTCAGAATTGCACACTTTCCTGTGTCCCCACTGTCCCACCATAGACAGTCCCATTTCGGTTCGAGGTCAAACCACCAATCATTTTCTCGCAAAAGGCAATTTCAAAAGTTGATTTTAGTCTCGGCAATGAGACGCCCAAAACCAATCCCTTTTCAAGCTTTAGGGACCCCATTCTCCTTCCTTTTGCGAAAAACCCTATCGGATTTATTGTGCAAGATCCGAAGGTTCCATCATGGTCTCTTCCTTCGAGGATTCCATCCATTTTCCGCCCGATCAGGATAAGGGTACAAACCTGAGCCTCAATCAAAGAGGTATTCCATTTTCCGCCCAATCAGGATAAGGGTACAAACCTGAGCCTCAATCAAAGAGGTATTTCATTTTCCGCCCGATCAGGATAAGGGTACAAACCTGAGCCTCATTCAAAGCGGTATTCCATTTTCCGCCCAATCCGGATAAGGGTACAAACCTGAGCCTCATTCAAAGAGGTATTCCATTTTCCGCCCGATCAGGATAAGGGTATAAACCTGAGCCTCAATCAAAGAGGTATTTCATCTTCCGCCCAATCAGGTTAAGGGTACAAACCTGAGTCTCATTTCGATGAGATATTTCATTCCCCAATCAGGTTAAGGGTTAAAAGCCTGAGCTTCGTTCCATACGAGATATTTATGTCCCATCCAGGTTAAGGACATAAAACCTGAATTTCGCTCTCACAGAGTGAGTCTTTTCTCTCCATTCTTCGCTTCATATCTACCATCTTCCTCGGGCTAATTTCTTCACACCCAGTCAGATCCTTCTAACTGGGGCATTTTTTTATGTATAGCCCAAATTTGGTGTGTTTTTCTTTGCCACTAAGCTCAGCCATGAGCCGGCTTAGTAGCAAAGAGGGGCATCTGTAAACACCCCAAATTTTCACTCACCTCCCCGACATTTTCACCAAACATCATCATTCAGCCTTTGAAATTGCCGGAGGGCAAAATGGTCATTTTCTGAGTTCGAACCTTGTAAAAGTCCAAATTTCATCTGGAACTCTCAAAGTCTCCCTATTTTAGCTCAGATGTTCAAAATTTTATTCCTGACAGGAGACAGGCATCTCCAAGTCTTGGTTCAAGATTATATTGCATAAGACATGTCATTATATAGCATTGCATGAGCATTTCATATCACTGCACTGCACAACATGTCATTTCGAGGTCCAGAACTCTCGATTTCAAAATTTTCAATCCAGATTAGAATTTCAACTCTTTTCAAAATTGATTTCAAAACCCTGGGTCTTCAAAATTATCAGTTCTTCCCATTTTACCCCCAGGGCTCTGAATTTTAAAATATTTCCTCAGGAAAATGATCTGGATAGTTTTAATATGGATTTCAGCCACCTTATCTCAGATTTTGCCCTTTTGACAATTTCAAATATCTTTCTTTTACAAAATTGCCCTACAAGGGCCAACTCTTTCCAAAATTCCTGTTTTGCCCATTAGTCCAGATTTTATGAAAATTCCAAAAAGAGGTTGTTGTCTTGTTCTTATTTCAATAAAGAAGCAATGTGGGACCCACACTGAGGTGGTGTCACATAGACTTTTCTTTTGAAAAACCTGAACTTTGAAAAACCCAAAAAAATAGGAACCTTGTCCCCTAGATTGGTGCCACTTGTCCTTTCTCTCTCCTCCCATTTACCTGCCATGTGTCAGCATAGGGTTCACCTAGAAGTGCCACATGTCACCTTCTCTCTTCTGCCATCCTTTGACACGTGTCAGCGTGGGGCCACCTTAAGATGCCGCCACATGTCATTAGTCATCCTCTTCATTTTATGCCACGTGTCAATGTCTACCATCTTCACCCTGTGCCATGTGTCATTCCAAGGTCACCATGAGATGCCACGTGTCATGTGTTGTCCTGTTCAGAAAAAGTAGAACTTGTCTCCTCTGAGGTGGCACCATTTGAATTATGTCTCCTGCAAGTGACACATGTCACTCTCTCCTTTCCTCAGGAAAAGCAAGCGACACGTGTCAATCTCTGCTCCTTTCAGAAAAAGCAGAGGACACATGTCTCCCTCCTATTTTTCTCAAAAAAGTAGATGACACATGTCATCTCCAGCTTCCTTTAGAAAAAGTAGAAGACACATGTCACTCCCTGCTTTTCTCAAAAAAAGCAAGTGACACATGTCACCCTCTGCTCTTCTCAGAAAAAGCAAGGGACACGTGTCTCTCTCTGCTTTCTTCAGAAAAAGCAAGTGACACATGTCACTTTCTGCCTCCTTCAGAGAAAGCTAGAATTCA
Source organism: Nuphar pumila (assembly GCF_984573655.1). Taxonomy (NCBI): domain Eukaryota; kingdom Viridiplantae; phylum Streptophyta; class Magnoliopsida; order Nymphaeales; family Nymphaeaceae; genus Nuphar; species Nuphar pumila. The sequence continues at coordinate 72,177,207 of NC_143259.1, read as the reverse complement.
AATGTTCAAACTCCAGTCTAAGGTGGCGCAAATCCTGAACTTCACCTTTTCTATTTTGTGTGAGATGGTGCCACGTGTCCCTTTTCCTCCCTCTTGCCACATGTCATTGTAGGAGCCACCCTGAGGTGGTGCCACATGGCAGGCTCTCCTTTCCTCTAGAAAAAGCAGAAATTTAAATTTCAAACTCTCTCAGAGGTGGCACCATCTGAATCCTCTGTCTTTCCTTCTGACACATGTCAATGAAGATGCTCTGAGATGGCGCCACATGTCAGTCTCTCCTTTCATCAGAAAAAGTAGAATTCAAACCCCTCTGAGGTGGCGTCTTCTGCTTCCTCTGCTCCTACCTTCTGACACATGGCAATGTGGATGCTCTGAGATGGCGCCACATGGAAGTCTCTCCTCCTTCCAGAATAAAGCAGAATTTGAATTTCAAACTCCAAGACAACACCCTCTGAGATGGCGCCACATGGAGGGCTCAGATTAAGCTTCTTTGAATTTCAAAATTTTCCAAAAATCTCTATAAATACAAGGCCCCATGCCCAGCCTAGAGGAGCTTCTTTTGGATTTAGCATTTTCACTCTGAGAGCCCTGTTTGAGAATTGAACTTCAGAATTCCATTTTCATTCTTTCTTGGTTTCCTCTGGATTCACGCCCCTCTGGAGCCCATTATCAAGGTAGCCACTCATTTTGGGAGTTCCAAAACCGCTGGAGAACACAAGGTAAGCTTCCATTCCTATTGATTTCACTATGATAATTCTTTTGGTTTGATTCGTGTTGTCGTTTGAAGAAAGAGCTCATCCGAGGGATGGATTGAGCTATTCTCATAAAACGACATATATAAAAATACATAATTATACTTCCTTGATGATTTTAACATGCATGTAGTTAGCTAGATTTAATTTGTATTTTATTTCATTCATTTATTACATTTCATGAATTAATTAGGATTAATTTAGCATTTATTTCAATTCTGCTTATTTTCAGTAGGTCCCTGTTTTTGTCAGTCAGTCCACACGTCATTTCATGCATTTAGTTTTTATTAAAAATCCCAAAAAAATCACGGAATGCGCCCTTAGGTGTCCCTAAAATGTTGCCAAAAATTAGGAGGCATTTGAATTTGTTTACTGCGGTAAATATTCAAAATGGCAAGTCGGGTTTTGTTACCCGGGATACGTTTTGAAAATCATTTTCCGACTTGTAAAATCGAGATATCCCTCATGGGAGATCCGATTTTCGATCCAAAAGATGTTCTGAAATTGGGCGAATGTCTAGTTTTTAATCTGATTTTTGCAGAGTTTTCTGATTTTGTTTATGTCTGACAAAAATCCGAGAGTTCGGGACACGTGTCAGAGCCTAATTTGGGCCTCTGAGATCTTGGATCGACTTAGGGCTATGGTTTCTCTTTGTGTGTTGCTCCAAATCCGAAACTGTAAAAAGTGAAAGTGGTGTCCAAGATGTCTTATATTTGAATCTAAAAGACTGTAATTTTTAGAACAGTGTTGACCCCTGCTTCAAATTTTTCTTGTCACCCCCCTGTTTTGCTACATTTGTCTGTTCTGTTAGTTTAGGCAGGAATAGTTATATTTTTATCGGTGTTTATGTTGATCAAATGCCGAAGTCATAAACATGAAAGTTGTTCATGTAGGTGTCGTGCATAGCTCTGATTAATTTCATAAATTTCCATGGCCGTTTTGTATTTTTTTAGCATTTTACATCAGATTAGTGTGATTTTTACCTCTGTCTGAACTAAATCCCTGTTATTGAACTCACCATGGCTCAAATCCCGAGGCTGTAAAAACCAAAAATGTTCCATTTCGGGCCTTTTAGTAGTCTGCAAAATATCAGAAGTTTCCATGGTGTAAATCTTGCATTATCATATTAGGCATTGCATTTGGTTCGGATCCATAGGCAAAATCCATCATTTTTAGGACTTTCTTTGAATTTTGGCATTTAAATCATATCATTTCATGATTTTTAGCATTCTAGGTTGTTTATCAAAGTAAGTAGATGCTTCATACCGAATTTGGTGCAATTTGAAATCCATTTGAGGTTCAGATTATCCACAATACCAAAACAGGGTCCCGCAGGACCCGGATCCAAGTGAAAAACAAGCGAAATTCGTTATTTTGAGTAAATTGCAAAATGCCAAATTCTGATTTTACAGTCCTAATGTGTTTAGAAACATGTCATACTGCATTTCATCATCATTGAATTCAATTTGAATTTCGAAATCCCAATTTTACTAAGTTTTCCTTCAAAAAACCCTGATTTTAAAGGTGTAACTTTAATTTTAGGGGTATTTTGGTCATTTTGACCCCAATTCCGAATTTCAAACTGTTTTCCACTGAATTTCTTGCATTTTCATCATTTCAAATATCAAGGAAGCATGAGAATAGGGTTTATATCCAATTAAGTCCAATAATTTCATAATATTATTGGAAAATCTTGGAAAAACCCACATATTTGAGCTAACTTTATTTCAAGCTTGGCAGGGACATTCCAAAGAAGGAGCTGAAGTCTGCAAATTTCTTTTATTTTCTTTATTTAGTGATGTAATAATGTAAATTTTGGAATAAGAGATTTAATTTCCTGCTTAGACTAGGATGCATGTCATATAGTTTGAATTTATGCAATATCCTGATTATATGATTCATGCATTTTATTTCAAAAGCACTATGGATGTTCACGAATGGCACGTGCACCAACTCTTAGGGAGTTGATGGACTCGGTGGAATCCATATTTACGGCCCTAGTCGGAATATGGGCGAGACCCAGATCCATCATCTTTCTACTAGTCACATTGAGCCTACACTCTTAGGCTATCTTAAAATGCACATCATATTTCCAAAGTTTTCAAAATCATGTGCATTAAATCAAATAAACTCTGAATATATTCATGGCCACATTCAGAATATGTGAAGGATTTATTTTGACTTAATACACATTTTTCCAACAAATTTTTTTAGAAAATCTTTCAAAGTGCATTCATTCACTCATATCATTTGCATCATGAAATCCTTGGTTTTCCCATGATTTTCTTAAGAAAACTTCATTCTTAAGAAATCAATTTCTCAAGAAACTCTGAGAATTTTTCAAAATCGGTTTTCTCAAGTCAAGTTTTTTTTCACAGTTTTCCATGGAAAAGGTTATTTTCTTAAGATTTTCAAAAAGAATTTTCCAATCTTCCCCAAAGATCAAAATCGATTTCCAAGTATTTCAAGGTTAAGATTCTCAGGTTTTCAACTTCCCAAGTTTCAATTTTCCTTTTCCACAAGGGATTTCCAATGAATTTCCATCATTTTCCTAAGAAAACTCTCAAAGTCCAAGTTTTCCTAAGAAGTGTTTCCCTTTTCAAATGTTCACTTTTTTCTCAAGAATCACTTCCATTTTCCCAGAATTTTCAAACCATTCGTGATTTTCCTACATCTTTATGAACTTTCTCGAGATTTCAAAAACCCTTTTTCATCTGAGTTTCCTGAGAAATTGACTTTCAACTTTTTCTTGAGAGAATCTTTTCAACTCCAAATATTTTCCAAGCATACATCATGTTTTCCCAAGCTGCATTTTCCCAAAACCTCATGCACATGCCTGAATTCTCTGTGCATTTAGGATAGAACATAACTTCAATAATTTCGCTAAGTCAAGCACAATTTTGGTCCTTTGTTCGATTACCTCTGTTAAAGGCGGCAGGAACGGTCGAACCTCGTACCGACAGGTCGAGCCCCATCCCATGGATTTTCTCGCAATTTTCAAAACGGAGGCGAGTATTTCAAAACATTTTCCCAAAATCCGGTCAAGTTTGAAGCGCAGAAGCGTTTTCCCTCTCTCTCTTCCGCAAGGAAGGGAAGACGGGGAAAAACTTTGCGACGATAACAGGCTTCCAGAGTGTTTGAGCATATATTCGCAATTCGACGAATATCCTAAGTATAACTGGCTCGCAGGAATTGATTTGTTTCGCATTCTGAGAAGAAATGCTATTTTTACCGGTAAATGCCTCATGAATTTTATTCAGATATTTTCTGAAAAATTGCGGGTCTTACAACTGACTCAACAACGGCCATCCACTTATACATTCAAGCATCGCTGAACCTAAGCTAATGCATTGTTTCGATATTTAACCTCTTCCACCCTTGGTACGCGGGCGAAGCATTGTCCGGGCATCAACGCGACGTTCTGGGGGTTGATTATTCTATGTATTTTAGATACCCCAGAGGCCTGTTGACCCTATCCATAGTAGGGCAGTGTGTTTTAACTGGGAGAACCCTACTAGGCCCATATTTGGATGCATCCTCTACTTGCAGTAGTTGAGTTCAATCCATAGATCTTAAGGATAACCACGATCCCAAAACCCATGAGTGACTGAGGCCATCGTGGACTCTATCAGGTCCAAAGTAAAATACGTGTCACTCAAGGCTGTACCATCACTGTCATTCCACAGTGAGCATAATTCCTGAAGGGGTCTGCCAGTCTTACAATTACTTGGACAGAATCTGCATGCCATTTAGGTAGCCCGTGCCTTAGCACTACGGGAGTATGTACCCGACCCCATTCAGTCCGCCCCAACACAGTCATTACTGAGGGGGTACCCCTAACACGATTTTAAACTGCGGGGTATGTGCTACCTTAAGTCTTATTCATATGCATGCAGAACACCGCTCTTGGCACTTCGGCCACCATGAGCATTACACCTCTTTGGGTGGAAACAACACACTCTGGCTCTTCGGCCCTTACGAGTCTGGTTGCGTAACCATTCTCAATGAGCATGCATATGACTCGATCTAAATAGATCGGCTACTCAGCATATTTTTACGCAACGAGTCCAAACCTAGTCAAGGCGCAACCTCTACTCTGGCTCAACGGCCCTTACGAGTAAGGTGCCCTTGCAGGCACAGGGATACGAGCCGTTCTGGCATCGTTCCATCAACGGACATCATCATGCCGTTCAACTGGTTTCGGCAGCTCTTCTGCCAACCATTTCGTTAGCACCTCTCCTGCTCTATCGGCAGCGGTGCGATGAACCCTTCTACGTTGTAGAAGGCATTCCAGAAACTGGGTAGCACTCTGCTATATGTCAGAGTATCCTGCTACATTCTTTCTGAGCTATTCTTAGCTTCTTCAGAATTTTCAACAGCACTTCCTCTCTTTTACGGAGAAAGCGTGTGTTTCTTTTATCCATTTCAGCAGCATCTCTCCTCTTTGGTAGGAAATCACCACGATTAATTCGGGGAATTGGATGCGCACCGTTGTGCGTACTTTGCATCCATCAAGGTTGCAGGAACCGTGGGCCATAGCCGGGCCATACGTAATTGACTTAGTCTTTACGTAAAGAGCATTTTGCCAAAAACTGAAGCCTTTCTAATAGGGGCTTCATTTGTCAAGCAGAATCTTGAACGACGAGCGGTCAGGGAATCGCATGGGTGATTTGGAGTTGACCTCCATTTGAACGCTCATTTACGCGCCATATATGTAGTATAAGCAGAAGCCTATGCTTTATACAGTGGCGGCGTAAAGGAAATGCATATACTATTGTTCAGGGTGTGTAACTGAACGAAATATTCTATATATATAACAAAATAGAAGCCTTGGTATCGTTCGACGCGACGACGTAAGTAAATGCATAATCGGAAGTGCATTAATCGGAAAGTGCAGAAAGCAGGGAGCCTTGGCATCATACGACGCGACGGCAAAGGTAAATTACATAGCCTGTGCGATATGGGACGCGTCGGCAGAATCAACAGATATACACCTAGATTTGTATCCAACGATAGTTACGAGGCGAGCGAGTGAACACCGAAGTGTCCTAGAGGGCTCAACCAAGAACTAGGGCGAGATACTATTTTTGAAGAACGCATATACTGTGCATTCGAACATATATATCTAACAATAGTTACGAGGCGAGCGCGTGAACACCGAAGCGTCCTAGAGGGCTCAACCAAGAACTAAAGCAAGATACTACTTCAGAAAGTATATGCTATATACAAACAATCAAATACTTGAGAGAGATGGATTAATGAAGCGAACTTACTTCAATTTGAGGAAGAAACGGCTCTGATTGCTTCAAACGCTTCGAACGAGGCTCGACTTCGAAAAAGAATCAACTCTGAACTTCAGACGAAAAAGGACTTGGACTTTGACTTTGAACCAAACCAGGTTCAAGTCAAGTCAACTGGGTTCAGACTTAGGTCAAGTAGGTTCAGACCTAGGTCAGGTGGGTTAGGACCAGGTCAGGCAGGCTAAGACCAGATCAGGCAGGCTCAGACCTACTAGGCTAGGTAGGGGAGGTTTTAGAAAGTAGGAGAGTGAAAGAGGAAACTAGAAAGGGGGGGGGGGGCGATTTTTTCTAAAGGGGAGGGCCTTTATTTATAGATTCTGAAACTTGGGCCCCAAGTTTCAGAATCCCCTTTTTACCCTTGGCTATTCCGGAAATTCCAAGAGGTTCCTTGGAGTGGGGCCCACTTGGATATTTCCATGGGATATTTTTATGGGTCCCACCAGATATTTTCTGAGGAATATTTATGTGGGTTCCACCAATATTTTCGTGGGTCTCGCAAAAATTTCAGGTTTTCGATGATTTTTTTCCGAAAAATTCTGAGTACGCCATTCCCTTCGTATTGACGTAACTAAGAAAGTTGGCTCGCAGGAATCCTTTGATTTCGTTCAGGTAGGAAGTTATGGCTTCTAGAGTGTTTGAGCATATATTCGCAAAGCGACGAATATCATAAGTATAACTGGCTCACAGAAATTGATTCGTTTCGCATTCTGAGGAAAAATGCTATTTTTACCGCTAAATGCCTTATGAATTTATTCAGATATTTTTTGAAAAATTGCGGGTCTTACAATGCCAGATCTGTCGGACACTCTCAACAAATACCACAGCGAATGCTAATCCAACGACCCCCACCTAGAGTAGAACAAAGGCCTGCTGCAGGTCGTGTATACGTTGTAACGACTGAACAAGTCAAAACCGGTGACCTCATTGAAGGCACTGTACCTATTAATGGACATGCAACTTACGTCTTGTTTGATTGTGGTGCTACTCATACCTTTATCTCCGATGATTTCACCGAACAACTCCACGCCTCGGTGCAACCGGTGGATAAAATGATCGAAGTATACAACCCGTTTTGTTCACGCACCAAATGTATCCATTGCACAAAGAATTTGGATATAGAGATAGCTGGGCAACACTTGCTTACTGATGCCATCTTAATCGATATGGTACAGAACGATGTCATTCTGGGAATGAATTGGTTAGCTTAGAACCATGTCAGGATCTTATGCCGAGAGGGCAGCGTGATTCTATCACGACCGGGAATGCCTAAGATAGAATACCGAATATCCAAGTCAGTACCACAAAAGCGGCTTATATCAGCTCTTAAGGTACAGAAATACCTTAGGAAGGGTTGTGTAGCCCTCTTACATAGCCTTTCAGCTGAAGGCTCAAATATCAAATCCCTTGAGAGTTTTGAAGTGGTTCGTGAGTTTCCCGAAGTGTTTCCTGAGGAATTGCCAGGACTTCCACCACTTCGTGAGGTTGAATTTGGAATTCAATCCTTACCTGAAACTGCACCAATATCCAAAGCCCCTTATCCTATGGCGCCAGCTGAACTCAGTGAGTTCAAGTGTCAGTTGGAAGAACTGATGGAACAAGGGTTCATCTGACCAAGTATGTCACCATGGGGAGCCCCGGTGCTGTTTGTAAAGAAGAAGGATGGATCCTATCAGTTATGCATCGATTATCAGATGCTTAACCAGGCAACCGTTAAAAATAAGTATCTGTTGCTTCGGATTGAAGACTTATTCTATCAGCTCAGAACAACGAGAGTGTTCTCCAAGATCGACCTCAGGTCTGGGTACCATCAGCTCAGAGTTAGGGAAGAGGATATACCTAAGACTGCCTTCAGAACGCGATATGGCCATTATGAGTTCGTAGTAATGCCCTTCAGACTTACTAATGGCCTGCTGTCTTTATGGAGCTGATGAATCGAGTGTTCAAGCCATACTTAGACAATTTTGTCATCGTCTTCATCGATGACATTCTCGTATATTCAGAGAATAAGGAACAACACAAGGAGCACTTGAGAATCGTCTTGAAAACTCTTCAAGATAATCAGCTTTATGCCAAGTTTTCAAAATGTGAATTCTGGCTAGACAAAGTGATGTTCCTTGGTCATGTAATCTCAAAAGATGGAATCACATTAGATCCTGCGAAGGTCGAAGCTGTGATAGACTGGAAGCAGCCAGAAAATATCACTGAGGTCCGCAGCTTCCTTAGACTTGTCGGATATTATCGGAAGTTCATACAAGACTTCTCTCGAATCGCCGTACCGATGACGAAATTGTTGAAAAAAGGAGTCAAGTTCGAATGGACTGACCAGTGTAAGGCGTGCTTTGAGGTTCTCAAACAGAGGCTTACCACTACCCCTGTCCTTACCTTACCTTCTGGTTAGGGGGGCTTTGTTGCTTATATCGATGCCTCGGGAACAGGTCTGGGTTGCGTGTTGATGCAGCATGGCAAAGTAATCGCCTATGCATCCCATCAGTTGAGAATTCATGAGAAAAACTATCCAACCCACGATCTTGAGCTTGCCGCGGTACTATTCGCGCTTAAAATCTGGCAACCCTACCTTTATGGAGAGAAATTTGAGGTCATGTCAGACCATAAAAGCTTAAAATACCTATTTTCGAAAAAAGAACTTAATATACGACAACGGCGATGGCTGGAATTCCTCAAGGACTATGAATTCACACTTTCCTATCACCCTGAAAAGGCAAATGTCATAGCAGATGCCCTTAGTCGCAAGACTGTTGGCACTCTGGGCAGCCTAACCGGACAATGGAAGTTGATGGAGGATTTCGTCAACTCGAAGCCATTCCTGACTGATACATGCAGAATACGATTGTCAAGCCTGACAATATAGCCTGAAATCATATATCGGATCGTAGCCGAACAATTGAAAGATCCCCAGTACGTGGAGCTAAAGGCTCGAGCTGAAAAAATGATACTTTCTTCCATCTAAAAGAAAATGGAGGAATATGGATGGAAGAAAGGATCTGGATTCCAAATAACCCTGAGCTAAGAGAAGAAGTACTCCAGGAAGCTCATAGTAGCAAGTACACTATCCACTCTAGAGGAACCAAAATGTTCAGAGACTTGTAGAGAAAGTACTGGTGGAGGGGAATGAAAAGGGACGTGGCTACGTTTGTCTCGAAGTGTTTGATTTGCCAGCAAGTTAAGATCGAACACCAACGACCTAGCGGAAAGATGCAATAGATCGAGATTCCGGAATGGAAATGGGAAGGCATTACGATAGATTTCATCGTTGGATTGCCTCGATCCAAGAGACAACATGATTCCATATGGGTGATTGCGGACAGACTCACCAAGTCTGCTCACTTCCTGCCAATCAACACCAGATATTCAACAGAAAGGTTGGCAGAAATCTATGTTCGGGAAATCGTCAGACTCCATGGAGTGCCGACCATGATCATATATGATCGTGACCCGAAGTTCACCTCCCACTTCTGGGAGCAACTATAGAGAGCTCTGGGGACAAAACTCAAGTTCAGTACAACATTTCATCCCCAAACAGATGGGAAATCTAAGCAAACCATGCAGACTCTCGAAGATATGTTGAGGGCCTGTATACTGGAATGGAAAGGTGATTGAGACTCCCATCTAGCATTGGCTGAATTTGCTTATAATAATAGCCACCACGCTAGCATTGGGATGGCACCGTATGAAGCCTTGTATGGGCGACCCTGTTGATCACCAATCCATTGGGGCGAAGTGGGTGAGTGAACCTTGGACTCGCCAATTGTCTTGCAGCATTACACTGAGCAGGTCCACATGATCAGAAAGAAGCTACTGATTGCTCAGAGTCGATAGAAAAGCTACGCCGATCAGCGACGTAGGGAACTCACTTTTGCGGTTGGAGACAAGGTCTTCGTCAAAGTCTCTCCAACCAAGAGTTCCATTTTGGAAAGAAGGGAAAACTCAGCCCCAGATTCGTTGGTCCCTTCGAGGTTTTGAGCCAGATAGGAGAGACCGCCTATAGAGTAGCATTGCCACCGCAGTATACACAACGTATTTCACGTGTCAATGCTTAGAAAATACGTTCATGACCCTTCCCACGTCATCCAACATGAAGATATTGACATCCAGGAAGATATGACTGTGGAAGAAAGACCTGTTGAGATCATGGACCGTCGGGAGCAAGTGCTTAGGTCGAAGGTCATTCCACTTTTTAAAGTGAGATGGCAACATCACGGAGTCGATGATTGCACTTGGGAGCCCGAATTGGATATGCGGGATAAATATCTTGAACTCATCACTTTGTACTCTTAGCTGAATTTCGCAGACAAAATTCTTGTAAGGGGGTAATGATGTAAGACCCACAATTTTTTAGAAAATATCTGAATAAAATTCATTAGGCATTTACCGAAAAAAATAACATTTTTCTCAGAATGTGAAACGAATCAATTCCTGTGAGCCAGTTATACTTAGGACGTTCATCAAATCACGAATATATGCTCAAATACTCTGGAAGCCATAGCTTCCTACCTGATCGAAATCAAAGGATTTCCCTGAGCTAACTTTCTTAGTTGCATCAATACGAAGATAATGGCCTACTCAGAAATTTTCAGAAAAAAATACTGAAAACTCAACTTTTTTGCGGGACCGGCAAAAATATTGGTGAGACCCACAAAAATATTTCTCAGAAAATATTTTAGAATATTCTAGAATATTCCAGGACCTTCCAGCACCTTCCAAGGAATATTCCATGAAATATTCCTTCTAGATAAGATCAAACCGTCAGATGGATAAGATCAAGCTGGATTTCTGAAAAAGCCAAAGGGCAAAAGTGTCAAATGGGTTGCTTAGCCCCTAAGCAACCTCCCCTATAAATGGAGGAGCCCCCCCTTTAGAAAAAATCGCCACCCCCCCCCCTTTGCCTTCTCTCTCTCCTCCTTTTTCCAAACCTCCCCTACCTAGCCCAGTAAGTCTGAGCCTAAGTAAGTCTGAGCCTACCTGACCTGGTCTGAGCCTGCCTGACTTAGCCTATGTGGCGCCCCAAACCCCGACCCTGGAAAACTTGGAATTTTTCAAGAGAATTTTTTTTTTTTTAAAGGTTTAAGTAGAAAACCAGCGGAAAGCAAGCGTGGGAAAACAACTGATCATGCATATAATTCAGGGTTTATTAACATTTAAATATGCATGATTTTATGAAATAATGTTTCAAAAACCCAATTTTATGTTAGTTTTTGAGTAAAAGTGCTAAAATGATTTAAAATTAGAAAATGAATAAAAAAATAGTTTTATTTTACATTCTTATGCCTATTTTAGTTTTTGTAGTTGGTTTTAGTTTTTATTAAAAGAAAAAATAAAAAATTAGAGAAAAATAGTTTTATTCATTTTAAGTGTTGTGTTTTTTAGAAAAGAAGAAAAAAATATAGTAGATTAGTTTTTTTGAAGTTCTTTTATAAATAGTTTTGTTTTTGAAAATTTTCACAGTTTTCTTTACTTTTGAAAAGAATAAAAATAAAAATAATAAATAAAGAAAAAAATATCTAAATAATAATACAAACCGGGTGGAACCGGTTTGTAGTTCTAAAAAGAAGAAATTAAAAACCAAACCGGCTGGAACCGGTTTGGAGGTTTTGAAAATAAACAATGGTTGTTACAAACCGGTTCCAACCGGTTTGAACCCTTTTAAAAAGGGGCGTAAAGCAGAATCGGGGGGGTGTTTTTTCATTTTCTGTGCGCCAAAATTTCTTTCCCTCTGTAAGACCCGCAATTTTTCAGAAAATATCTGAATAAAATTCATGAGGCATTTACCGGTAAAAATGGCATTTTTCTCAGAATACGAAACGAATCAATTCCTGCGAGCCAGTTACACTTAGGATATTCGTCGAATCGCGAATATATGCTCAAACACTCTGGAAGCCATAACTTCCTATCTGAACAAAATCAAAGGATTCCTGCGAGCCAACTTTCTTAGTGGCATCAATACGAAGATAATGGCGTACTCAGAATTTTTCGGAAAAAAATCACCGAAAACCCAAAATTCTTGCGGGACCCACAGAAATATGGGTGGGACCCACAAAAATATTTCTCAGAAAATATTCTAGAAGATTCTAGAATATTCCAGCACCTTCCAGCACCTTCCAGAGCCTTCCAGCTCCTTCCAGCACCTTCCATGGAAGGGATTTTCTGAAAAGCCAAGGGGTAAAGAGGGGATTCTGAAACTTGGGGCCCAAGTTTCAGAACCTATAAATAGAGGACCCCCCCCTCCTTTAGAAAATCGCCAACCCCTCTCTCTCTCCTCCTTTTCCAAACCTCCCCTACCTAGCCTAGCCCACCTGAGCCCACCTGACCTGGTCTGAGCCTGCCTGACTTAGCCTGAGCCTGCTTGACCTGGTCTGAGCCTGCCTGACCTGGTCCTAACCCACCTGACCTAGGTCTGAACCTACTTGACCTAAGTCTGAACCCAGTTGACTTGACTTGAACCTGGTTTGGTTCAAAGTCAAAGTCCAAGTCCTTTTTCGTCCAAAGTTCGAAGTTGATCCTTTTTCGAAGTCGAGCCTCGTTCGAAGCGTTTCAAGCAATCGGAGTCGTTTCTTCCTCAAATTGAAGTAAGTTCGCTTCATTAAACCATCTCTCTCAAGTATTTGATTGTTTGTATATAGCATATACTTTCTGAAGTAGTATCTTGCTTTAGTTCTTGGTTGAGCCCTCTAGGACGCTTCGGTGTTCACGCGCTCGCCTCGTAACTATCGTCGGATATATATGTTCGAATACGCAGTATATGCGTTCTTCAAAATAGTATCTCACCCTAGTTCTTGGTTGAGCCCTCTAGGACACTTCAGTGTTCACTCGCTCGCCTCGTAACTATCGTTGGATACAGATTTAGGTGTATATCTGCTGATACTGCCGACGCGTCTTATATCGCACAGGCCATGTAATTTACCTTTGCCGTCGCGTCGTATGATGCCAAGGCTCCCTGCTTTCTGTACTTCCGTTTACTGCACTTCCGATTATGCATTTACTTACGCCGTCGCGTCGAACGATGCCAAGGCTCCTGTTTTGTTATATATGTAGAATATTTCGTTCAGTTACACACCCTGAACAATAGTATATGCATTTCCTTTACGCCGCCACTGTATAAAGCACAGGCTTCTGCTTATATTACATATATGGCGCGCGTAAGTGAGCGTTCAAACGGAGATCAACTCCAAAATCGCCCATGCGATTCCCTTACCGCTCCTCGTACAAGATTCTGCTTGACGAATGAAGCCCCTATTAGAAAGGCTTCGCCTTTTGGCAAAATGCTCTTTACGTAAAAACTAAATCAATTACGTATGGCCTGGCTATGGCCCAAGGTTCCTGCAACCTTGATGGATGCAAAGTACACACAACGGTGCGCATCCATTTCCCGAGTTAAGCGTAGCGATTTCCCACCAAAGAGGGGAGATGCCGCTGAAATGGATAAAAGAAACGCACGCTTTCTCCGTAAAAGAGAGGAAGTGCTGCTGAAATTCCTGAAGGAGCTAAGAATGGCTCAGAAAGAACGTAGCAGAAGTGCTACCCAGTTATAGAACGCCTTCTACGATGTAGAAAGATTCGTCGCACCACTGCCGGTAGAGCAGAGAAGGTGTTGACAGAATGGTTGGCAGAAGAGCTGCCAAAACCAGTTAAGTGGCACAATGATGTCCTTTGTTGGAACGATGTCAGAATGACTCGTCTCCCTGACACCTGCAAGGGCATCATACTTGTAAGAGCCGTTGAGCCAAAGTAGTGGTAGCGCCTTGACGAGGTCCTGAGCTCGTTGCGTAAAAATACGCCGAGTAGCCGATCCGTAGAGATCGAGTCATGTGCATGCTCATTGAGAATTATCAGACAACCAGACTCGTAAGGGCCGCTGAGCCGGAGTGTGTTGTTTCCACCGAAAGAGGTGAAGTGCTCGTCAAGGCCGAAGTGCTGAGAGCAGAGTTAAGCATGCATATGAATAAAACCTTTGTTCCACGGTGAAAACTGTGTGGTTGATTGGGGTCGGGTACATACTTCTCAAAAGCTGCCCTATAGGCATGCAATGTTCGTCAAGTAATTGTAAGACCGGCAGGCCCCTTTCAGAATTTCTCACCGAGGAAGACGGTGATGATGCAGCCTTGAGTGACATATATTTCACCCGAACCTGATAGAGTTCATTGATGGCCTTCGTCACTCAGAGGTATGGAGGTCGTGGTTATCCTTAAATATCTAAGGATTGAACCCAACTACTGCAGTAGCAGAATGCATTCGGATACCCAGTAAGGATCTCTTCCGGTATGCTGTACCGTCCTACTAGGGGGATGGGGTCAACAGGCCTCTGGGGTATCTAAAATACATAGAATAATCAACCCCCAGATCATCGCGTTGTCGCCCAGATATGAGTCCCCTAAGCCCAGGGGGAGGTGCAATTATCGAAACAAAGCATTAGCTTAGGTACAGCGCTACTTTGAATGTATGAGTGGATGACGTTGTTGAGTCAGTCCTGCATAACCTTTGTGAAGGTGTCATGGTCGATATACTACTGGACCGATTGGGAAAGAACCCCATTGATATCCGTACGACTAAGTGAAGCTCGGAGAGCTGTCCTTAGATTCGTAGGATACGGATGTGCCAAGCATAAAGGCTTGAGCTAGACATCCATTCGTGACTCTGAGGAAGTCAAGGCTATGTCGTAGAGACTTGAGAGGTTATTCTAACTCACAGCCCTGAAGAGGCTTATGCGAAGTCATGACGACTTGCGTGGATGTTCAACTCATAGCCCTGATGAGGCTTTTGCGATATACGCTAAGTCATGGAGGCTTGAGCGTCGTATTACGAACTGCGACCCTGAGTGGTCTATGCATTTACTTGAGTTGAATAGATAGGTGTTTGCCTACTTACCAGACCATCAGTGGTTCTGACCCCGTTTAATGGGGATTTCAGGTGTTGAACCTGCGTGGCGATATGCGGAGCAAGGCGGCATCGAGTTCCAGGGTTTCTCTAGACAGAGTTGTACTGCTTCCTTTTTATTGAACCTTCACTGCTTTTCTAAGCAGTAGTGTTGTAATAAACATGTGCTTTCGATAAAATGGAACACTTTGGTGGTCAATGAGTTGCTTGGCCACATACCTGCAACGTGCTCAGAGTTTTCTAAAACCGACGACTCATTATCGTCTTATTCCGCTGCTAAAAGCTTTTCTAGGTTCCGCTGCAAAGAAAAAAAAAAGAAATTCATGAAAAATTTTAACTTAGCTTTGTTTTGGAAATCCGGGGCGTTACAGAATTGGTATCAAAGCAAGAGTCTGAGAAACCTGGTTCGAGATCCGACTTGTCCATTATATCGCACTGTAAGTATATTTTATACTTCTTGTTCTGATCTGGGTGCATCTTTGTATCGATGGCAACTCACGACTCCCGAGGATACTGCTATCATTGCGGGATCATGCACGATGAGTGGGTATGTCCATATGAAGTCCAAGACTGTCAATATTGTGGCGAAGAAGGGCATTCCGTCAACGAATGCCAAATGAAGCATACCGCCGATATGGGTCGGCGGGGATCGCTTGGTCTTAGGGATGAGACCTCGCATGTTAGTGGGCCACATTACTCCAGTAGAAGGAGTAGCCGTACTCCAGCAACTTCTGATGAACTACCGTCTCTGGTAGGATTTGACTTGAACTTCCTTGAGAGATTTGGTCAATCGCAAGGCTATCAACAGGCATCATGTACGCCTAGCTTGCACAGTTGGGAGGAGGGATGCAACAACTCCTTCTATAATCCCATTATGATTTCAGATTCCTCGAATCAAAGTACTATTATATGGGGGAACAGAGCGGCTACACCAACGCCGAGTCTGAATGGCCAGGAAGAGGGATACAACCTATATCATCCCGTTATGGTCTCGGATTCTACGAGCCATGATGCCACTGAATGGGCAAGTGGACCGGCATCAATGATCTATCCACAAGAGTCTCTTGAGAGTGCGGAAGTGCCGCCCAAGCCAAAGCTAGTTGTGCCTGCACCAAGGCAATGTGGAAGTAAACGATACTTCGGGTTCTTTGGGTCAAGAAAGAAATCCAGTTCCTAGAAGAGACTGGTAGTGTTTTGGAGTCAATAGACTCATGTACCTAGTTTCTCAACGCCTAAAAGTCTGCCAGTGCGGCATGACGTTTTGTTTAAGGCGATGCTTGTGTAAATGTGATGTATATTAAGTAAATAAAACTTTGCTTCGATATATACATTGTGAAACTAAAAGACGTTGTTTGTATGTGGTAGATAAATGGCTCCTACGACGAGGAGAACCATACCAAGCGAGGAGTCCCATACTCAAGGATTTCTGCTGGAAACATTCAACAATTTGGTTACTGCCATTCGAGAAACAAGGCCAGAACCAGTCGCACCTCGAAGCAAAAACCTTAGTGGAATAACCTATGAAAAATTCCTCAAGCTCGATCCACCAGTCTTCGCTGGTAGAGCCGATCCTGAACTGGCAGAAAGTTGGGTCGAAGAGACCGAACGTGCCTTCCTGGTGCTGGGAGTACCAGAAGAAAAGAAGACCAACTTTGGCACGTACAGGCTGAAAGACAACGCACGAAAGTGGTGGGATACCACTAAGATTATCCAGTTCTCGGAAGTTGAAGTCATTCCTTGGACTGACTTCCGGAGAGCTTTCATGGATAATTACTTTCCATTACACTCCAGAAACAAGAAGAAGATGGAGTTTCTGGAATTGGAGCAGGGTGGCATGAATCTGATTGACAATACCACCAAATTTCAAAATCTTGAACGGTACTGCTCCCGGTTATTTGAGACCGACCAAGAAAGGGCCGACAAGTACATCAATGGACTGCGAGAAGGGCTAAGGTCACGGGTTATCACCAGCATGCCCCAAACGTTTCAAACGGCTGTGGCAGCAGCTTCAAAAATACAAGTGGATTGGGAGCGATCAAAAGTGATCATAGCAAAAAGGCCCATAGTTGATGGTGGGAACAAGAAGAGAATGTTTCCAAGTGGCCAGGGTTCACGACAACCCTTTCAGAAGAAAAGGTTCCAAGGTGGGAACAACACTCAACAAGTTGTAAGGCCAAGGCAGAACATGGCTCCAAACAACCTGCAGTCCAACCCAAACTGCCCAAAATGCCATGTAAATCACGCAAGAGGACCATGTCCACGTGACACAGGTGGATGCTTCTACTGTGGCAAAGTGGGCCACATTGCAAGACAATGCAGGAAGAAGCTTATTGATGAGCAGAGGAGGAATGCCGGATCTGCCGGACCCTCTCAACAAGTACCACAACGAACACAAGTCCAACGACCCCCACCTAGAGTAGAACAAAGGCCTGCTGCAGGTCGTGTATACGCTGTAACGACTGAACAAGTCGAAACCGGTGACCTCATTGAAGGCACCGTACCTGTTAATGGACATACAGCTTACGTCTTGTTTGATTGTGGTGCTACTCATACGTTTATCTCCGACGATTTCACCGAACAACTCCACGCCTCGGTGCAACCGATTGATAAAATGATCGAAGTATATAACCCGTTGGGTTCACGCACCAAATGTATCCGGTGTGTGAAAAAATTGGATATTGAGATAGCAGGGCAACACTTACCTACTGACGCCATCCTGATCGATATGATACAGTACGATGTCATTTTGGGAATGAATTGGTTGGCTCAGAATAATGCCAAGATTCTGTGCCGCGAGGGCAGAGTGATTCTATCTCGACCCGGCTTACCTAAGATGGAATACCGGTTATCCAAACCAGTTCCACAAAAAAGGCTCATATCAGCACTTAAGGTACAAAAATACCTTAGGAAGGGTTGTGTGGCCTTCCTGTTGAGTCTCTCGGCGGAAAAATCCAACGACCAACCCCTTGAGAGTTTGGAAGTAGTGCGGGAGTTTCCTGATCTGTTTCTTGAGGAATTGTCAGGACTTCCGCCACTTCGTGAGGTTGAATTTGGAATTCAATTCTTACCTGGAACAGCGCCAATATCCAAAGCCCCTTATCGTATGGCACCAGCTGAACTCAGTGAGTTGAAGTGTCAGTTGGAAGAACTGATGGAACAAGGGTTCATCCGACCAAGTATGTCACCATGGGGAGCCCCGGTACTATTTGTAAAGAAGAAGGATGGATCCCTTCGGTTATGCATCGATTATCGGATGCTTAACCAGGCAACCATTAAAAATAAGTACCGTTGCCTCGGATTGAGGACTTATTCGATCAGCTCAGAACAGCGAGAGTGTTCTCCAAGATCGACCTCAGGTCTGGATACCATCAGCTCAGAGTTAAGGAGGAGGATATACCTAAGACTGCCTTCAGAACGAGATATGGCCATTATGAGTTCGTAGTAATGCCCTTCGGACTTACAAATGCGCCTGCTGTCTTTATGGACCTGATGAATCGAGTGTTCAAACCATACTTAGACACTTTTGTCATCGTCTTCATTGATGACATTCTCGTGTATTCAGAGAATGAGGAACAACACAAGGAGCACTTGAGAATCGTCTTGAAAACCCTTCAAGATAATCAGTTATATGCCAAGTTTTCAAAATGTGAATTCTGGCTAGACAAAGTAATGTTCCTTGGCCATGTGATCTCAAAAGATGGAATCGCAGTAGATCCTGCGAAGGTCGAAGCTGTGATAGACTGGAAGCAGCCAGAAAATATCACTGAGGTCCGCAGCTTCCTTGGACTTGCCGGATATTATCGGAAGTTCATACAGGACTTCTCCCGAATCGCCGTACCAATGACGAAATTACTGAAAAAGGGAGTCAAGTTTGAATGGACTGACCAGTGTAAGGAATGCTTTGAGGTTCTCAAACAGAGGCTTACCACTGCCCCTGTCCTTACCTTACCTTCTGGTCAGGGAGGCTTCATTGCTTATACCGATGCCTCGGGAACAGGTCTGGGTTGTGTATTGATGCAGCATGGCAAAGTAATCGCCTATGCATCCCGTCAGTTAAGAATTCATGAGAAAAACTATCCAACCCACGATCTGGAGCTTGCCGCGGTAGTGTTCGCGCTTAAAATCTGGCGACACTACCTGTATGGAGAGAAATTTGAGGTCATGTCAGACCATAAAAGCCTAAAATACCTCTTTTCTCAAAAAGAACTCAATATGCGGCAACGGCGATGGCTGGAATTCCTCAAAGACTATGAATTCACGCTTTCCTATCACCCTGGAAAGGCGAATGTTGTAGCAGATGCCCTTAGTCGCAAGACTGTTGGCACTCTGGCCAGCCTCACCGGACAATGGAAGCTGATGGAGGATTTTGTCAGTTGGAAGCCATTCCTGGCTGACCCAGGAAAGATTCGATTGTCATGCCTGACAATCCATATCGAGATCCTCGATCGCATTGTAGCCGAATAGTTCAAGGACCCCCAGTACTTGGAATTAAAAGCTCGTGCCGAAAGAGATGACACTTTCTTCCATTTAAAAGAAGATGGAGGAATATGGATGGAAGAAAGGATTTGGGTCCCAAATAACCCTGAGCTAAGACAGGAAGTACTCCAGGAGGCTCATAACAGCAAATACACCATTCACCCTGGAGGTACGAAAATGTTTCGGGACTTACAGAGAAAGTACTGGTGGAGGGGTATGAAACGGGATGTGGCTACATTTGTCTCAAGGTGTTTAATCTGCCAGCAAGTAAAAATTGAGCATCAACGACCTGGTGGAAAAATGCAACGGATCGAGATTCCAGAATGGAAATGGGAGGGCATTACGATGGATTTCATCGTTGGATTGCCTCGGTCCAAGAGACAACATGACTCAATATGGGTGATCGTAGACAGACTCACCAAGTCTGCTCACTTCCTGCCAATCAACACTCGATACTCAACTGAACGATTGGCGGAGATCTACATTCGGGAAATCGTTAGACTCCATGGAGTGCCGATTTCGATCATATCCGATCGTGACCCGAAATTTACCTCTCACTTTTGGGAGCAGCTTCAAAGAGCCCTGGGGACGAAACTCAAGTTCAGTACAGCATTCCATCCCCAAACAGATGGGCAATCAGAACGAACCATACAGACTCTTGAAGATATGCTAAGAGCCTGTATGCTAGAATGGAAAGGTGATTGGGATTCCCACCTAGCGTTGGCTGAATTTGCTTATAATAATAGCCACCACGCTAGCATTGGGATGACACCGTATGAAGCCTTGTACGGGCGACCCTGTAGATCACCAATCCATTGGGGTGAAGTGGGTGAGCGAACCTTGGACTCGCCCATAGTGTTGCAGCATTATACTGAGCAGGTCCACATGATCAGGAAGAAGCTACTGACTGCTCAGAGTCGACAGAAGAGCTACGCTGATCAGCGGCGTAGGGAACTCACTTTTACGGTTGGAGATAAGGTTTTTATCAAGGTCTCCCCAACCAAGAGTGTGTTTCGTTTCGGAAAGAAGGGGAAGCTCAGCCCCAGATTCGTTGGTCCCTTCGAGGTTTTGAGCCGGATAGGAGAGACCGCCTACAGAGTAGCATTGCCACCGCAGTATACACAGATACACAATGTATTTCATGTGTCAATGCTTAGAAAATACGTTCACGACCCTTCCCACGTCATCCAACATGAAGATATTGACATCCAGGAGGATATGACGGTAGAAGAAAGGCCAGTAGAGATCATGGACCGACGGGAGCAAGTGCTAAGGACAAAGGTCATTCCACTTGTCAAAGTAAGATGGCAACATCACGGAGTCGATGATTGCACTTGAGAGCCCGAATCGGATATGCGGGATAAATATTCTGAACTCTTCACCTTGTACTCTTAGCGGAATTTCGCGGACGAAATTCCTTTAAGGGGGTAATGATGTAAGACCCGCAATTTTTCAGAAAATATCTGAATAAAATTCATGAGGCATTTACCGGTAAAAATGACATTTTTCTCAGAATACGAAACGAATCAATTCCTGCGAGCCAGTTACACTTAGGATATTCGTCGAATCGCGAATATATGCTCAAACACTCTTGAAGCCATAACTTCCTATCTGAACAAAATCAAAGGATTCCTGCGAGCCAACTTTCTTAGTGGCATCAATACGAAGATAATGGCGTACTCAGAATTTTTCGGAAAAAAATCGCCGAAAACCCGAAATTCTTGCGGGACCCACAGAAATATGGGTGGGACCCACAAAAATATTTCTCAGAAAATATTCTAGAAGATTCTAGAATATTCCAGCACCTTCCAGCACCTTCCAGAGCCTTCCAGCTCCTTCCAGCACCTTCCATGGAAGGGATTTTCTGAAAAGCCAAGGGGTAAAGAGGGGATTCTGAAACTTGGGGCCCAAGTTTCAGAACCTATAAATAGAGGACCCCCCCCTCCTTTAGAAAATCGCCAACCCCTCTCTCTCTCCTCCTTTTCCAAACCTCCCCTACCTAGCCTAGCCCACCTGAGCCCACCTGACCTGGTCTGAGCCTGCCTGACTTAGCCTGAGCCTGCTTGACCTGGTCTGAGCCTGCCTGACCTGGTCCTAACCCACCTGACCTAGGTCTGAACCTACTTGACCTAAGTCTGAACCCAGTTGACTTGACTTGAACCTGGTTTGGTTCAAAGTCAAAGTCCAAGTCCTTTTTCGTCCAAAGTTCGAAGTTGATCCTTTTTCGAAGTCGAGCCTCGTTCGAAGCGTTTGAAGCAATCGGAGTCGTTTCTTCCTCAAATTGAAGTAAGTTCGCTTCATTAAACCATCTCTCTCAAGTATTTGATTGTTTGTATATAGCATATACTTTCTGAAGTAGTATCTTGCTTTAGTTCTTGGTTGAGCCCTCTAGGACGCTTCGGTGTTCACGCGCTCACCTCGTAACTATCGTCGGATATATATGTTCGAATACGCAGTATATGCGTTCTTCAAAATAGTATCTCACCCTAGTTCTTGGTTGAGCCCTCTAGGACACTTCGGTGTTCACTCGCTCGCCTCGTAACTATCGTTGGATACAGATTTAGGTGTATATTTGCTGATACTGCCGACGCGTCTTATATCGCACAGGCCATGTAATTTACCTTTGCCGTCGCGTCGTATGATGCCAAGGCTCCCTGCTTTCTGTACTTCCGATTACTGCACTTCCGATTATGCATTTACTTACGCCGTCGCGTCGAACGATGCCAAGGCTCCTGCTTTCTGCAATGTATTTACTTACGCCGTCGCGTCGAACGATGCCAAGGCTCCTGTTTTGTTATATATGTAGAATATTTCGTTCAGTTACACACCCTGAACAATAGTATATGCATTTCCTTTACGCCGCCGCTGTATAAAGCACAGGCTTCTGCTTATATTACATATATGGCGCGTAAGTGAGCGTTCAAACGGAGATCAACTCCAAAATCGCCCATGCGATTCCCTTACCGCTACTCGTACAAGATTCTGCTTGACGAATGAAGCCCCTATTGGAAAGGCTTCGCCTTTTTGCAAAATGCTCTTTACGTAAAGACTAAATCAATTACGTATGGCCTGGCTATGGCCCAAGGTTCCTGCAACCTTGATGGATGCAAAGTACGCACAACGGTGCACATCCATTTCCCGAGTTAAGCGTAGCGATTTCCCACCAAAGAGGGGAGATGCCGCTGAAATGGATAAAAGAAACACACGCTTTCTCCGTAAAAGAGAGGAAGTGCTGCTGAAATTCCTGAAGGAGCTAAGAATGGCTCAGAAAGAACGTAGCAGAAGTGCTACCCAGTTATAGAACGCCTTCTACGATGTAGAAAGGTTCATCGCACCACTGTCGGTAGAGCAGAGAAGGTGTTGACAGAATGGTTGGCAGAAGAGCTGCCAAAACCAGTTAAGTGGCACAATGATGTCCTTTGTTGGAACGATGTCAGAATGACTCATCTCTCTGACACCTGCAAGGGCATCATACTTGTAAGAGCCGTTGCGCCAAAGTAGTGGTAGCGCCTTGACGAGGTCCTGAGCTCGTTGCGTAAAAATACGCCGAGTAGCCGATCCGTAGAGATCGAGTCATGTGCATGCTCATTGAGAATTATCAGACAACCAGACTCGTAAGGGCCGCTGAGCCGGAGTGTGTTGTTTCCACCGAAAGAGGTGAAGTGCTCGTCAAGGCCGAAGTGCTGAGAGCAGAGTTAAGCATGCATATGAATAAAACCTTTGTTCCACGGTGAAAACCGTGTGGTTGATTGGGGTCGGGTACATACTTCTCAAAGGCTGCCCTATAGGCATGCAATGTTCGTCAAGTAATTGTAAGACCGGCAGGCCCCTTTCAGAATTTCTCACCGAGGAAGACGGTGATGATGCAGCCTTGAGTGACATATATTTCACCCGAACCTGATAGAGTTCATTGATGGCCTTCGTCACTCAGAGGTATGGAGGTCGTGGTTATCCTTAAATATCTAAGGATTGAACCCAACTACTGCAGTAGCAGAATGCATTCGGATACCCAGTAAGGATCTCTTCCGGTATGCTGTACCGTCCTACTAGGGGGATGGGGTCAACAGGCCTCTGGGGTATCTAAAATACATAGAATAATCAACCCCCAGATCGTCGCGTTGTCGCCCAGATATGAGTCCCCTAAGCCCAGGGGGAGGTGCAATTATCGAAACAAAGCATTAGCTTAGGTACAGCGCTACTTTGAATGTATGAGTGGATGACGTTGTTGAGTCAGTCCTGCATAACCTTTGTGAAGGTGTCATGGTCGATATACTACTGGACCGATTGGGAAAGAACCCCATTGATATCCGTACGACTAAGTGAAGCTCGGAGAGCTGTCCTTAGATTCGTAGGATACGGATGTGCCAAGCATAAAGGCTTGAGCTAGACATCCATTCGTGACTCTGAGGAAGTCAAGGCTATGTCGTAGAGACTTGAGAGGTTATTCTAACTCACAGCCCTGAAGAGGCTTATGCGAAGTCATGACGACTTGCGTGGATGTTCAACTCATAGCCCTGATGAGGCTTTTGCGATATACGCTAAGTCATGGAGGCTTGAGCGTCGTATTACGAACTGCGACCCTGAGTGGTCTATGCATTTACTTGAGTTGAATAGATAGGTGTTTGCCTACTTACCAGACCATCAGTGGTTCTGACCCCGTTTAATGGGGATTTCAGGTGTTGAACCTGCGTGGCGATATGCGGAGCAAGGCGGCATCGAGTTCCAGGGTTTCTCTAGACAGAGTTGTACTGCTTCCTTTTTATTGAACCTTCACTGCTTTTCTAAGCAGTAGTGTTGTAATAAACATGTGCTTTCGATAAAATGGAACACTTTGGTGGTCAATGAGTTGCTTGGCCACATACCTGCAACGTGCTCGGAGTTTTCTAAAACCGACGACTCATTATCGTCTTATTCTGCTGCTAAAAGCTTTTCTAAGTTCCGCTGCAAAGAAAAAAAAAAAGAAATTCATGAAAAATTTTAACTTAGCTTTGTTTTGGAAATCCGGGGCGTTACACCCTCCCTCTCTGATTTTCGCCCTTTGCTATCCTTTCCCAGTCACCGGATTTCTTACTTTTTCTTCTTCTTCTTCTTCTTCTTCTTCTTCTTCTTCTTCTTCTTCTTCTTCTTCTTGCAGCAACCGATCTTCATCATCTGGTGGCAAGGAATTCTTCAATCGATGGCGGCGCATGAAGTGGAAGCCACCTCTTTCTTCAATTCTCGGTAAGTCATCTACCTCCTCTTGTCTTCTTCTTCTTCTTCTTCTTCTTCCAATTAGTTTTCTTCTTCTTTGTTTTAATTTTTTCTGAAAGATAATCTGCTGAATCTCAATTTGGAAAATGAAAAAAAAAATATAAAAAGAAAACATAAAAAGAAAAAATTCTGTAAAGAACTCCGGCGATTGACAAATATTCTGCCGGAATACTGTTCTGAGGAATAAATGTTGATGATCTGATCAAAATCTTGATTCAGATATATTGCTGTAGATGTTACCGGAATCCCCTGCGTTAACCTGAGAGACTGAAATTTTTAATCTGTTTTTTTTCTCCGGTGACTGAATTGTAATTCAGTTTTCTGGTTCCCCGATGGCTAATTGATAACACTCAATAATCGGGTGTTGAAATAGGATTTAGTTTTATGATATTCCGGTGGATCCCTCTTATGTTAAACATTTGCAGGAATTGCTTGTTTCAGCAGGAAACTTCACATATATCGTGAAGATATTTGACATCAGTGGTGTTTCCAAAGGAGGATATATTGCTGTTGTTAGAATTTTAAATGGAGAATAATGATATATATCTGTGTGATTGTTTACTGTTCCGGTGAACACTGATTCGATTAGAGGTTCGGTTGATTTCCAGCTTTCTGCTTACATCTTTCTGTTGAACTCTGATTGTTGTGTAAATTTCTGGTGAAATGTTCTATGTAAATTCAGTGAAAATTTAATTTCCGGCATTTGAACAATTAGATTCATCGGCAATATGAGTCATTCTTTTTACTGTTTTCGGTAAAATTCAATCTGAGCTTCAGAATTTTACTAATAATAACTGTATTAGATTTGAGTTTTGTTGAATGATAAGGAGATTTCTACTGTTCATTTTATGATGTACTGTTCAATGTAATTGAATGTCAACTGTTTGTTAATCACTGAATTTCAATTGTTTTAGTAATAGAGTTAATTGTTTAGTCAAGTGACTAGTTAGCTGTTAGTTTACCAAATTGATTAGGGATTAGTAGAATAATTTTGTTTGAATCAGTTAAGTAACATGTAATTGTTAGATTAGATAAGTGGTTAGTTAAGTAACTATTAGTTAATTGAGTAGCCTTAGTTTCGAGTTAATGAAATGGTTAGTTAATTAGGTTGTTAATTAGTAACTAGTTAATTAGATTCATTTTCAAGTGTAATAAGTCATTTAGCTTTCTTGCATACTTTCATTCATATTTTAGCATTTAGTAGTTTAGTATAATTTCTATTTTTAGCCTGTGTACTGCTCGTGTTCGTTTTAATTGTGCAGGATTGCACAGGAGTGGAGCAGAAGCGATTGCATGACATGGGAAGTGCAAGAATAGAAGATGTTTTTCTCTTATTTTAGAATTTAGGAATTTAATTGGGTTTGTAAATATTGCACTTTACGCCCACTGCGAAGGGTATTCATTTGTTGTAATAGCTAGTTGTTTTTACTTTTCTGAACATTTTATATTTCAATAATTCGACAATAAAGATTAGTTTAGATTTGTGTGCTTGAATACGATATATTCCCGTTCTCTGAGTTCGACCCGGTCTCATCCACTAGTGAGAACCGGTTTTTATTATTTGATGTCTGGTTTTCACATGTTTTTCATATAAAAATCTTTTCAAAATTACAACGATTTAAAAGAAGACATCAACAACAAAGCTGCAAGTCTGGGCGGCCGCCACAGATAAGTGCAACAAGTGGAAACAGTGTAACCAACAATATGTACAAAGTGTAACTGTGAAGTAAGAAGGGGAAACACCCCTATAGTTTAAAGAGTTTACAAAATGTAGGTACTAAAGTACAAAACAGAGAATATATCCCGACAACAACCAGAACCCAAAAACCACTGGGTACAGGATCTGCAGAACAAGTGTGTGTGGGTCCTCAGAGCCTCCATCGTGTATCACCGCATCCGCACTACACCTGTTCGTCACCTACATCCCCATAAAACGGGGCCAGTCCTCTTGTGAGGTTGTGAAGAAACAACCACAAACAGATATACATGTATCATGTGCATAAGAAAAGCAGGAAAACTAACAAGTGTAAGTGCCTGTGTCGGGTAAGAGTAAAGTGACAAGTACTAGTCAACAAGCTATAGCAACAGGGAAAGCAAGTAGCTAAAGCAACTAACTGAGCAACAAGTAATTAAGGAAGCAACAGTAACTGTAAGACAAGTGCTCAAGGTAGTAACAACTGTAACAAGTGCTGAGCAGTAAAGTAACCAAGTAACAACTGAACAAGAAAAAACAATTGGAGTAAAGTTCACAGCACAAGGGAAGTAGTAACTACAGTAAGTCAGCTGATTGGTTAGTCTTTAAGTTCTTCTGATTACTCCTTCGGGTACGCGAAGGAAACCTCGCATTCTGTGAGACATGTGTGGTAGCCGGGGAAGCTACATACCGAGTCAACCACATGCGAGCAACACACTGCTAGGAGAAACACTCGCATAGGCAAGGATTGCAATCCATACTACTGCAGTAGTGAGGTCCTAAGAAGGCAACCTCGGCCTCCTTGACTCTGAGTGACTGGAGGCCAAAGGACGCTACAGCTCCTGTCAAAACACGTGTCGTAGTAACGACAAGTCACTCAGGGTTGTACCATCCACCCTCTCCCAAGGTGAACCATTTTGTGAATGGGGCAAAGCAGGTTTATCTTTCTTAAGGCTCATGTTCAAACATACCTCACAACGAAGAATTTGCCTTGTGGTCCCCGCAGGGTACGCAAAATGAGGACTTGGCCTGCCCATCCACGTGCTCAGCCTCACACGGCCAACGGAGCACATCGCTCGTGAAATCAGTCAAAACACCATATTATTTTGTTTTTGTTTAGGGTATATCACAAAGAGTCCACACAACACAAGGGACACTGCCCGAAGACTCCAACTGAGCCCATGACAAATCATTTTAATATTCCTACCTTATGGTGTTCATTTTTCTCTCTTTTCATTTGTGAACACCCCAAATTTTTCAAAATCTTTTAAATATTCCCTTTTTGCCCCTGATATCATTTTCTGAGCAATTGAGCCACTTTTAAACCTAAATTCCAGTTTATTTCTCAAATTTTACTAAAATTAAATCCATTTTATATGTCTGACTTGATTTCGGATCCGGATCCATTGTCCAGATCCAAATCTGAGTCTCGTTGTCCAAATTTTAAATTTAAATTACAGAAAATACCAAAAATAGTTTTTAAATAGCTCGGACAGTCCATCCGACATCCGTTTGGATCCATCACATTGTATTTCTCGATTCGAGTGTCAAAACTCGAACATTTTCTCAATACTTGGGTCCAAACCCATTCTTTTGAAGAAATTTTCTGCAACATAACCCTAATTTTTCAGAAAAAACTTTTTTTTTTATGAATATTTTGAAATTTTGTAAAATTAGTATTAATTTTCTTAGTTTTAGAGTTTTGTTTTTACAAATATATGTTTAAAAAGAAAAGAACAAAAAAATAAGAAAATCGAAAAAGGAAAACAATAGAAAAATTCCAAAAATTCAGAAAAATATGCAAATTGAAACCTTTTCTTGAAAACTATTTTTTGTTAAAACCCTCTTTTTAAAACCTCCTTTTGAAAATGAAAACCATTTTTTAGAAAAGTTCTGAAAAGGAGACCCCCCTGGGAATTTTAGAAAAATCTCCAACAGCCATCTCCCACGCTACCTCCCTCTTGCTTGCCTACCCTCCATCTTCAAACGTCTTCTTCATCCCTCAACCTTCGATCTCCAACCATATTCTTCTCTAGAATCCTCTGCTTCTCCTTTAAAAAAGAGAGCACGCCAGAGCATTAGGGATCCGTCATTCACCTCCCCATTGGCCTCCTGAGCCTCTTCTCCTCCTTCCCTTTTCTATTCTGAACATTTTTCCTTGGTTCTCCGGAGAAAATTCTGCAGTAGAGTCTTCTTCTTTCTCCCCTCCTTCAGAATATCTGCAAGCCCACGAACGATCGAGTCTGTGGTAATAAAAGGAAGACTTCTCTTCCTTCAGCTAAAAGCAGAGAATCCGACTCCTCGCTTTTTATCCATCCGCTGAGGGAGGTTGATCCTGTAACATAAGCTCTGCCAAGGTGAGTAATTCTACTTTTGCTTCCCTCTCAGTTTGTTTTAATTCTTATCTGTTTGAAGCAGAATAATGCAATTGCTGATCTGCTTATGGCAGCACCAGCATGCATTCTGCAATATAAATTGAGCCCCATCGATGGCTACATTTTTTTTTTATTTCGTTCCTTTTTTTTCGGTCATTGTATAGTTTATTTTCTGTATTGATTTAAATCATTGCCCATTAGCATCAATCTCCTTCTGGCACAATACATTTTCTATTTCTTTCCGTGTACCAGGGCATTCAAGGGTAGATTCATGATCTACGTAGCCTTGCAACGAGATTGAATCTATCTCAAACAGAGAATTCATTGTATATTTACAAACTGTGGTCTCTTTGCAACTGCTGGTTTATGTTTGATATCTGATTAGTATAAATCAATGTTTAATTTCCTATACTGTCTTCTTTTCTCCATTTATATATCAATTCTTTCATTTTATTTTTGTTTTTCCTATTCATATTCATTTCTATCTCCTGTATCATCGGTAGCATCTGATCATTTGGATCATCACACCTGATTCAGGTCATCAGGATCATTTGACATTTGTTTATATGTTTCGATCATTGTCAATTTTTTTTTATTATGTATTACCTTATTTGTATATCAAGCCTTTTGCAGTTTCGTTTGGTCTTTTTTTTTTACTTTATACATCATCGTTTGTTCTCAGACTCCACTTTAATTCTTATAGCACATCCCTTGCACAAATGATCCCTCGCACATTGCCACTGTGGCTTGGTAGTCGTCCAATCCTGCTGCTATCATTTGTATCGATTCCATCTAAAAAGGGGGCAGCCACCGATGAGAAATCTATATGTGTCTGTAACAATAGCTTGTATAGCCCATCGATAACACGGAATCCCACTGAGTATCGGCTCACATTGCTCTTGGGTGAATCTGATGACATATTGGGATATCACTTCCCTTTTGAATGAA
The DNA here is from genome assembly GCF_984573655.1 of Nuphar pumila. Classification (NCBI taxonomy): domain Eukaryota; kingdom Viridiplantae; phylum Streptophyta; class Magnoliopsida; order Nymphaeales; family Nymphaeaceae; genus Nuphar; species Nuphar pumila. The sequence continues at coordinate 72,147,524 of NC_143259.1, read as the reverse complement.
TAGGCAGAGCTAGGCTTATTCCCATTTTATTTTATTTTATTTTTCTTTTCTTTCTTAGGGATTATAAATATATATATGTAGTTGTCCTGTGTCTAGTATCTCTGTTATTCCCCCCACAATGTCAGAATTGCATCTAAGTGCAATTGATTTCATTTTCGACTTTGTGCTTGGAAGAATCAAGACTCCTAAGTGATAGTTTACCCTCAGAAATAAACAGTCTGATGCCTTTCCTGTTAAAGCTTGGAACCCGCATTTCAATTGCATCACATGAAGTTAGGCTTGCGGCCTCCCAAAAGATTTCTATGCTTCCCCAGATCAATAGAATCTTGTGTTACCCGAATCCATTTACAGAGGAAGAACGAGGAATGGGTTGAATATTAATCTTCATCCCATGTTAATGCAGTTGTTAAATGACTGAAGAAAATCCTAAGTGTATCTGACATACGTTTAGGATGATTTTTTTTTTTTTCTTTCGTGCTAGAATTATATGCAGTTTAGAAGCCAGGTAAGTTATTGATCTGCACAAAGGGGACTTGTAATCCTTGTCACAATTTTGGATAAAACTGATTTCCATCATGAGAACTACACTAGCCATTCATCACCTTATCAACCGCTATGCTCCAGCCTGTTTGCTGTTTGTAGTTAAATTGTGTGCTTATTTTACTATGTATATTTATCAGCATGTTTCGATGTTTGGAAAAGTTTGCATCATGTTTAGCTTTTATTTTCTGTAGGATGTCTGGTTCGGTTCCTGCAATGTGATTGCCTATCACACACCATCCCAACAGTACCTACAAATGCCCATGGCCTTCACTAACCCTTCATACATAGTGCTTACACTATATACTATTATACTTTGTACAGTATCTCTCATCTCATCCACTACTGATCACTATTTACATGTACACTATTACATCACCTAGCATCTCCACCTGTTGTAACCCTCCATCCATACATATTTACCTTCATTACCCTACAGTCCCTGCATATCTTCCACGAGATCAGTACTACCTAGTTTCCCAACATAATCATCCTATAACATCATCGCCTATTCTTGTCTCTGTCCCTATAGCCATACTTCTCAAGCTTTCAATCAACGCTAAGCCCTTCCGCGGTCACTAAGCATCTTTTTGCAGAAAATAAGACTCATGCATATTCAAATCTTACCTTTCTTCCGAAGTTACAACAGTACTTTGTTGCAATTTACCTCACCTTACCACAGCCATATCATCTATGGTAAGCTTACACTTCTCTTATGTTAACCTGTATGCTGTCATGATTCATAGTTGCTGTAATGAATAGTTGTCACCTATGATTAGCCCTACCTAAATATCATACCCTTCATTCTCATTGTTGTAGTTCACACTCTGTATACAGCACACTCCCTACATAGCCCTATAACTACACTTACAGCAGTCCCTACCGTACCCCCCACATAGCAGTTGGCATTCCCTGCTGTAAACACCCCAAATTTTCACTCACCTTCTTGACATCGCCCTCAATCGGCACACTTCAGTTCTCCGGAAGCAATGAAGGGCAAAATGTGAAATTCCACTAGAGGGGGGGTGAATAGTGAAATATGATAATGATTGATAAAATAAAATAATTAAGCAATAAGGCACAACACATAAAACACAGAAGTTATACTGGTTCGGTCAATATCAAGACCTACATCCAGTCCCCAAGCAAACCACTTGAGATTCCACTATAACATCTGAGTTACCGGATAAATAGTACAACACCCTCTTCCCAAGAGGTCTTCTTCTCTCAACAGAGAAGGGGCACACCCTCTTCCCAAGAGGTCTTCTTCTCTCAACAGAGAAGGGCAACACCCTCTTTCACAGAGGTCTACTTCTTTAAACAAAGAAGGAATACAGTGAATAACAGAGTTACAATACTTCCTATAGAACCTTCAGAATGATATGAATGCACGAATGAAGGATTCTAAGAATGTTCTGTTTGTCACTCAGAGGATACTCTTTGTCAAAGAGCTGGACTTGACTTTTTCTCTTTTCGTTCTTTTTCTTTTTCTCTTTCTTTTTCAAGACTCTCTTTTCAAATCACGAATAGAAATTTTTCTATTTGTAAGCTCACACGTCTATTTCATTCCATTGTTTGAATAGTTTATTTGTGTGTGTTTATATAGCTTATAAAAAGTAGTCGTTACATTTTGGAATTGTAACTTTTTGAAATATGAAATGTTAGGTCATTTCAAAAACATCTTTTAGAGAAGTTCGAGAATGCCTTTTTCCATAAAGGTGAAATAGAGGGTACACTAGTCGTTGTAATATTTTTAGGTAATACATATTTTATGTAAAAAGTCTATTTCTTACAATAGTACATTGAACGTTGGGTTGTAGTTTTGTCTTTATTCTAATTAATGATTTGAGGTACATTAGTACTTCTTTACTTTAAATGAGTGTAAGTACTATGAGTGCTTTGAGATATTTATTTGTACATAGTCATGTCAAGTGTTTTCTTTATGATGTGTATTTCAAAGTCTCCAGAGAGAATGAGGACCAAAAAGAAGGTCGACATTCTTTGAGAAGGATATTTAACAAGGATTTGTTACAGAAGGCATTTAATGCTTTGTGGAGAGAATGATGACTTCAAGTAAGTCGACATTCTATGGTTATGAAAAAAGGTAACTAGAGTCCTTTTAAAAACATATTTTATTTGTTTTTCTTATGTGTAGCCGATTTATGTTTTTGTCTTCTTCTTGTATTAAGAAACATTTCATTAAAGAAGATAACTAAAGTCTTTTCAAAAACATATTTTATTTGTTTTTCGTATGTAGTCGATTTTATGTTTTTGTCTTCTTCTTATAAAAAATATTTCTTTAAAGAGGAAAACTAGAGTCTTTTCAAAAACATATTTTATTTGTTTTCTCCATGTAGTCGATGTTATGTTTTTGTCTTTTTCCTACATTCCTTTTTTCATGTTGTCTTGTATATAGTGTAAGGTACAATGACAAAATGTCTTTTTCATAAAAGGTTGTAAGAAGGTACAATTATTATATGACAAAATATCTTTTTCATAAAAGGTTGTAAGAAGGTACACTTATTGGTTTTCAAAAAAGGAGCTTTTTGAAACTATCGTATACTTTTATGATATAGTGTTTATGAATGAGTATGTAATATGCAATATGCAAGTTCCTGAAGGTTCTGTTACATATGACTCTAAAGAAGAAAAAAAATCTTCATCTTGAGGTAGCCGATCTCTTCATTTGAACTTTAGGAAAGCATGGCTCATCAAGCTTTTTCTTCAAGGAGTATGATTGCACCATAGTTATACTTGAACAGGAAGTCTTCATCCTTATTGGGTGAGATATCCTTGCATCAAATACTCGTTAGATTTAAGGCAAAACATATTCAGTCATAATATAACATTATTTGAAGAGAACATATTATCATATCATATAAAATCAAATGAGACAGTGTATCATATTATGTAACATCAAAACCGAGTTTCTCAACATTCTCCCCCTTTTTGATGATGACAAAATATGCTCTCCCTGTCAAAAAGACATTATGCATAGAAATAATAATATGATAAAAAAGTGAAATAATGTTTAAAGAGAGAATATTTCTCCCCCTTTGTCATGGACAAAAAGGAGGGATCAGAGTAAAAAAAAAATTTATTACAGACCGGTGAATGATGTCTTGGTGGAGAGGCACCTGAAAGTGTTGAAGGATATGGGTGATGAAGTATCCGAAAGGAAGAGAGTGGAAGGTCCGAAAATTGATCATGTTATTGAAAATGATACTGGACCAGTTGATGGGAAAGTTGCACAAGATTGCATATAGGAGAAGGGAGATTTCGTTTGCCACGAAACCCTTGGAAGGAAGCTTTGGAAAGACGTTGGATGAGAGGATGTGTGAGAGTATTAGAGCATGAGGTTTCAGATTGCTCGTATGCCATGGGAAATGGGTGCAGCGAGTGGAGAGAAGGACTTTCTTAAACACAGTTCGATCTATCGGAACTATGTTAGGAAGCTCAATGCCATAGGAAGAAAGGTGTAGAATGCAGCCTAGTTGAGAGATATTGAAGGAGATGAGTTTTCCATGTACCATGGATGTAATGGTGGTGTGGTCACGGTCTACAGAGAGGTTGGTGTAGAAAATTTTGATGAGATGAGGATAGTAGGTCATGGAGTTAGTCATTCCTAAGATGGGAACAAAATCTTGAAGAGAGGTATGGAGGTCAAGGGATGTGAAGGCGTCGAAGTTTACTAGTTTGCCAGTTTGAATTGGCAAGGTGCTAATGTACTGAAAGTGGTGAATAAGGTCTGGGTACCTTAGATCTGCGGAGGTGATCACATTGGTGGAGGAGGAAGAGGCCATTGCAAGAGTTTGTAAAAAAAAGAACTAAGGAGAGCGAGTTTGAACCGAGATAAAGTTTGTATAAGGATAGAAAAGTTCGAATGGAATGGTAAGAGATGAACCAATTGATTAAATAAAAAGAAGAAAATAATTGTTGATATGAAATGAATGACATTGGAAGTGAGTAATTTTTAGATTTTAGTCAAATAAGGAAATCCGTGAGTAGTAAGTTAAGAGACTTGTGAATGACAAATCAAATCAATGTTTGAGGATAGTGTATTATATTAGATTGAGGAGGACATAGTTATTGAAATATATAGATTTTACTATGGATGAGTTTATCGACTAGTGAGAGAAGCCATTAATAGAGTATGGGGTGTCATGTTGAATCAAAAAAATGATTGATCTTGAAAATAATGGCCTAATAAAACAAATAACTTTTTACTCTATGTGGAGGGATTCTAAATTCGTGAATGGAGAGTTAAAGACATAAAAAGATGATGTGGATATCTAGAGATGAGAGAAAGATGATAAAGAACAACATTTACTTGATTTAGATATGACATAAAGTAGAGTTAGAATAAATAAAGGTTTGCTAGGAGACAAGACTTTAAAGGTTCTCGATTTTAGAGAGATATACAGTAAGAGAGAGGCAAGGTCACGGATGGAAAGAAAGGTCATGATTGCTTATTTAATATAGAAATAGTTTTTTTTATGGAAATAGGTCATAGGGTGATCATGTGATGTGTACTTTGAAAGATATGACATTTTAAAGAAAAGAGTGCCTTAAAAAAATGTTTCATGATTAATGTGTTTTCATATTGGTAATTTTTATGAGTATACGTAGATATGAGAAGGACACATTTTGACTTTGACTAGTGGTAAAAGAGATGATGAGACAAAAAGGAGAAAGAGTCAAAAGTATATAAGAATTGATAAATGATAGATTAAAAATAAGAATAGACATGGAGGAGTCGGATTCAAAAATATATAATAAAAAAGTATTCGAGAGATGAAATGAGGAGACAAGGAAATATTTATGAGTGAAGAGTAATAATTGTGAGTTGTCATAGAGAGAAATGAGATGACATATATGGATTTTTGTGTAGGATAAAGAAGTAATAAAAAAAAATGATTGATGAAAGACATAATGTTATGATTGATATGAATTATTGTTTATATTCTTAAAGAAGCTCGATTTGAGGAAGTTCATTGTTATTAGAGAATAAGGTTAAGTTTTAAACAAGAATTGACAAGAATGGAGGCTCAATTTGTATATGAGAGAGATGATAATAGAGTGTACGTAATCTATGATTGTAACGCCCCGGATTTCCAAAACGAAGCTAAGTTAAAATTTTCATGAATTTCTTTTTTTTTTTCTTTGCAGCGGAATTTAGAAAAGCTTTTAGAAAACTTTGAGCACGTTGCAGGTATGTGGCCAAGCAACTCATTGACCACCAATATGTTTCATTTTATCGAAAGCACATGTTTATTACAACACTACTGCTTAGAAAAGCAGTGAAGGTTCAATAAAAGGAAGCAGTACAACTCTGTCTAGAGAAACCCTGGAACTCGATGCCACCTTGCTCCGCATATCGCCACGCAGGTACAACACCTGAAATCCCCATGAAACGGGGTCAGAACCACTGATGGTCTGGTAAGCATGCAGTCATACATCCATTCAACTCAAGTACGATAATGACCACTCAGGGTCGCAATACGCAATAACGACGCTCAAGCCTCCAAGACTTAGCGTATATCGCAAGAGCCTCCTCAGAGCTATGAGTTGAACATCCGCTCAAGTCTTCATGACTTAGAGCAAGCCTTTTCAGGGCTGTGATTTGAATAACCGCTTAAGTCTTCACGACTTAGCCATGACCTCTTTCGGGTCTCAAGTGATGTCTAGCTCAAGTCTTCATACTTGGCACATCCGTATCCCACGCATCTAAGGACAACTCCTCGAGCTTCGCTTAGTCGTGTGGATACAACACGGGTCTTTGCCCAGTCGGTCCAGTAGTATACCGAACATGACACCTTCACAAAGGTTATGCAGGACTAACTCAACACGTCATCCACTCATACATTCAAAGCATCGCTGTACCTAGAACTAATGCATTGTTTGATAATTAACCGCTCCCGCCTTTGGTACGCAGGTAGAGCTATTGTCCGGGCATCAACGCGACGTTCTGGGGGTTGATTATTCTATGTATTTTAGATACCCCAGAGGCCTGTTGACCCTATCCATAGTAGGGCAGTGTGTTTCAACTGGGAGAACCCTACTAGGCCCATATTCGGATGCATCCTCTACTTGCAGTAGTTGGGTTCAATCCTTAGATCTTAAGGATAACCACGACCCCAAAACCCATGAGTGACTGAGGCCATCGTGGACTCTATCAGGTCCAAAGTAAAATACATGTCACTCAAGGCTGTACCATCACTGTCATTCCACAATGAGCATAATTCCTGAAGGGGTCTGCCAGTCTTACAATTACTTGGACAGAATCTGCATGCCATTTAGGCAGCCCGTGCTTTCAGCACTACGGGAGTATGTACCCGACCCCATTCAGTCCGCCCCAACACAGTCATTACTGAGGGGGTACCCATAACACGATTTTCAACCGCGGGGTATGTGCGACCTTAAGTCTTATTCATATGCATGCAGAACACCGCTCTTTGGCACTTCGGCCACCACGAGCATCACACCTCTTTGGGTGGAAACAACACACTCTGGCTCTTCGGCCCTTACGAGTCTGGTTGCGTAACCGTTCTCAATGAGCATGCATATGACTCGATCTAAATAGATCGGCTACTCGGCGTATTTTTACGCAACGAGTCCAAACCTAGCCAAGGCGCAACCTCTACTCCGGCTCAGCGGCCCTTACGAGCAAGGTGCCCTTGCAGGCATAAGGATACGAGCCGATCTGGCATCGTTCCATCAACGGACATCATTATGCCGTTCCATTGGTTCCGACAGCTCTTCTGCCGACCATTTCGTTAGCACCTCTCCTGCTCTACCGGCAGTGGTGCGATGAACCCTTCTACGTTGTAGAGGGCAAACCATGAACTGAATAGCACTCTGCTATATGTCAGAGTATCCTGCTACGTTCTTTCTGAGCTATTCTTAGCTTCTTCAGAAATTTCAGCAGCACTTCCTCTCTTTTACGAAGAAAGCGTGCGTTTCTTTTATCCATTTCAGCGACATCTCCCCTCTTTGTTAGGAAATCGCCACGCTTAATTCGGGGAAATGGATGTGCACCGTTGTGCGTACTTTGCATCCATCAAGGTTGCAGGAACCCTGGGCCATAGCCAGGCCATACGTAATTGACTTAATTTTTACGTAAAGAGCATTTTGCCAAAAAGTGAAGCCTTTCCAATAGGGGCTTCATTCGTCAAGCAGAATCTTGAACGAGGAGCAATCAGGGAATAGCATTGGCGATTTGGAGTTTGATCTCCATTTGAACGCTCATTTATGCGCTATATATGTAGTATAAGCAGAAGCCTGTGCTTTATACTGCGGCGGCGTAAAGAAATGCATATACTATTGTTCAGGGTGTGTAACTGAACAAAATATTCTACATATATAACAAAGCAGAAGCCTTGGCATCGTTCGACGCGACGGCGTAAGTAAATACATTGCAGAAAGCAGGAGCCTTGGCATCGTTCGACGCGACGACGTAAGTAAATGCATAATCGGAAGTGCAGTAACCGGAAGTGCAGAAAACAAGGAGCCTTGGCATCATACGACGTGACGGCAAAGGTAAATTACATAGCCTGTGCGATATAAGACGCGTCGGCATAATCAGCAGATATACACCTAGATCCGTATCCAACGATAGTTACGAGGCGAGCGGGTGAACACCGAAGTGTTCTGAAGGGCTCAACCAAGAACTAGGGCGAGATACCATTTTAAAAACGCATATACTGCGTGTTTGAACATAGATATATCCGACGATAGTTCTGAGACGAGCGGGTGAACACCAAAGTGTCCAAAAAGGGCTCAATCAAGAACTAAAGCAAGATACTACTTCAGAAAGTATATTCTATATACAAACAATCAAAAACTTGAGAGAGATGGATCAATGAAGCGAACTTACTTCAAATCGTGGAAGAAACCGCTCCGGGTTGCTTCTTTGGCTTCGAGCCTTCCTTCGAGAGGTCAGACTAAGTCAGATGAAGCTGACTTAGTTGAGAAAGAGGTAGAGCAGGTTAAGCTACTCAACCTAAGTGGTTTGAACCAAACAGGGTTCGATCCAAGTCAACTGGGTTCAGCAGGTTCGAACTCAGCTCAAGTAGGCTAAGTCTGGGTTCAGAAACCCAAACCGGAATCAGGACCAAAAAGGACTTTGACTTTGACTTTAAACCCAACTAGGTTCAAGTCAAGTCAACTGGGTTTGGACCAGGTCAAGAGGGTTCAGACCCAGGTCAGGTGGGTTAGGACCAGGTCAGGCAGGCTCAGACCAGGTCAGGCAGGCTCAGGCTAAGTCAGGTAGGCTCAGACCTACTGGGCTAGGTAGGGGAGGTTTTAGGAAGTAGGAGAGAGAAAGAGGAGGCTAGAAAGGGGGGGGGACGATTTTTTCTAAAGGGGAGGGCCTTTATTTATAGGAAATGAAACTTCGGCCCCAAGTTTCCCCTTTACCCATTTGCCCTTGGCTTCTTTTTAATGCCAAGAGGTTCCTTGGTGTGGGGCCCACTTGGATATTCCATGGGATATTGTTGTGGGTCCCACCAGATATTTTCTGAGGAATATTCCTGTGGGTCCCACCAATATTTCCGTGGGTCCCGCAAGAATTTCGGGTTTTCGGCGATTTTTTTCCGAAAAATTCTGAGTACGCCATTCCCTTCGTATTGACGTAACTAAGAAAGTTGGCTCGCAGGAATCCTTTGATTTCATTCAGGTAGGAAGTTATGGCTTCCAGAGTGTTTGAGCATATATTCGCGATTCGACGAATATCCTAAGTATAACTGGCTCGCAGGAATTGATTCGTTTCACATTCTGAGAAAAAATGCTATTTTTACCGGTAAATGCCTCATGAATTTTATTCAGATATTTTCTGAAAAATTGCGGGTCTTACATCATTACCCCCTTAAAGGAATTTCGTCCGCGAAATTTAGCTAAGAGTACAAGGTGAAGAGTTCAGGATATTTATCCCGCATTTCCGATTCAGGCTCCCAAGTGCAATCATCGATTCCATGATGCTGCCACCTCACTTTAACAAGTGGATTGACCTTTGTCCTTAGCACTTGCTCCCGTCGATCCATGATCTCCACTGGCCTTTCTTCTACCGTCATATCTTCTCGAATGTCAATATCTTCATGTTGAATGACATGAGAAGGATCATGAACGTATTTACGAAGCATTGATACGTGAAATACATCATGTATTTGCGCGTATTGTGGTGGCAATGCTACTCGTTAGGCAGTCTCTCCGATTCGGCTCAAAACTTCGAAGGGACCAACGAATCTGGGGCTGAGCTTCCCCTTCTTTCCAAAATGAAACACACTCTTGGTTGGAGAGACCTTGATAAAAACCTTATCTCCAACCGCAAAAGTGAGTTCCCTACGCCGCTGATCGGCGTAGCTCTTCTGTCGACTCTGAGCAGTCAGTAGCTTCTTTCTGATCATGTGGACCTGCTCAGTATAATGCTGCAACACAATGGGCGAGTCCAAGGTTCGCTCACCCACTTCACCCCAATGGATTGGTGATCAACAGGGTCGCCCGTACAAGGCTTCATACGGTGCCATCCCAATGCTAGTGTGGTGGCTATTATTATAAGCAAATTCAGCCAACGCTAGGTGGGAATCCCAATTACCCTTCCATTCCAGCATACAGGCTCTTAACATATCTTCAAGAGTTTGTATGGTTCGTTCTGATTGCCCATCTATTTGGGGATGGAATGCTGTACTGAACTTGAGTTTCGTCCCCAGGGCTCTCTGAAGCTGCTCCCAAAAGTGAGAGGTGAACTTCGGGTCACGATCAGATATAATCAAAATCGGCACTCCATGGAGTCTAAGGATTTCCCGAATGTAGATCTCCGCCAATCGTTCAGTTGAGTATCGAGTGTTGATTGGCAGGAAGTGAGCAGACTTGGTGAGTCTGTCCACGATTACCCATATTGAGTCATGTTGTCTCTTGGATCGAGGCAATCCAACGATGAAATCTATCGTAATGCCTTCCCATTTCCATTCTGGAATCTCGATCCGTTGCATCTTTCCACCAGGTCGCTGATGTTCGATCTTAACTTGCTGGCAGATCAAACACTTCGAGACAAACGTAGCCACATCACGCTTCATACCCTTCCACCAGTACTTTCTCTGTAAATCTCGGAACATCTTCGTACCCCCAAGGTGGATAGTATATTTGCTACTATGGGCCTCCTGGAGTACTTCCTGTCTTAGCTCAGGGTTATTTGGAAGCCAAATTCTTTCTTCCATCCATATTCCTCCATCTTCTTTCAAATGGAAGAAAGTGTCATCTTTTTCAGCACGAGCTTTCAATTCCAAGTACTGGGGATCCTTGAACTGTTCGCTACGATGCGATCGAGGAACTCAATGTGGATCGTCAAACATGACATTTGGATTCTACCTGAATCAGCCAAAAATGGCTTCCACTTGACGAAATCCTCCATCAACTTTCATTGTCCGGTTAGGCTGGCCAGAGTGCCAACAGTCTTGCGACTAAGGGCATCTGCTACAACATTCGCCTTTCCAGGGTGATAGGAAAGCGTGAATTCATAGTCTTTGAGGAATTCCAGCCATCGTCGTTGCCGCATATTGAGTTCTTTTTGAGAAAAGAGGTATTTTAGGCTTTTATGGTCCGACATGACCTCAAATTTCTCTCCATAAAGGTAGTGTCGCCAAATTTTAAGTGCGAACACTACCGCGGCAAGCTCAAGATCGTGGGTTGGATAATTTTTCTCATGGACTCTCAACTGTCGTGACGCATAGGCGATTACTTTGCCATGCTGCATCAACACACAACCCAGACCTGTTCCTGAGGCATCGGTATATGCCACGAAGCCTCCCTTACCAGAAGGTAAGGTAAGGACAGGGGCAGTGGTAAGCCTCTGTTTGAGAACCTCAAAGCACTCCTTACACTGGTCAGTCCATTCAAACTTGACTCCCTTTTTAAGTAATTTCGTCATCGGTACGGCGATTCGGGAGAAGTCTTGTATGAACTTCCGATAATATCCGGCAAGTCCAAGGAAGCTACGGACCTCAGTGATATTTTCTGGCTGCTTCCAGTCCATCACAGCTTCCACCTTCGCAGGATCCACTGCGATTCCATCTTTTGAGATCACATGACCAAGGAACATCACTTTGTCTAGCCAGAATTCACATTTTGAAAACTTAGCATAGAGTTGGTTATCTTGAAGGGTTTTCAAGATGATTTTCAAGTGCTCCACGTGTTGTTCCTTGTTCTCAGAATATACGAGAATGTCATCAATAAAGACGATGACAAAGCTATCCAAATATGGTCTGAATATCCGGTTCATTAGATCCATAAAGGCAGCAGGCGCATTAGTGAGTCCGAAGGGCATTACTACGAACTCATAATGGCCATATCTCATTCTAAAGACAGTCTTAGGTATATCCTCTTCCTTTACTCTGAGTTGATGGTACCCTGACCTGAGGTCGATCTTGGAGAACACCCTCGCTGTTTTGAGTTGATCGAATAAGTCCTCAATCCGAGGCAACGGGTACTTATTTTTAACAGTTGCCTGGTTAAGCATCCGATAATCGATGCATAACCGAAGGGATCCATCCTTCTTCTTTACAAACAACACTGGGGCTCCCCACGGTGACACACTAGGACGGATGAGCCCTTGTTCCATCAGTTCTTCCAACTGACACTTCAACTCACTGAGTTCAGCTGGCGCCATTCGATACGGGGCTTTGGATATCGGCGTTGTTCCAGGTAAGGATTGAATTCTAAATTCAACCTCACGAAGTGGCGAAAGTCCTGGCAATTCCTCAGGAAACACATCGGGAAACTCCCGCACCACCTCCAAACTCTCAAGGGGTTGGTCGTTAGATTTTTCCACCGAGAGACTCAACAGAAAGGCCACACAACCCTTTCTAAGGTATTTTTGTACCTTAAGTGCTGATGTGAGCCTTTTCTGTGGAACTGGTTTGGATAACCGGTACTCCATCTTAGGCAATCCGGGTCGAGATAGAATCACTCTGCCTTCGCGGCACAGAATCTTGGCATTATTCTGAGCCAACCAATTCATTCCCAGAATGACATCGTACTGTATCATATCGATCAGGATGGCGTCAGTAGGCAAGTGTTGCCCTGCTATCTCAATATCCAAATTTTTCACACACCGGATACATTTGGTGCGTGAACCCAACGGGTTATATACTTCAATCATTTTATCAATCGGTTGCACCGAAGCGTGGAGTTGTTCGGTGAAATCGTCGGAGATAAACGTATGAGTAGCACCACAATCAAACAAGACGTAAGCTGCATGTCCATTAACAGGTATGGTGCCTTCAATCAGGTCACCATTTTTGACTTGTTCAGTCGTTACAGCGTATACATGACCTGCAGCAGGCCTTTGTTCTACTCTAGGTGGAGGTCGTTGAAACTGAGAACGTTGTGGTGCAGGTCGAGAGGGTCCGGCAGATCCGGCATTACTCCTCTGTTCATCTGCAGCCTTCTTGGCGCAATCCCTTATAAAGTGGCCCATCTTGCCACAATACAAGCACCCACCAATGTCACGAGGACATGGCTTTCCAGGGTGGTTCATACGACACCTTGGGCAGCTGAAGTTGGACTGCTGATCATTCGGAGTTGTGTTCTGTCTTGGCCTCACGATTTGTTGAGTGTTGTTCCCTCCTTGGAACTTCTTCTTTTGAAAGGGTTGTCGTGAACCCTGGCCACCTGGGAACGTCCTTTTACGATTCCCACCATTCACTATGGGCTTCTTTGCTACGATCACTTTAGATCGCGCCCAATCCTCTTGGATTTTTGAAGCCGCTGCTACCGCAGCCTAAAAAGTCGAAGGCATGCTTGTTATCACTCGAGATCGCAGCCCTTCGCGCAGACCATTCACATATTTGTCGGCCCTTTCTTGGTCTGTTTCGAACAATCGAGAGCAGTAGCGCTCTAGATTCTGAAATTTGCTGGTATAGTCCATTAGACTCATACCGCCCTGTTCCAACTCCAGAAACTCCATCTTTTTCTTGTTTCTGGAATGCAACGGGAAGTAGTTATCCATAAAAGTCCTCCGAAAGTCAGTCCAAGGAATGACTTCGACTTGTGATAACTGGATAAGTTTAGTGGTATCCCACCACTTCCGTGCATTGTCTTTCAACCGATACGTACCAAAGTTGGTCTTCTTTTCCTCTGGTACTCTCAGTACTGAGAAGGCACGTTCTGTCTCTTCGATCCAACTCTCCGCGAGCTCAGGATCGGCTCTGCCAATGAAAACTGGCAGGTCAAGCTTGAGGAACTTCTCATAAGTCACTCCTCTCAGGTACTCGTTTCGTGGTGCGACTGGTTCTAGCCTCGTTTCACGGATGGCTGTAACCAGGTTGTTGAGTGTCTCTAACAGGAATCCTTGCGTATGGGACTCCTCGCTTGGTATGGTTCTCCTCGTCGTAGGAGCCATTTATCTATGCACATACAAGCACTTGTTTTTAGTTTCTCGATGTATATGAGGAAGTAAAAGCTTTATTTACTTAATATACATCACATTTACACAAGCATCGCCTTAAACAAAACGTCATGCCGCACTGGCAGACTTTAGGCGTTCAGAAACAATATACATGAGTCTACTGACTCCAAAACATCATCAGTCTCTTTAAGACCTGGATTTCTTTGATGAAGACGAACTCAAAAAGGTCCATCTATTGCCACATGGCCTTGGAGCAGGCACTACTAGCTTTGGCTTGGGCGGCACTTCCGCACTAGCAAGCGAATATTGGGGATATATGAGGGACTCCAGTCCACTTTCCCAGTCAGCAAGATCAAGACTCTGGGAGTCTGGAATAATGATCGGCGAACAGAAAGAATCCCCTCTTTTGTTCCTGCCGTTTAAGCTCGGCGTATGTGATGCTGGATGGTAGCTTGGCGAGTGATAGACCTCCGCAGGGAAGTTCAAATCAAAATCTCTCAACCTTGGTAATTCATCAGAAGATGTTGGAGTATGGTTGCTCCCAACACTAGAGTGATGCGGTCCACTGACACGCGAAGTCTCATCCTTGAGACCCTTTGAAGCCCGCCGACCCATATCGGCGGTATATTTCCTTTGGCACTCATTGGCGGAATGCCCATCTTCGCCACAGTATTGGCAGTCTTGGACTTCATACGGGCATATCCACTCATCGTGCATGACCTTGCAGCGATAGCAGTATCCACGCGAGTCATGAGTTGCCATCTATACAAAGATGCACCCAGATCAGAACAAAAGTATAAAAACATATACTTACAGTGCGATATCGGGACCATGACGGATCTTGAACTAGGTTTCTCAGACTCATGCTCTGATACCAATTCTGTAACGCCCCGGATTTCCAAAACGAAGCTAAGTTAAAATTTTCATGAATTTCTTTTTTTTTTTCTTTGCAGCGGAATTTAGAAAAGCTTTTAGAAAACTCCGAGCACGTTGCAGGTATGTGGCCAAGCAACTCATTGACCACCAAAGTGTTCCATTTTATCGAAAGCACATGTTTATTACAACACTACTGCTTAGAAAAGCAGTGAAGGTTCAATAAAAGGAAGCAGTACAACTCTGTCTAGAGAAACCCTAGAACTCGATGCCGCCTTGCTCCGCATATCGCCACGCAGGTACAACACCTGAAATCCCCATGAAACGGGGTCAGAACCACTGATGGTCTGGTAAGCATGCAGTCATACATCCATTCAACTCAAGTACGATAATGACCACTCAGGGTCGCAATACGCAATAACGACGCTCAAGCTTCCAAGACTTAGCGTATATCGCAAGAGCCTCCTCAGGGCTATGAGTTGAACATCCGCTCAAGTCTTCATGACTTAGAGCAAGCCTTTTCAGGGCTGTGATTTGAATAACCGCTTAAGTCTCCACGACTTAGCCATGACCTCTTTCGGGTCTCAAGTGATGTCTAGCTCAAGTCTTCATACTTGGCACATCCGTATCCCACGCATCTAAGGACAACTCCTCGAGCTTCGCTTAGTCGTGTGGATACAACACGGGTCTTTGCCCAGTCGGTCCAGTAGTATACCGAACATGACACCTTCACAAAGGTTATGCAGGACTAACTCAACACGTCATCCACTCATACATTCAAAGCATCGCTGTACCTAGAACTAATGCATTGTTTGATAATCAACCGCTCCCGCCTTTGGTACGCAGGTAGAGCTATTGTCCGGGCATCAACGCGACGTTCTGGGGGTTGATTATTCTATGTATTTTAGATACCCCAGAGGCCTGTTGACCCTATCCATAGTAGGGCAGTGTGTTTCAACTGGGAGAACCCTACTAGGCCCATATTCGGATGCATCCTCTACTTGTAGTAGTTGGGTTCAATCCTTAGATCTTAAGGATAACCACGACCCCAAAACCCATGAGTGACTGAGGCCATCGTGGACTCTATCAGGTCCAAAGTAAAATACATGTCACTCAAGGCTGTACCATCACTGTCATTCCACAGTGAGCATAATTCCTGAAGGGGTCTGTCAGTCTTACAATTACTTGGACAGAATCTGTATGCCATTTAGGCAGCCCGTGCTTTCAGCACTACGGGAGTATGTACCCGACCCCATTCAGTCCGCCCCAACACAGTCATTACTGAGGGGGTACCCCTAACACGATTTTCAACCGCGGGGTATGTGCGACATTAAGTCTTATTCATATGCATGCAGAACACCGCTCTTTGGCACTTCGGCCACCACGAGCATCACACCTCTTTGGGTGGAAACAACACACTCTGGCTCTTCGGCCCTTACGAGTCTGGTTGCGTAACCGTTCTCAATGAGCATGCATATGACTCGATCTAAATAGATCGGCTACTCGGCGTATTTTTACGCAATGAGTCCAAACCTAGCCAAGGCGCAACCTCTACTCCGGCTCAGCGGCCCTTACGAGCAAGGTGCCCTTGTAGGCATAAGGATACGAGCCGATCTGGCATCGTTCCATCAACGGACATCATTATGCCGTTCCATTGGTTCCGACAGCTCTTCTGCCGACCATTTCGTCAGCACCTCTCCTGCTCTACCGGCAGTGGTGCGATGAACCCTTCTACGTTGTAGAGGGCAAACCATGAACTGGGTAGCACTCTGCTATATGTCAGAGTATCCTGCTACGTTCTTTCTGAGCTATTCTTAGCTTCTTCAGAAATTTCAGCAGCACTTCCTCTCTTTTACGAAGAAAGCGTGCGTTTCTTTTATCCATTTCAGCGACATCTCCCCTCTTTGTTAGGAAATCGCCACGCTTAATTCGGGGAAATGGATGTGCACCGTTGTGCGTACTTTGCATCCATCAAGGTTGCAGGAACCCTGGGCCATAGCCAGGCCATACGTAATTGACTTAATTTTTACGTAAAGAGCATTTTGCCAAAAAGTGAAGCCTTTCCAATAGGGGCTTCATTCGTCAAGCAGAATCTTGAACAAGGAGCGATCAGGGAATAGCATTGGCGATTTGGAGTTTGATCTCCATTTGAACGCTCATTTATGCGCTATATATGTAGTATAAGCAGAAGCCTGTGCTTTATACTGCGGCAGCGTAAAGAAATGCATATACTATTGTTCAGGGTGTGTAACTGAACAAAATATTCTACATATATAACAAAGCAGAAGCCTTGGCATCGTTCGACGCGACGGCGTAAGTAAATACATTGCAGAAAGCAGGAGCCTTGGCATCGTTCGACGCGACGGCGTAAGTAAATGCATAATCGGAAGTGCAGTAACCGGAAGTGCAGAAAACAAGGAGCCTTGGCATCATACGACGTGACGGCAAAGGTAAATTACATAGCCTGTGCGATATAAGACGCGTCGGCATAATCAGCAGATATACACCTAGATCCGTATCCAACGATAGTTACGAGGCGAGCGGGTGAACACCGAAGTGTTCTGAAGGGCTCAACCAAGAACTAGGGCGATATACCATTTTAAAAACGCATATACTGCATGTTTGAACATAGATATATCCGACGATAGTTCCGAGACGAGCGGGTGAACACCGAAGTGTCCAAAAAGGGCTCAATCAAGAACTAAAGCAAGATACTACTTCAGAAAGTATATTCTATATACAAACAATCAAATACTTGAGAGAGATGGATCAACGAAGCGAACTTACTTCAAATCGTGGAAGAAACGGCTCCGGGTTGCTTCTTTGGCTTCGAGCCTTCCTTCGAGAGGTCAGACTAAGTCAGATGAAGCTGACTTAGTTGAGAAAGAGGTAGAGCAGGTCAAGCTACTCAACCTAAGTGGTTTGAACCAAACAGGGTTCGATCCAAGTCAACTGGGTTCAGCAGGTTCGAACTCAGCTCAAGTAGGCTAAGTCTGGGTTCAGAAACCCAAACCGGAATCAGGACCAAAAAGGACTTTGACTTTGACTTTAAACCCAACTAGGTTCAAGTCAAGTCAACTGGGTTTGGACCAGGTCAAGTGGGTTCAGACCCAGGTCAGGTGGGTTAGGACCAGGTCAGGCAGGCTCAGACCAGGTCAGGTAGGCTCAGGCTAAGTCAGGTAGGCTCAGACCTACTGGGCTAGGTAGGGGAGGTTTTAGGAAGTAGGAGAGAGAAAGAGGAGGCTAGAAAGGGGGGGGGACGATTTTTTCTAAAGGGGAGGGCCTTTATTTATAGGAAATGAAACTTGGGCCCCAAGTTTCCCCTTT
Source organism: Nuphar pumila (assembly GCF_984573655.1). Classification (NCBI taxonomy): domain Eukaryota; kingdom Viridiplantae; phylum Streptophyta; class Magnoliopsida; order Nymphaeales; family Nymphaeaceae; genus Nuphar; species Nuphar pumila. Next base: position 72,129,382 of record NC_143259.1, on the reverse strand, counting down.
ACCCATTTGCCCTTGGCTTCTTTTTAATGCCAAGAGGTTCCTTGGTGTGGGGCCCACTTGGATATTCCATGGGATATTTTTGTGGGTCCCACCAGATATTTTCTGAGGAATATTCCTGTGGGTCCCACCAATATTTCCGTGGGTCCCGCAAGAATTTCGGGTTTTCGGCGATTTTTTTCCGAAAAATTCTGAGTACGCCATTCCCTTCGTATTGACGTAACTAAGAAAGTTGGCTCGCAGGAATCCTTTGATTTCATTCAGGTAGGAAGTTATGGCTTCCAGAGTGTTTGAGCATATATTCGCGATTCGACGAATATCCTAAGTATAACTGGCTCGCAGGAATTGATTCGTTTCAAATTCTGAGAAAAAATGCTATTTTTACCGGTAAATGCCTCATGAATTTTATTCAGATATTTTCTGAAAAATTGCGGGTCTTACAATGATATATCAAATGATATAGTAAAAGCAATTTACGTGAGAATATAGCAACTAGATCTTTTAAAAAAAAGGTAAAAGGACCAAAAAGAGTCATTCGATTCTAACTAATGAAAAGTAAAAGTTCTCATAAACTAAGTAGAGAGGTGAAACAATTTATCGTAAGACAAGTTTTCATAAAGGACAAAAATAATAAAGGAGTTGAGTGATGTGAACATTGTTATGATAGCTTTTAATACAATTAGTTTTTATGGATATGAGAGAAAGGAGATAGGACAAGGAGTTATAATGGATGTGTACTTGAAAGATGACAAGTTGAAAGACATAAAGAATGTGTCTTATAAGAATACGTGAATATGGAAACTTAGTTTGACTAACTAAAATCGATAAGAAGGAAAGCAATTTAAAATAAGATTTAAACAAGACTTATAAGAAGTATTATAATAAGTGTGATTAATTTATAAGTCACTTAGTTTGCATATTCCTAGTTCTCTTCTAATTCGTGTGAAGTCTTCATGTTTTAATGGTTTAGTGAATATGTCTGCTAACTGTTGATTAGTGGGTATGAATTCTAGTTTAATTATGTTGTTTAAGACTTGTTCTCTTAAGAAGTGTCTTATTTGAATGTGCTTAGTTCGTGAGTGTAAAATAGGATTCTTAGATAGGTTTATAGCACTCGTATTATCACAGAAAATAGTTGTATTTTCAAAATTTAAACCAAAATCTTTTAAAGTTTGTTTCATCCAGATGACTTGAGTACAAGCTAGGCTAGCAGCAATGTATTCGGCTTCAGTAGTTGATAATGATACACAATTTTGTTTCTTACTGAACCATGATACTAGTGAGTGCCCTAGCATGTGACATGTTCCACTTGTGCTTTTTCTGTCAGATTTACTTCCAGCAAAGTCAGCATCGCTGTATGAGATTAGATCAAATGTAGAGGATTTTGAATAGAATAATCCAAAATCAACTGTGTCTTTTAAATATCTCATTATTCTTTTTACAGCTTTAAGATGTGATTCTTTTGGATTTGACTGAAATCTAGCACACAAGCAAACACTAAACATTATATCTGGACGGCTAGTAGTTAAATAAAGAAGTGATCCTATCATACCTCGGTATACCTTTGTATCAACAGAGTTACCATCTTCATCTTTGTCCAACACAGTAGTAGTGCTCATAGGAGTGGATTTTGAAGCAGTTGAGTTCATGTTGAACCTCTTCAGAAGTTCACGAGCATACTTAGATTGATTGATGAAAACTCCATCCTTGGTTTGCTTAATATGCAGTCCAAGAAAGTAGGTGAGTTCTCCCATCATACTCATTTCGAATTCCTTCTGCATGGACTTAGAAAAATCTTCACAGAGAGTGCTGTTAGAAGATCCAAAGATGATGTCGTCGACATAAATTTGAACAATTAGGGTATGATTATTCACTACTTTGACAAATAGTGTAGAATCTGCTTTGCCAACAGAAAAACCAGTTTTTAATAAAAAGGTTTTAAGTCTTTCGTACCAAGCACGAGGTGCTTGTTTTAAACCATATAAAGCACATTTGAGTTTAAAAACATGATCTGGGTATTGTTCATTTTCAAATCCTGGAGGTTGTTTTACATAGACTTCTTCATTTATAAAATCATTTAAGAAAGCACTTTTAACATCCATTTGAAATAATTTGAAATCCATATAGCTTGCATATGCTAAGAGCATTCAAATAGATTCAAGTCTAGCAACAGGAGCAAATGTTTCATCAATGTCAATACCTTCCTCCTGGTTGTATCCTTGAGCTACTAGTCTGGCCTTGTTTCTTATAACATTACCTGTTTCGTCTAGCTTGTTTCTGAAGATCCATCTTGTCCCAATGATTGGATGATCCTTTGGTCTAGGTACAAGATCCCAAACGTCATTTCTTTGGAATTGATTCAGTTCTTCAGTCATGGATAGCATCCAGAACTCATCAATGATGGCTTCATCAATCTTCTTTGGTTCAAGTTGAGAAATGAATGCCATGTTTGCAATCCGTTCTAGCTGAGCTCTAGTTTGAACCCCCTTTGTTAGTTCTCCCAAAATCTGCTTTTGAGGATGATCTTTGATATCGACAAAGGTTCTTTGGTGATCATCTTCATTAGACTTAGCTGTGTTATCTAAAAATGAATCTGTACTTTCAACATCATCATCATTAGTTTGTATATGAACAGATTGATCAATAGATTCACAAAAACTAACATGCATAGATTCTTCAATAGTATTATGACTCTTATTGAAAACTCTGTATGCTTTACTATGACTTGAATATCCTAAGAATATGCCTTCAATAGATTTAGCATCAAACTTATCCAGGCTATCTTTTGTGTTTAGGATAAAGCATTTACATCCAAAGACTTTGAAATAGTCTATTCTTGGAGTTCTGTCATAGAATAGTTCATAGGGAGTTTTATTTAATAAGGGTCTAATGAGAACTCTATTTGTTATGTAGCATGCAGTATTAACAGCTTCTGCCCAAAAAGATTTTGCAAGATTATTGTGTTGGAGCATAGTCCTGGCAGATTCTTGAAGGGTTCTATTCTTTCTTTCTACTACACTATTTTGAGGTGCAGCTCTAGGAAAGGCAAAGTTATGAGAAATACCATGCAAGTTACAAAAATTTTCAAAGAGTTCATTTTCAAATTCTCCTCCATGGTCACTACGGATTTTAACAATAGAACAAGATTTTTCGTTTTGTAATTTGTTACATAAGATTTCAAACTGACAAAACGTGTCACTTTTGTTTTTCAAAAATATTACCCAAGTAAATCTTGAGTAATCATCTACAATGACAAAAGCATATCTATTATGATTAAGGCTAGCTACCCTAGAAGGACCAAAAAGGTCCAGGTGGAGAAGCTCTAAAGGTCTTTTACTTGAAATGACATTTTTTGATTTGAAAGAAGATTTTGACAATTTTCCTAATTGACATGCATCACAAAAATAATCCTTTTTAAAAGATATGTTGGGTAACCCACGTACTAACTTATCTTTAGCTACTTTAGACATGTATTTAGAATTGACATGACCCATTCTCATGTGCCATAGATGTTGAATGTCATTATTAGCTATGAGGCAATGTTCTGTGATGTTTTCTAGGTATAGTTCATATATATTATTCTTTCTTATACCTTTTAAGATGATGTTTTCATTGGTGTCAGCTATGAGGCATGCATCATGATTAAAGCTAACATTATAACCTGTGTCACACAATTGACTGATACTTAGTAGGTTATGTTTTAAGCCTTTAACAAGGAGAACGTCTTTGATAAGAGGTTTGTCTATGTTACCAATATTTCCAATACCAATTATCAAACCTTTGTTGTTGTCTCCAAAGGTGACGGTTCCTCCTTCTTTATGATGAAGAACAGCAAAAAGGTCTGGATGTCCTGTCATGTGCTTTGAACATCCACTATCTAGTATCCATCTGTTCTTCTTCTTTGGAGCCTGCAAAACATTAAGTAAATCTCCTTTTTGGTACCCAATCCGGTCCTTTTTTGTTAGACTTTGGAACCCATATCCATTTGGATTTGGGTTTGTCTATCTCTTTAGAGGAGTTAAAAAGATTATCATTATAATATTCCTTATTTGGTTCAGATGAACTTTTCACAAACGTGGTCTTTTGATTTATACAAGAAGGTTTTTTGAAATGAGAATAGCCAATACCATTCTTGTAAAAAGAGACCTTCTGAGAGGATAAGAGTTTATCCAAGTTCTCTTTACCTTTAGTAAACTTGAAAACCGTTTTCATGAGGTTCTCAGTTTTACTTTTTAGCTCTGAAATCTCTATTTGCATATTTTTAGTTTTGGAGCTAGTAGAAGAAATTTCAGACATAAGCAAAAGATTTTTCTTTTTCAACTCAGAATTTTCACTGCTGAGTTTTTCATTCTCTTGAGAAAGCTTTAAATTTTCAGATTTTAAAACTTTATTTTTGAAACTCAATTTTCTAGATTCTTCAAATAGTTCTTGAAAAGCATCTAGAAGTTCTTCAAAGAAAAAATCAGAGATTTCACTTACCGAATTTTTGTTTGCCATGAAGCACATATTTGCAGTTTCGGCTTCATCATCACTTGATTCTTCACTAGTGGATGGTTCTGAATCATCCCATTGAGCATGCAGAGCCTTTTTCTTGAAGAACCTCTTCTTTGGTTCCTCAGTTTTGGACTTTCTTTTGAGAAGGGGACAGTCACGTTTTAAGTGGCCTGGCTTATTACACTGAAAGCACATGAGATCTTCTTTAAGATCTTTTCTTTCCTTGTGCCTGTTTGGAAGCCGGTTCCTTCTCATGAAGCGCTGGAATTTTCTGGTAAGTAGCGCAATTTCTGATTCTTTATCTGAGTCTTCATTCTCAGATAGGGCTGGGAAAGCTAGAGTTTTCTTTACTGGTTGCTCTTCTTCCCTTCTTTCTTTCATGTGGACTTCATAGGCCATAAGATTGCCTATTAAGTCATCCAATATAAGTTTAGATAAATCTTGAGCTTCTTCAATAGCAGTAGTCTTTTTCTCCCAATCAGTTGTGAGAGATCTCAAGATTTTCTTCACCTTTTCAGTCTGGGAATATGTTACACCCAGAGATTTCAGATCATTGGTGATGTTGGTGAATCTGGTAAACATCTCTGTGATGGGTTCATCTTTGTTCATTTTGAACAACTCATATTTTCTAACAAGAGATGATATTTTGGCTTCTTTTACTTTGTTGGTTCCTTCATGAATAACCTCAAAAGAATGCCAAATGTCATAAGCAGATTCACATATAGATATTCTGTTGAATTCATTCTGATCAATAGCACAATATAAGGCATTCATAGCCTTTGCATTTAGGTTTGCCATTTTCTTTTCTTCATCAGACCATAAGTTATAGTCTGCGGATGGAGACGTGTATGGATGCTCAACAATTTTCCATACAGCAAAGTCTATGGATTTGAGAAAGATAGCCATTCTACACTTCCAATATCCATAGTTGGAGCCATTGAAGAAAGGAAGACGAGATGCGTGTTGACCTTCAATATCACGAGCATAAGAGGTGGATGCCATTTGTGCTGGAAGACTTGTTACGTCGAAACCAGCAAACCTGCTCTGATACCAAATGAAATTCCACTAGAGGGGGGTGAATAGTGAAATATGATAATGATTGATAAAATAAAATAATTAAGCAATAAGGCACAACACATAAAACACAGAAGTTATACTGGTTCGGTCAATATCCAGACCTACATCCAGTCCCCAAGCAAACCACTTGAGATTCCACTATAACATCCGAGTTACCGGATAAATAGTACAACACCCTCTTCCCAAGAGGTCTTCTTCTCTCAACAGAGAAGGGGCACACCCTCTTCCCAAGAGGTCTTCTTCTCTCAACAGAGAAGGGCAACACCCTCTTTCACAGAGGTCTACTTCTTTAAACAAAGAAGGAATACAGTGAATAACAGAGTTACAATACTTCCTATAGAACCTTCAGAATGATATGAATGCACGAATGAAGGATTCTAAGAATGTTCTGTTTGTCACTCAGAGGATACTCTTTGTCAAAGAGCTGGACTTGACTTTTTCTCTTTTCGTTCTTTTTCTTTTTCTCTTTCTTTTTCAAGGCTCTCTTTTCAAATCACGAATAGAAATTTTTCTCTTTGTAAGCTCACACGTCTATTTCAATCCATTGTTTGAATAGTTTATTTGTGTGTGTTTATATAGCTTATAAAAAGTAGTCGTTACATTTTGGAATTGTAACTTTTTGAAATGTGAAATGTTAGGTCATTTCAAAAACATCTTTTAGAGAAGTTCGAGAATGCCTTTTTCCATAAAGGTGAAATAGAGGGTACACTAGTCGTTGTAATATTTTTAGGTAATACATATTTTATGTAAAAAGTCTATTTCTTACAATAGTACATTGAACGTTGGGTTGTAGTTTTGTCTTTATTCTAATTAATGATTTGAGGTACATTAGTACTTCTTTACTTTAAATGAGTGTAAGTATTATGAGTGCTTTGAGATATTTATTTGTACATAGTCATGTCAAGTGTTTTCTTTATGTTGTGTATTTCAAAGTCTCCAGAGAGAATGAGGACCAAAAAGAAGGTCGACATTCTTTGAGAAGGATATTTAACAAGGATTTGTTACAGAAGGCATTTAATGCTTTGTGGAGAGAATGATGACTTCAAGTAAGTCGACATTCTATGGTTATGAAAAAAGGTAACTAGAGTCCTTTTAAAAACATATTTTATTTGTTTTTCTTATGTGTAGCCGATTTATGTTTTTGTCTTCTTCTTGTATTAAGAAACATTTCATTAAAGAGGATAACTAAAGTCTTTTCAAAAACATATTTTATTTGTTTTTCTTATGTAGTCGATTTTATGTTTTTGTCTTCTTCTTATAAAAAATATTTCTTTAAAGAGGAAAACTAGAGTCTTTTCAAAAACATATTTTATTTGTTTTCTCCATGTAGTCGATGTTATGTTTTTGTCTTTTTCCTACATTCCTTTTTTCATGTTGTCTTGTATATAGTGTAAGGTACAATGACAAAATGTCTTTTTCATAAAAGGTTGTAAGAAGGTACAATTATTATATGACAAAATATCTTTTTCATAAAAGGTTGTAAGAAGGTACACTTATTGGTTTTCAAAAAAGGAGCTTTTTGAAACTATCGTATACTTTTATGATATAGTGTTTATGAATGAGTATGTAATATGCAATATGCAAGTTCCTGAAGGTTCTGTTACATATGACTCTAAAGAAGAAAAAAAATCTTCATCTTGAGATAGCCGATCTCTTCATTTGAACTTTAGGAAAGCATGGCTCATCAAGCTTTTTCTTCAAGGAGTATGATTGCACCATAGTTGTACTTGAACAGGAAGTCTCCATCCTTATTGGGTGAGATATCCTTGCATCAAATACTCGTTAGATTTAAGGCAAAACATATTCAGTCATAATATAACATTATTTCAAGAGAACATATTATCATATCATATAAAATCAAATGAGACAGTGTATCATATTATGTAACATCAAAATCGAGTTTCTCAAAAAAATGGTCATTTTCCGAGATTAAACCTTGCAGAAAGTCCAAAATTTCATTCTTGAGCCTCAAAATTTCTATATTTAGGTTCAGAGACACCTTCAAATTGCAAATCCTCAAAATCTCATGCTTAACCAGAAGTCAGAATTTTCAAAATCAAATTCAGAGTGGAAGCTTTGTAGGACATGTCTTTGCATAACATCGCATGAGCATTCCATATCATTTCACTGCACAACATGTCATTTTGAGATCCAGAACTCTTGATTTTCAAAATTGTCAATCTAGATTTGATTTTAAACTTTTCAAAATTGATTTTTAAACTTTTCAAAATTGATTTTTAAAACCCAGGGTTTTCAAAATTGCCAATCTTTCCCATTTTACCCCCAGGATTTTGAATTAAAAAAATTTTCTCAAGAAAAACAATCTGGATATTTGGATATTGATTTTAAAGATTTTATCTCAAAGCTTTTTGCAAAAAGGATTTTAAATCTATTTACAATTTTTTTTTTTTACATTTTCCATATTTTGCTCTGAAAAAAAACCATTTTTTCCAAATTCTTGAAAATAAACAAAGTTTTATCTCGTGTTATAAAAATTTCCAAAAAAAAAAAAAAAGAAGCTTATTTCTTCTGTCGTTATTTTCAAATAAATGGAGCGGGATTCACCCGAAGTCCATACCAATTTGCAAATTTTTCTTAATTTCTCAATATTTATTTATTTTTTTAGTGGGCCCACACACATGTGGCACCCCAATTGAAAAATAAAGATTTGCAAAACAAAACAAAAACTTTATTTTCAAAAGGATTTTAAAAGTGGGTTGAGATGGCATTTCCATAAAAGCCTCTCATTTATTTCAATACTCACTTTTTATTTTATTTCTTGATTTGCTTAAATAAAAATTTTTTTTTTTTAGAAGGAGGCAGCCTTAAATGGCACAGCCGAATTTCCCTAAAGTAATAAATTTGATTTTGCCTAAAACTTAGGGAAATGAAACCAAATTTTGAAAAAAAGGGAATGCACCCCTCTTGAAACAACTATTTCAAAGAAAAAAAATTCAAAAATGAGGTAACGGAACCTCATGAATGGGGGCTGCGTTTTCTTCTTTTTTGAAAAGGATATTCAAAGTTCTTTAAAGAGAGGAGGCCATGGATCGATTAGAGAGGAAAGGGGGATTTACTGTTTTCGTTTTGGATTTCTGCAGGGACCTCCTCCTCAACGTGTTGCTGCCCATCCCATAGCTGCTGCTCAGCCCTTCTTCAACCTTCTACCTACCAGCCGCAGGGCACCTCCAACAGCAGCTGCCTCCCTATCTTGCTTCAGCCCAGCAGCAAGGAACGACTCTCATTTGCTGTCTACAAGGGTCACACAGTGGAGAACGTGGTTGCCCCTTTCCTTCAGCCCACCTGCAAAAGGAAAAACGCCATCCAGCAATAGACCATCCAGCAAGAGGCCCATTTTTCCATCTCCTTCAGCCCAGCCGCAGGGCACCTCCATTGCTGCCAACTGCTGCTTCCCATTTGCCTTCAGCACAGCCGATTGCTTTCTCACCTCCTTCGACCCACCAGCAGCAGGGGATCCAACAACAAAACTTCATCTTCTGCAGCCCAGCCAACGTCCTCACTTCTGCAGCCCAGCCTTCAGCTCCTTCACGGTATTGCTTCTCATCTTCTTCTTCAGCCTAGTCAGCGTTTTCCCTATATTTCTTCAGCCTAGCAGCAGAGGAAATCCAGCAGGTTGCCAATTTGTTGATTTGAATTAAGAAGAGTTGTTGTATAAGGTCTCCCAATGCTGTTGTTCTCTCTCAAATATGATTGCAGCAACAATATTCAGATTTTGTATGATTTTACAGAAGGAGCACTAATGGCAAGGCTTCATATCAGGTGCAGAAATTTGCAGGAACTAACGGGTGGATATCCAGACCAAATGCATGGACTAACTATAGATCTTTGTTGATTTGAGTTGAGAGGATTTCTATATAACATGTTCTTGCAAAGTTGTACTCTCTTGAATGTGATTGCAACTCTTATTATAAGTTGATCCTCTATCAACAACCTGTCATTGATAACGTGTGATAATTTTGCATCCATTAATCATTACATGTATTGTTTTGCCTAGCTGCATTTTTTTATTTTTAACATATGTTAGCATTTCATTTATGCAGTATTACTCATTTTCAAGTCAAAAAGGCTCACAACAGTTCAAGCCTGAGGAGGAAAGCATAAGTAGGTTGCTTTAAGAGTGACTGAGATGATATACCTGCAAAATTTTTTTTGGGTTCTGCCAATTTTCCGTGCTCCGTGCTCTACCAATACCTGGCATCGATCCTCTTTGTTTTGTGCTCTACATATCATCTAGTTTCTTTTGTGTTATGCCTTGCATCAAGTGATTGATAATCAAGTGATTGCTTTAAGAACTCAGATTTTTTTTTTCTTAAGTTCTGCCAATGACTTGCATATCATCTCATCCTGCTCTACATCTTTATATGCCAATTTTCATAAAATCCATTCTATGTTGTAATGATCAAGCTACAGAATTCATGTCATTGTATTTTCGTTATTTTAGTTTGAAGGATACATAAATTCGGTTCTTTTTTATCGTTCACCATCGTTCCCATTCATAAACGTGTTATCCATGTGTTTTTCATTCTTTTTTCTGCAGATGTGCAGTCTTGATAAATAGCCACCTTCATGAACGGATATATCCATATCCGTTCATGATCTCAATACCATCTTTTGCACACATCATTATTGATATATAGGGAAGCTCCATACCCATTTTTATAAAAAAAATATGTTGTAATTTGGTAATTACGGCTGTGTAAAATCACCTACAGAAATTGTATATACCTGTATTTTCTGATTTTACCCATTATATGGAATTTCCATTAACATGTATATTTTCTCATTATATGTATATATATATCTATATATATGTATATCTATTGTATATCTACCTATATGTATACATATATATGTATATATATATATATGTATATATATATATATACATATATATATACTTATATATATATATCCCTTCATGTGCACTTGTTATCACATATATTTTCTTTTCTTTTACTTTTTTGTGAATATATCTTCATTACCACATATCATTTATCATAAATTCAAATATTTCTATGTCTACATATATATCTTCGTTGTATATAGTATATATACCCCTTTTCTTGGTTATCTTGTACTAACTCTCATTTTGCAAGAAAATCTAGAAGATGCTGATTCCTTGGCTCCATTTCAAATTTTTTTTTTTTTACTTTATGTTATGCTGATTCCTTGGCTCCATCTCATATAGTTTGATTTCAGTAATATCCTGATTATATGATGCATACATCTCAATCTTTCAAAATTCACCGTGGATGAACACGAATGGCACGTGCACCAACTCTTAGAGAGTTGATGAACTCGGTGGAGTCCATATTTACGGCCCTAGTCGGAATATGGACGAGACCCAGATCCATCATCTCTCTACCAGTCACATTGAGCCTACACTCTTAGGCCATCTTGAAAATGCACCTCATATTTCCATTGTTTTCAAAATATTGTGAATTAACTCAAATAAAGCCTGAATATATTCATGGCCACAGTTAGAATATGTGAAGGATTTACTTTGGCTTAATTCACATTTTTCCAACAAATTTTTCAGAAATCTTTTCAAACTGCATTCATTCATTCAAATCATCTGCATCATTTGTTTTCTCATGATTTTCTCAAGAAATTTTTATTTCATGGAATCGATTTCTCAAGAAACTATGATGATATTCAGAGTTGGATTTCCCAAATCAAAGTTTTCCCATGATTTTCCTTAAAAAGTTATTTTCTTAAGATCCATTTTCAAAAGGAATTTTCATCTTTCTCAAGAATAAAAAGCTGATTTTTAGATATTTCAAAGATAAAATTCTCAGAATTTCAATTTCCTAAGTTCTAAATTTCCTTCTCCAATGAATTTTCCTATAAAATTTTCCATCATTTTCCTAAGAAAATTCTCAAAGACCGAGGTTTCCTGACAAGTGTTTTCCTTTTCAAATATTCATCTTTTCTCAAGAATTTCTTTTCCTGAGATTCTCATTTCTTCATAGTTTTCCAAGTCTTTATAAACTTTCTCAAGATTTTCCCGAGATTCTCATCTAAACTTTCTCAAGATTTTCCCGAGATTCTCATTTCTTCATAGTTTTCCAAGTCTTTATAAACTTTCTCAAAATTTTCCCGAGATTCTCATTTCTTCATAGTTTTCTAAGTCTTTATAAACTTTCTCAAAATTTTCCTGAGATTCTCATCTCTTCAAGATTTTCTAAGTCTTTATAAACTTTTCTAAGATTTTCAAACCTTCTTCGTCTGAGTTTTTCTGAGAGATTGATTTCCATCTTTTTCTTGAGAAATGCTTTTCAACTCCAAATGTTTTCCAAGCATACATCATATTTTCCAATTTACATTTTCCAAAAATCTCATAGCACATGCCTGAATTCTCTGTGCATTTAGGATAGAACACGATTTCGGTAATTTCACTAAGTCAAGCATAATTTTGGTCCTTGGTTCGATTACCCCTGTTAAAGACGGCAGGAACGGTCGAACCTCGTACCGACAGGTCGAGCCTCATCCCATGGATTTTCCCGCAATTTTCAAAACGGAGGCGAGTATTTCAAAACAATTTCTAAAATCCGGTCAAGTTTGAATCGCGAAAGCATTTCCCTCTCTCTTTCGCAAGGAAGGGAAGACGGGAAAAATTTTGCGTCGATAACAGGTTTTGCGACCGTGATGGGATTTTAAAAGTGGGTTGAGATGGCATTTCCATAAAAGCCTCTCATTTATTTCAATACTCACTTTTTTTTTTATTTCTTGATTTGTTTAAATAAATTTTTTTTTTTAGAAGGAGGCAGCCTTAAATGGCACAGCTGAATTTCCCTAAAGTAATAAATTTGATTTTGCATAAAACTTAGGGAAATGAAACCAAATTTTGAAAAAAAGGGAATGCGCCCCTCTTGAAACGGCTATTTCAAAGAAAAAAATTTCAAAAATGAGGTAACGGAACCTCATGAATAGGGGCTGCGTTTTCTTCTTTTTTGAAAAGGATATTCAAAGTTCTTTAAAGAGGGGAGGCCAGGGATCGATTAGAGAGGAAAGGGGGATTTACTGTTTTCGTTTGGGATTTCTGCAGGGATCTCCTACTCAACGTGTTGCTGCCCATCCCACAGTTGTTGCTCAGCCCTTCTTCAACCTTCTACCTACCAGCCGCAGGGCACCTCCAACAGCAGTTGCCTCCCTATCTTGCTTTAGCCCAGCAGCAAGGAACGACTCTCATTTGCTGTCTACAAGGGTCACATAGTGGAGAACGTGGTTGCCCCTTTCCATCAGCCCACCTGCAAAAGGAAAAACGATTTCCAGCAAGAGACCATCCAGCAAGAGGCTGTTATCGTCGCAAAATTTTTCCCCCGTCTTTCCTTCCCTGCGGAAGAGAGAGGGAAAATGCTTTCGCGATTCAAACTTGACCGGATTTTGGAAATTGTTTTTGAAATACTCGCCTCCATTTTGAAAATTGCAGGAAAATCCATGGGATGGGGCTCGACCTGTCGGTACGAGGTTCGACCGTTCCTGCCGCCTTTAACAGGGGTAATCAAACCAAGGACCAAAATTATGCTTGACTTAGTAAATTTATCGAAATTATGTTCTATCCTAAATGCACAGAGAATCCAGGCATGTGCTATGAGATTTTTGGAAAATGTAAATTGGAAAATATGATGTATGCTTAGAAAACATTTGAAGTTGAAAAGCATTTCTCAGGAAAAGATGGAAATCAATTTCTCAGAAAAACTCAGACGAAGAAGGTTTGAAATATCGAGAAAGTTTATAAAGAGTTGGAAAATCTTGAAGAAGTGAGAATCTTGAGAAAGTTTAAATGAGAATCTCGGGAAAATCTTGAGAAAGTTTATAAAGAGTTAGAAAATCTTGAAGAAGTGAGAATCTTGAGAAAGTTTAAATGAGAATCTCGGGAAAATTTGAGAAAGTTTATAAAGACTTAGAAAATGAGAATCTCAGGACAACTTTGAAAAGGCTTAGAAAGACTTGGAAAATCATGAGGAAATGAGACTCTCAGGAAAACTGTAGGAATTCTTGAGAAAACATGAACATTTGAAAAAAAAAAGGAAAGCACTTGTTGGGAAAAATCAGACTTTAAGAAAAAGATAGAAAATTTATAGGAAAGGTTCATTGGAGAATGAAACTTAGAACTTGGGAAATTGAAATCCTGAAAACATTGTCCTTGAAATCTCTGAAAATCGATTTCTGATTCTTGAGAAATATGAAAATACCTTTTGAAAAATGGATCTTAAGAAAATAACTTTTTAGGGAAAATCACGGGAAAACTTTGATTTGGGAAATCCAACTCCGAATATCATCATAGTTTCTTGAGAAAATTAATTCCATGAAGTGAAAATCTTTTGAGAAAATCATGAGAAAACAAATGATGCAGATGATGTGAATGAATGAATGCACTTTGAAAAACTTTCTAAAAATTTTATTGGAAAAATGTGGATTAAGCCAAAGTAAATCCTTTATATATTCTGACTGTGGCCATGAATATATTCAGGGTTTATTTGAGTTAATTCACAATATTTTGAAAACATTGGAAATATGAGGTGCATTTTCAAGATAGCCTAAGAGTGTAGGCTCAATGTGACTGGTAGAGAGATGATGGATCTGGGTCTCGTCCATATTCCGACTAGGGCCGTAAATATGGACTCCACCGAGTTCATCAACTCTCTAAGAGTTGGTGCACGTGACATTCGTGTTCATCCACGGTGAATTTGGAAAATTGAGATATATGCATCATAGAATCAGGATATTACTGAAATCAAACTATATGAGATGCGGCCTAATCTAAGCGGTAAAAGTAAATCTTATTCCAAGGTTTACATTGGATTGTTACATTGCATAACATAAAGTAAAAGAAAATTGAAATGGAGCCAAGGAATCTGCATCTTCTAGATTTTCCTGCAAAATGAGAGTTAGTACAAAATAACCAAGGAAATGGACATATATACTATATACAACAAAGATATATATGTAGATATAGAAATATTTGAATTTATGCTAAATGATATATGGTAATGAAGATATATTTGCAAAAAAGTAAAAGAAAAGGAAAAATAGACGTGATATCCAATGCACATGAAGGTATATATATAGATATGTATATAAGTATATATATATATTTATATATGTATGTTCATAACATATATCTATATCTATATATATATATATACATATATATGTATACATATAGGTAGATATACAATATATATACATATATATAGATATATATATACATATAATGAGAAACATATACAAAAAATATATATATATACATACTAATGGAAATTACATATAATGGGTAAAATCAGAAAATACAGGTATATACTGTTTCTGTAGGGGATTTCACACATCCGTATCTCCCAAATTACAAGGTAATTTTCGATAAAACTGGGCATGGAGCTTCCCTACATATCCATAATGAAGCACACCAAAGATGGTTGGGAGATCACGATTGGATATAGAGATATCCGTTCATGAATATGGCCAAATATCAAGACTGCACACTTACAGCAAAATGGAATGGGTATGGATGTGGAGGTTATGGTGAAAGACAACACGAATTTACAGGAACTATACATGTTTGTAAGGAGGTACTTTATGCATGATGATAGTGACACTAACTATATCTCTGCAGTATATGAAGATTTACAAATGCCACATTCAATCATATAAAAACTAAAGCATATTGATGGGAATGATAGATGGATCAATACATTGGTTCTGAAAATAAGCATGTAGAGTAAAGTATTTCATAACAATATGAACCATATGCAGAGGAGTAATACTAGCTGAAAATGCAGATGGACAAAAATGACAAGAGCTGGAACAAATGACGCATAAGTGGCTAATGAACATCCTATAAATGAGCTGCATATAGAGATAAGGTAAAATTTTATGAAATCTGGTTAACTTCAGTTATATTGTCAATACATTAGATTTCAGCACTGCAGGGTTTCAATATCAACAAGACATGTTCTGTTGCTTATATAAATCTGCTGATGATAACCCATATACGTATGTGTTGTTAAGAGAACTAAAATGGTTACTGCAGAAATGTAGTGCTGGAATATAATGAGTAAATATACACATAGTGCCTGTATATATGACTGAAAATAAGACAAATATGATATACAGATGATTGGCTGTATAGATTATCATAATATTTGCAGATGCTAATAAATTATAATGGAAATGCAACAGCTGCCATAAACTCATTGCAGAAAAGGTTGATACAACATAAACAGGAAGATGCAGAAATCTGCATTAGACAATAAAACTAATGGCTATGGCTGAACGTTCATGAGCTATTGAGGTGGAGGTTCAGCACATAGGATGGATGAACCATATCGCATATGAGAGTTTTTCAAATAGCCATTTTTTTTTTTTTTTTAAATCCATCTACTATGCTGAAACTAAACCAGAGAGAAATCTTTAGCTTACATTGATTCCAGCCAATGAATTATAACAAGATATAATTCAGGGAAACTAAAAAAAGGAAAGAAAAGAAATGTCACCACCTCTTATTCTTCTGCACACGACCTATGGATAGCAGCAAAAAGGATCGGTTCTTTGTATAGCTGGGCTGAAGAAAATTGGGTTGGAAGATGATGTGAATCCTCTGCTGGATTTCGTCTGCTGCTGAGCTGAAGAAAATAAGAAATGTTGTAGTTGATTTCCTGCAACTGAGTTGAAGAAAGGGCAGCAATCCGTTGGATCTTCGGCTGGTGGGTTGAAAAAAAAAAATGGGGAAAACGTTGGATTTCCTCTGCTGGTGGGCTGAAGCAAGATAGGAAAAATGGTGGTGGCTCTCTTGCGGTTGGGCTGGAGTGGAGGTGTGCGGCAACTGCTGGAGCTTCTGCTGGGCTTGGCTGGACCTCCTGCTATTGAGCCGAAGGCAGATGGGGATATGCTGGCTGTGCTGTGGTTGGGGATGGAATCCCTACGGCTGGTGGTGTATGGCAGCCTTTGGTGGGTTGAAGGTTGCGATTGGTGGCGATGATGGAAGACCCTGCAAAACCGAAAAATCCTTCTCTCTTCAATTGGCTCCCCCTTTTCAAAAACCCTACAGAGCAAATCCTCTCCTTTCCTTCGTGAGTGCTTGCCTCTTTTAAAACCTTCCTCCCCCAAAAGAAACGCATCCCCTTCCCCCTTAATGCCGTTAAATTTTTTTTGAAAATTTTGCAAAGGCGTGAAATCGATGCCTCATTGCTTTGAAAGCTTGCTATTTTTAAAAGAGGCGCCTCTTTGGTTTTTCCAAAACCTTGTTTTATTTCCTAAGTTTAGATAGAAATCAAATTTATTACTTTTTTTTTTATTTTGGAAGTTCGGTTGTGCCATTTAAGGCTGCCTCCTTCTTAAAACAAAAATTATTTAAACAAATAAAAAAAAAATGAATATTGAAATAAATGAGAGGCTTTTATGGAAATGCCATCTCAATCCACTTTTAAAATCCTTTTGAAGATAAAGCTTTATTTTGTTTTGTAAATTTTTTTTTTTTATTTTCAAATAGGGTGCCACATGTGTGTGGACCCACTAAAATAAATAAATAAATAAGAATTTTAAAAGGAAAATTTTGCAAATTGGTATGACCTCCGAGTGGGTCCCACTTGAGAATAAGATACTTACCTGGGAATTCGAGTATGGTGCCAGCTCAAAGGCGGGTTCTGCTCCATTTATTTGAAAAATATGAAATAAAACATTATTTATTTTCAAGAATTTGGAAAAATTGGGTTTTCAGGGCAAAAAAAATATGGATAAATGTAAAAACAAAATTTGTAAAGAGATTTAAAATCTTTTGCAAAAAGTCTTAAGATAAAGTCTTTAAATCAATATCCAAATATCCAGATTGTTTTCTTGAGAATTTTTTTTTGTAATTCAAAGTCCCGGGGGTAAAATGGGAAAATTTGGTAATTTTGAATACCCAGGGTTTTAAAAATCGATTTTGAAAAGTTTAAAAATCAAATCTGGATTGACAATTTTGAAAATCAGGAGTTCTGGATCTCAAACTGACATGCTATGCAATGAAATGATGCAAAGTGTTCATGCAATGCGATGCAAAGACATGTTTCAGTGAAATGTCATTCCGAGCTTGGACTTGGAAATTCTAACTTTTTGTCCAGAAAGAGGATTTTGAATTTTTGCAATTTGAAGATGTCTCTGAACCTAAATATAGAAATTTTTTAGGCTCAAGAGTGAAATTTAGGACTTTCTGCAAGGTTCAATCTTTAAAAATGACTATTTTGCCCTTTATTGCTTCCGGAGAACTGAAATGTGCCGATTGAGGGCGATATCAAGAATTGAGTGAAAATTTGGGGTGTTTACAGATGCCCCTCTTTGCTACTAAGTCGGCTTTTGGTCGAGCTTAGTGGCAAAGAAAACACACCAAATTTGGGCTATATATAAAAAAAATGCCACAGTTAGAAGGATCTGACTGGGTATGAAGAAGTTAGCCTGAAGAAGATGGTAGATATGAAATGGAGAATAAAGAGAAAATAAATTCGCTCAGTGAGAGCGAAGTTCAGGTTTTTGCCCTTAACCTGGATGGGACAGAAAATGAACCGTAAGGAACGAAGCTCATGTTTTAACCCTTGACCTGATCGGACAGAAAATGGAATACCTCATTGAAGGAGGCTCAGGTTTGTATCCTTATCCTGATTGGGCGGAAAATGGAATACCTCATTGAAGGTGGCTCAAGTTTGTACCCTTATCCTGATTGGGTAGAAAATGGATGGAATCCTCGAAGGAAGAGACCATGATGGAACCTTCGGATTTTGCACAGTAAATCCGACAGAGTTTTGCAAAAGGAAGGAAAATGGGGTCCCTAAAGCTTGAAAAGGAATTGATCTTGGGCGTCTCATTGCTGAGACTAAAATCAGCTTTTGAAATTGCTTTTTGCGAGAAATGTTTGGTGGTTCGACCTCGAACCGAAATGGGACTGTCTATGGTGGGACAGTGGGGACACAGGGAAGTGTGTCAATCTGAGAGTTTGTGCTCTCAAAGAAGGGAAGGAATCAAGTCCTTAGGAGGGATTTAAAATTGGTGTCAGGATGCATCGAAAACGGACATCAAGCTCTCATTTCACGTTAGGATAGCTAGAAAATATTGTCAAAATGTTGGAAATTTTGCTGTTGATTCAAAATTTTTGAAAATGTTGCACATGGTTGCAGAGATATTTTTTCTTTTCTACCCAACGCATTTCCTCTAAACAAGGTCCACTTTGTAGAATCAAGATTGGAAATCCAAATTACTTGCGATTGACCTTCTTTAAGGATGCTATCAATTTCCTTGATATGAACAAGAAAGAAAATTTGATATTATGAAAGCAATTGATGAAAGAGTATTGATAGTAGAAATTCACGAATTTAAAGAGAATTCTTGATAGATCTGGCAGTTTGATATCCTGGGAGCTTCTCTCCTGATACTCTTTCTGTACTCTTTTGGGCTTTTGCTACATTCTCCTTCATTTTGGAGGTATTCTGACTTTTTCTTTCTTTCTTTTTTTTTTCTTTCTCTCTTTTGGGAAGGGTACGTCACAAACTCCTTCAACTTGGAGATGTTTCGATCCTTCTTGGGCGATGGGTTTGGAGATCTTTGGATGATAGCTAAAATTAAATATCTTTTAGGGATTGTCGAGAGGTTCATCGCATCTGCCTTCATCTCGACAGTGCTCTGGACTTTCCCTAGAAGGACCCGTCACAAACTCCGTCATCTTGGAGATGTTTCGAATCTTCTTTGGCCCCGGGGGTCTACTCGCTTAATTCTCCTTCATCTTGACGACAAGTGAGAGATCCCTTTTGCGGATACTTAATTGCAGCTTAGGTGATTCTGAGGAGACAGGGTTTTGATGAATACTCTCTTTTCCTAGCGCTCAGGATATTTTCACTGCCTCGTCTTTTCAAGAATAGTCTTTAAAGACGTGCCATTGACAGCGATCAATATCAATCATTTATGGCTTTGCAATAACACTGAATCTTCTTTGCTGGCCATATCGAGGACTTATCCTTCATCCTTTTGGTTGGCCAATAGAAAGAATTTGAAGTTTGAATCTCTTTTTGCAAAAGCTTTACTCTTTTGGAAGTAATACAACAACAACAACAACAACTACGCCTTCATCCCAAAACAATTGGGGTCAGCAATATGAACCAAAAAAGAAATTCATTTTGGGTCTTCCACATGAATCCTTTTCCTCCAATCATTTCTATCCAACGCCATGTCCTCGGTGAGGTTCAAAGCATTCATATCCTTTCCTATCATCTCCATCCAAGTCTTCCTAGGCCTACCCCTACCTCTTTTAACTAATATATTTTCCCATTTCTCCAACCTTCTAACTGGAGCATCATTAGGCCTTCGCCGAATATGTCCAAACCACCGTAAACGATTCTCTCGCATCTTATTCTCAATGGGTGCAACACCTACCTTCTTACGTATCTCTTCGTTCCGAATCTTATCTTTTATTGTATTTCCACACATCCATCTAAGCATCCGCATCTCAGCTACACTCATTTTTTGAATATGATGTCTCTTGGCAGCCCAACATTCCGTACCATATAGTAAAGCGGGTCTAATAGTCGTCCTATAAAACTTTCCCTTCAACCGCAATGGCATTCTACGATCGCACAGCACTCCAGTAGCACTTTTCCATTTCATCCACCCAACCTTTATCCTATGATTTACATCTCCCTCAATTTCTCCATACTTTTGAATGATGGATCCCAAATATTTGAAATAATCATTCACCGGTATATCTTGCTCACCAAGCTTCACTACACTCCCATCACTACTTCGTTGCTTACTAAACCGACATTCCATATATTCAGTCTTACTCTTACTCAACTTAAAACCTCTAGCTTCCAATGTATGTCTCCATAATTCTAACTTAGCATTAACCCCAGCTCTAGACTCATCAATCAAAACAATATCATCAACAAACAACATACACCACGGTACATTTTCTTGAATTGATCTCGTAAGCTCATCCATCACTATCGCAAATAGGAAAGGGCTTAAAGCAGATCCTTGATGTAACCCAACCGTTATCGGAAAATTGGTTGTCACCCCTCCACAAGTGCGGACATTGGTTACTACTCTTACCTTCAGCATTACTCTTTTGGAAGTAATGCTGAAGGTAAATTGAGATAGAGATTTGTGCAATAAAGATTCTGAAATCAACAACTACTGTGACAAATTGACAAAATTTTCTTGAATCCTTGGTGAAAGTGAGTATTTGAGGTTCGGCTCGATACATCTGTGACGAAAATTCTCCTCTTTTCCCCCAAAAAGAGAGACTCAGGCTTAGCCCTTACCTGAACGAGAAATGGGAAATACTCCTCTTTTTCCTGAAGAGGAGGTGTTTGCAAAACGAAATTTTCGAAGAGAAATTAAGCTTTCGTCAAAGCTCCCTAATATTAGGCTTCTCTTATGGAAAGGGGCCGATAATAGTGAGGTCAGAAAATTTGAGTCATGAAAGGAACGAGTCCATCACACTCTCCCTGACAAGAGGGTCCTTCATGACGGAAAATGGCCTAGTATGAAATTGGGAGCTTACAAGAAAAGCGAGTCTCCGTCGAGCCTCTCCCTTTAAAAAGGGTTCCTTGGGTGAAATTAGAAATTGTTTTGCAAACGGTTCACAAAGACGTGAGTCCCTTCAAACTCTCCCTGAAAAGGGGCTAAGTGAACAAATTGGATAGCATGCGAAAAGAACGAGCTCCCTCGAACTCTCCCTAAAAGGGTCTCTCGCAAGAGAAAATGATCGAAATTGGATATTGGGATTGATTGACCCAAAGGTCGAAATTGGAAATTAGAAAATTGGTTGCTGGAAATGGAATGACCCGAAGGTCGAAATAGGATGACCTAACGGTCGAATTTGAGAATTGGTTGACCAAATGGTCGAAATTGTAAATTGAGTGACCCGAAGGTCGAAATTTGGAAATTGGGTGACCCGAAGGTCGAAAATTGGAAATTGATTGACCCGAAGGTCGAAAATTTGGCAATTGATTGACCCGGAGGTCGAAAATTGGAAATTGGTAATTGAAATTGAGAATTGGAAATTGGGTGACCCGAAGGTCGAAATTGGAGAATTGCCTGACTTGAAGATTTAAATTGAAATTTGGAAGCCAAAATATCAAATTTGAAAAATTGACATACCCTGATGATAGAAATGGCTTGAATCAATCAAAGGAGAATGATGAGTTCGAGTTAGAGCTCGAATAAGATACAGAGATCACGAGTCAGAACCCGGATCAACAAAAGAAAAATGAAGAGCTCGAACCAGAGCTTGAATGATGTAATGAGATCACGAGTCGGAACCCGGATCAACAAAAGAAAATGAAGAGCTCGAATCAGAGCTCGAATGATGTAGAGAGATCACGAGTCGGAACCCGGATCAACAAAAGACAATGGAGAGCTCGAATCTGAGCTCGAATGATGTAGAGAGATCACGAGTCGGAACCCGGATCAACAAAAGACAATGGAGAGCTCGAATCTGAGCTCAAATGAATAGAGAGATCTCGAGTCGGAACTCGGATCAACAAAAGAAAATGACAAGCTCGGGTTTCAGCTTGAGTAAAGTATAAAGATCTCGAGTCAGAACTCGGATCAACAAAAGAAAATGACAAGCTCGGGTTTCAGCTTGAGTAAAGTATAAAGATCTCGAGTCGGAACCCGGATCAACAAAGGAAAATGAAGAGCTCGAGTTAGAGCTCAAACAAGATAATGAGATCACGAGTCGGAACTCGGATCATCAAAGGAAAATGATTTGAATACAAACCCGAGTCGGAACTCGGTTTTTCAAAAAGTCGGGATTTTGAAAATGTACCAGTTTAAACACTGGATTTTGAAATAATACCAGTTCGAGCACTGGGTTTTGGTTCAGTATTGGTGATTACCTTCCAATTTTGAATCATTAGGAATTGTGATGGGACTGTTGGTTGAAATCCCAATACTGACTGGATTGTTGTTAATGTAGTTGAATGCAAATGAATATAAATTGATGCACATGAATGCACAAGTGCATGAAATGAGGAATTTGTTTATCCTGCCTGCATACAGAACAAAATTTTAAAAATGCCTCAGTGTAATTAGGAAAGAAAGTTGAATCGTTATTTGAAGGAAACGGGAAGATTACAAGAGGAGACTAAATGTTTCAAGTGTAGAACTTTTTCAAGTGTCGAACATTAATGGGATCTGGCAATTCTACCCCATCGACGTTGATGAGCCGATATGAGTTGCGGGGTAATGCTTCTTTGACGACATATGGGCCTTCCCAATTTGGCGACCATTTACCGCCAGGATGATGCTTGAGATAGGCTGTGGATCGAAGCACTAACTCATTGACTTTGAATCTTCTTTCGATGACAGACTTCGCATACTGCCTGGCTACTCTCTGGCGATAGGATTGAGCATGTTCTGCTGCTTTTAGCCTTCTCTCGTCGAGTAAGTCTAACTGTACCAGTCGCTGCTGCTGATATCGATCAAGGGGTAATTCTAGCAGTGACGCAAATTTCAAAGCGGGCTTCTGAACATGTAGCGGCAACACTACTTCTGTTCCATAGACCAGTTCTGATGGAGTAGCATTCGTTGGAGTGCGAATAGTGGTCTGGTAGGCCCATAGTGCATCGTGGATCTTCTCATGCCAATCACGACCTGTTTCCATAGTTCGCTCCAAGATACGAATTAAGATCTTATTGGTGGCCTTTGCCTGACCATTCCCTTGAGGATAATATGGAGCGGAGAAATGATGATAGATATTGAACTTTGAGCAAAATGTCTTCATCTTTTCATTCTTGAAATGACTGCCGTTATCTGATACAATGTCATGCGGGATGCCGAAACGGCAAAGGATGCTCTTGTGAATAAAAGAGACCACATGTCGGCCTTCTACTGTGCGAAGAGTGATAGCTTCTACCCACTTGGTGAAATATTCTGTTGCAGCAAGGAAATATTTATGGCCATTTGAAGCTGAAGGAGTGATGGGACCTACAACATCGAAGGCCCACATAGAGAACGGCCATGGAGAAACAACAGACTGTAAATAAGTTGCCGGAGCATGAATAGAAGGTGCATGTATTTGGCATTGCACACACTTCTTCACATAATGATAACTGTCTTGTTGCATAGTCTTCCAATAGTAACCTGCTCTGATAATCTGCTTGACAAGGGTTTGGTAGCCGACGTGGCCACCACAAATGCCTTCGTGTGCTTCTCGCACGACTTCTTTGGCTTCTTCTTCATCTAAACATCTGGAATGCTCTGAGCTGAATCCACGACGATAGAGGACATTGGCCAAAATGAAGTATCGAGTAGACATATGCTGGATTGCTCGCTGTTCTTTCTTTGAGAGTTCTGGAGGAAATTCACCGGTTTCTATGAAAGTTTTGATGTTGTAATACCAAGGTTTCTTCCTTTGCTCAGCCTGGTTTACTTGTTCCGCTGGAAGGAAAGCAGGTTGGTCAAGTCGGCCAATTTCAAAAGAGCGACAAGATTCTCTATTTCTGAATGTCATAATAGAGCCTAAACTGGCTAGACTATCGTCCATTTGATTAAAATCTCTTTTGATGTGGAATAACTGAAATTCTTCAAACTTGCTGACAAGAGCTGAAACAATTTTCTGATAGGGGAATAACTTCTGATCTTTCACTTGCCATTCGGCTCGAACTTGATTGACAACGAGTAATGAGTCACCGTAGGCATGCACTCTCTTAACATTGAAGCCTAGTAGAATCTTTAAACCTTGAATCAGGGCTTCATATTCAGCCATATTGTGGGTGCATTGAAAATCTAACTTGAGAGAAAATGGAATCATCTCCTTCTCAGGAGTGATTAATAAGATTTCAATGCCTATTCCAGCCATGTTCTTAGAACCATCGAAAAAAATATTCCAGACTGGAGATTGCTGGATATTGCAAATTTGCTCATCAGGGAAGTCATCTTCGGCTTTCGCTTTTTCTGCCAGAGGAAAATCCGCCAATTGACCTGCGATTGCTTGGCCTTTGATTGATTGCTGCGAGACATATTCTAAGTCATACTGCATCAATAAGACTTGCCATTTTGCGACTCGCCCGCTGAGGAAAGGTTGCTCTAAGATATACTTGAGAGGATTGAGTTTAGACAAGATTTTGACTTCTGATGCTAGCAGGTAGTGTCTTAGCTTCTGACACATCCATACCAGAGCTAGGCAGGTCTTCTCTATATGAGAGTATTTCTTTTCATAGTCTATAAAAGTCTTACTCACATAATAGATGGCGTGCTCTATCAGGCTGCCTTCTTTGTATTGTGCCAAGAATCCGCCACATGCAACTTGATTGACTGAGATGTATAACAGAAGAGGTTTTCCCAATTCTGGCGGCTTCAGGATTGGAGGATTGAGAAGATCCGATCGAACGATAGCTGACACTCTGGTCCCCATTTGAACTTCACTCCTTTTCTGAGCAAGTGGTTGAAAGGTTCACATCTCATCGCCAAGTTGGAAATAAATTGCCGGATTGATTGCATGCGTCCCTGAAGGCTACACAATTCTTTGAGATTTTTCGGGGGTGGCATATCAATGATAGCCTTTTCTTTGGTCGGGTCAACTTCAATTCCCTTTTTGCTGACCAGAAAACCCAACAGTTTGCCTGATTCGACTCCAAAGACACATTTTTGAGGGTTAAGCCTTAACTTGTAAAGAATGAGTCTCTTAAAGACTTGATCAAGGGCTTCGAGGTGATCTTCTCCCTCTTTAGATTTCACGAGAATATCGTCAACATATGCATCCATGATTTTGCGCATCTAATCGTGAAAGATAACGGCCATCGCCCGTTGATATGTTGCTCCAGCATTCTTGAGCCCAAAAGGCATAACTGTATAGCAAAAAGTGCCCCAAGGCGTAGTAAAGGAAGTTTTTGATTGGTCGCGGGCGGACAACTTAATCTGGTTGTAGCCGGAATATCCATCCATGAAGGAGAACATGGCATGTCCTGCTGTACTGTCAATCAGAAGATCAATGCTTGGCAGTGGATAGTCATCCTTCGGAGTTGCCTTGTTGAGGTCTCTGAAGTCTATGCAAATCCTGACTTTGCCACTTTTCTTTGGGACAACGACAATATTGGCTAACCAGTCTGGGTAGTCAATAGGTCGGATAAATCCTGCTTTGAGCAGATCTTCAAGTCCTTCTTTGACTTGTTGTTCTATTCTGGGATCCATTTTTCTCAGCTTTTGCTTAACTGGCTTTACATCTGGCTTCAAAATGAGTCGATGTTCGACCAATTTGGGATCTAAGCCCGGCATATCTTCATATGTCCACGCAAACACTTCTTCATGTTGCTTGAGGAACTTTGTAAGCCTTTCTTTCTCTTTCAAACTTAAACTGGTGCCGATCTTGAGAATCTTAGGATCCTCCTCTGAGCCGATATTGACATCTTCAGTAGGATCTTGTACTAGAGCAGATGGTTCATCTTGCTTCTGAACTAAGGCAAACTCTGGTAATTCCTGAAGAGACAGATCAAATTCTGCATAATCATCTAACTGTTTTGCAATCTTGTCATCTCCTGTGCTTGCTTTGACTCGGTGAATTGTTGCCGATTTCTGGAAAGCCTTTGGATTGATAACGAGTTTCTTGATTGTTCGGGAAGACATTTCTGAAATTTTGGATAAGAAATTGGATTCAGAAAAAAAATCGTCCATCATACGACAAACAATCAAAAAAAGAATTATGCATAAAATGACATTGAGTTATGAAATAAAGATGTAGAGACAAAAGAGGCAGATGGCATCCAGATAGACAAAGAAAATTGACATTTTATTGATTTGAATTGATAAAAGACATTGAGACATTTATTTTGAAAGGAATAGAAAGGAAATGCAACAACGATTCTCAATGTGCCCCTTTAACAAAAACAGTCTTCTTTGGTGAGCTCCCGCCGTGTAAACACCCCAAATTTTCACTCACCTTCTTGACATCGCCCTCAATTGGCACATTTCAGTTCTCCAGAAGCAATGAAGGGCAAAATGGTCACTTTTCGAGATTAAACCTTGCAGAAAGTCCAAAATTTCATTCTTGAGCCTCAAAATTTCCATATTTAGGTTCAGAGACATCTTCAAATTGCAAAATTTCAAAATCATCTTTCTAGACAAAAAGTTAGAATTTTCAAGTTCAAGCTCAGAGTGACATTTCATAGAACATGTCTGTGCATAGCATTGCATCATTTCACTGCATAGCATATCAGTTTGAGATCCAGAACTCCTGATTTTCAAAATTGTCCATCCAGATTTGATTTTTAAACTTTTTCAAATTGATTTTTAAAACCCTGGGATTTCAAAATTGCCAATCTTTCCCATTTTACCCCCAGGACTTTGAATTACAAAAATTTTCTCAAGAAAACAATCTGGATGTTTGGATATTGATTTTAAAGATTTTATCTCAAAACTTTTTGCAAAAGATTTTAAATCTCTTTACAAATTTTGTTTTTACATTTATCCATATTTTTTTGCCCTGAAAACCCAATTTTTCCAAATTCTTGAAAAACAAATAAAGTTTTATCTCGCATCTTCAAATAAATGGAGCGGGACCCGCCTTTGAACTAGCATCATACTCAGACCCTTAGGTAAGTTGTTTATTCTCAAGCGGGGCCCACCTGGAGTTCATACCAATTTGCAAAATTGTCTTTTTCATTTCTCAATACTTATTTATTTATTTACTTATTTTTTATTTTTATTTTTTTATTTTTAAAAGTTAGTGGGCACACACACATGTGGCACCCTAATTGAAAATAAAAGACTTTCAAAAACAAAACAAAACTTTATTTTCAAAAGGATTTTAAAAGTGGGTTGAGGTGGCATTTCCATAAAAGCCTCTCATTTTTTTTATTTCTTTTTATTTGTTTAAATAAAATTGTTTTTTTAGAAAGAGGCAGCCTTAAATGGCACAGCCGAATTTCCCTAAAGCAATAGATTTGACTTTGCCTAAAACTTAGGGAAATAAAAACCAAAATTTGAAAAAAAAGGGAATGCGCCTCTCTTGAAACGGCCATTTCAAATTTAAAAAAAAAAAAAAAATGAGGTAACGGAACCTCATAAATGAAAGGGGCTGCGTTTTCTTTTTCAAAGGGGATTCAAAATTCTTTAAGAAGGGGAGAGGTAGCCGATGGAAAGGGGGGGGAGCTTTTGGGGTTTGAGACAGGAGGGGATTCATCAAAAGGGGCTAGCCGATTGAGGCTGAAGAAGGGGGAGAGCCAATTGACTGTTTTCTTTTGTTTTGCAGGTGTTTTCTGCTGAGCGTGGAGCCTTTCCATCTTCAAAAGTTGCTGCCCATCTCCATTTCACCCCAGCTGCTTGCCATCATCCTTCAGCCGTAGGTCATCCAACAGGAAGCTTCCACCTCCAACAACTGCTATTTCCTCTTTGTCAAGTTGCAGATCTTTACATACCAGCCCAGCCACCAAGCATTTCAATGGCTGCCATCCTTCTTCAGCCCAGCATAAGCCCCAGCACCAGAGGCTGCCATACACCACCAGTTGCAGGAAACTCCAGCCAGCATCTGCCTTCAGCCCAGCCGTAGCAGAGGACATCCAGCGTGTTTCTCACAATCTTCAGCCCAGCAACAAGCCACGCAGTGCTTCTACCCTTTTTTTCTTCAGTCCAGCAGAGGAAAGCCATCATTTTTTTTTTTTTCATCTACCTCCAGCACAGCCACAGGGGATCTAGCAGGTCCTGTGCAGGGAGCTGGAGTACAACGTACTGCTATTATTGCTGAAGTTGAAGGAGCCGAGGTTGTTGCATAGCAAGAAAGTAGCCCACTTACTCAGGAAGTCTGGCATTTTATTATCTCATTTTGTGTTTCTGTCATGACTTTTAGGATTGATTCTCTTAAACATAATCATGCACAGTGGGACTTCCTCAGACATGCACATATGAATTATGATATATCATTTGTGAGAGTCAACTAATGGCTCCTGAATTATGTTTTTAATAGCTTGAGAGGAATTGGCCAAGATATTCCAATACCTCATCATTTTACATAATCAAGGAGTGTTTCCCTCCCGAAATTCATCAGGCAATAAGCCATGTATGGTGAAGTGCCTGCCCCACAAGTTTTCCTATTGTAAAGAAGTAATAATATCATTGTTAGTTGCAGAGGAGGCTATCTCCATTCAGCACAACAGATGAAAAGCCCATGACCAACTTTCGTGCAATTCTTGCAGAATTTGAATCACATACCAGCTTGAAGATTAATCTAAACAATATTTATAGTGTATATGCCATAGCATTTTCTTCTTCCCACAGCAATTTCCTTACATTTATGTCAACATTGCTGTTTTATAATACATCTGTATGTATATCATTTGTAGTTTATCACTATAGCAATATACTTTAGTTTTCCATATTATTGACTGTGTTATTGGTAAATCCTGTCACTTTTTGTTGCACAAACCCAGCACCATTCATAGCCACCATTTACAATAGTACCTTTTGTCCATACTCATTCTCCTTTCTGCAAGTGTGCAGTCTTGATATTTGGCCATATTCATGAATGGATATCTCTATATCCAATCATGATCTCCCAACCATCTTTGGCGTGCTTCATTATGGATATATAGGGAAGCTCCATACCCATTTTTACTGGAAATTGCATTATAATTTGAGAAATATGGTTGTGTAAAATTGCCTACAGAAACTGTATATACCTGTAATTTCTGGTTTTGCCCATTATATGTAATTTCCATTAGTATTTACATATTTTCTCATTAGATGCATATATATATATATATATCTATATACATATGTATATCTATTGTATATCTACCTATATGTATACGTATATATGTATATATGTATATATATATATATGTATATATATATATATATATGTATATATATATATATGTATATATATACTTATATATATATATATATCCCTTCATGTGTACTTGTTATTGCATATATTTTTCTTTTCTCTTACTTTTGTAAATATATCTTCATTGTCATATATCATTCATCATAAATTCAAGTATTTTTATATCTATATGTATATCTTTGTTGTATATAGTATATATATGTCCATTTCCTTGGTTATTTTGTACTAACTCTCATTTTGCAGGAAAATCTAGAAGATGCAGATTCCTTGGCTCCATTTCAATTTTCTTTTACTTTATGTTATGCAATGTAACAATCCAATGTAAACCTTGGAATAAGATTTACTTTTACTGCTTAGATTAGGCCGCATCTCATATAGTTTGATTTCAGTAATATCCTGATTCTATATATCTCAAATTTCCAAATTCACCGTGGATGAACACGAATGGCACGTGCACCAACTCTTAGAGAGTTGATGACCTCGGTGGAGTCCATATTTACGGCCCTAGTCGGAATATGGACGAGACCCAGATCCATCATCTCTCTACCAGTCACATTAAGCCTACACTCTTAGGCTATCTTGAAAATGCATCTCATATTTCCAATATTTTCAAAATATTGTGAATTAACTCAAATAAACCCTGAGTATATTCATGGCCACAGTCAGAATATAGGAAGGATTTACTTTGGCTTAATCCACATTTTTCCAATAAAATTTTCAGAAATCTTTTCAAAAGTGCATTCATTCATTCATATCATCTGCATCATTTGTTTTTCTCATGATTTTCTCAAAAGATTTTCACTTCAGGGAATCAATTTTCTCAAGAAACTATGATGATATTCGGAGTTGGATTTTCCAAATCAAAGTTTTCCTATGATTTTCCTTGAAAATGTTATTTTCTTAAGATTCTTTTAAAAAAGGAATTTTTCATCTTTCTCAAGAACCCAAGCTGATTTTCCAACATTTCAAAAGACAAGATTCTCAGGAATTCAACTTCCTAAGTTTTGAATTTCTTTCTCCAAAGAATTTTCTATAAATTTTCTATCATTTCCTTGAGAAAATTCTCAAAGTCCGAGTTATCCCGACAAATGCTTTCCTTTTCAAATGATCATCTTTTCTCAGGAATTCTTCCCATTTTCCTGAGATACTCATTTCTTCATAGTTTTCCAAGTTTTATAAATTTTCTCAAAATTTTCCTGAGATTCTCATTTTCCAAGTCTTTATAAATTTTCTTAAAACTTTCCTGAGATTCTCATTTTTGCTAGTCTTTCTAATCTTTCTCAACATTGTCCTGAGATTCTCAATTTTCTAAGTCTTTAT
The DNA here is from genome assembly GCF_984573655.1 of Nuphar pumila. Classification (NCBI taxonomy): domain Eukaryota; kingdom Viridiplantae; phylum Streptophyta; class Magnoliopsida; order Nymphaeales; family Nymphaeaceae; genus Nuphar; species Nuphar pumila. Next base: position 72,098,664 of record NC_143259.1, on the reverse strand, counting down.
AAACTTTCTCAAAATTTTCCCGAGATTCTCATTTAAACTTTCTCAGGATTCTCACTTCTTCAAAATTTTCTAAGTCTTTATAAACTTTCCCGAGATTTCAAACCTTCTTCGTCTGAGTTTTTCTGAGAGATTGATTTCTATCTTTTTCCTGAGAAATGCTTTTCAACTCCAAATGTTTTCTAAGCATACATCATATTTTCCAACTTGCATTTTTGCATAGCACATGCCTGAATTCTCTGTGCATTTAGGATAGAACACGATTTCGGTAATTTCGCTAAGTCAAGCATAATTTTGGTCCTTGGTTCGATTACCCCTGTTAAAGGCGGCAGGAACGGTCGAACCTCGTACCGACAGGTCGAGCCCCATCCCATGGATTTTCCCGCAATTTTCAAACGGAGGCGAGTATTTCAAAACAATTTCCAAAATCCGGTCAAGTTTGAATCGCAAAAGCATTTCTTTCTCTCTTCCGCAAGGAAGGGAAGACGGAAAAAATTTTGCGACGATAACAGGTTTGGCGACCGAGATGGGACATGTCATTGTCTGACTAAAATTGTGCTTGACTTAGTTCAATTATCGAAATTATGTTCACAAAATGTCAGCTCTTTACTTTTGCTATCATGTGAGCCTAGGAGCCTAGATTTTGACCTAGCTGACATTGACTGCATATAGACTAGGCATGGTTTGGTAGGACCAGATTGAGGAGAAATTTTCATGCTCACGTAGACTTAGGTCTAAATACAATTCTCCTCAATTTAGGATCTGAATGCAAACAATGTATGCTTCTTCAAAGATTTTCAAAAAGTCTATCTCTCTCTAGGACTTAGAGCCCTCTATTTCTTGCATGTGATCATTTTTTCAAATCTCCATTACCTATCATTACCCGGTCTTCACGTTGCTGGGCTCTCTTCCAGAACCATAGTTCGGGACAGAGCCTCACAACTGGGCCAATGATTTGGGTTAACACCCCCCTACCACGTACCGCGGGCCACAGTCCGAAGTATATCGGTAGGCGCTCAAGGATGTTGGAAAACCTTACCTTAGAACCGGAGTTGAAACTCTATGCCACGTACCTCGGATTTCGATTTGGGTATATCGGCATAACTGGATTGGACAAAGATGATCTGAACTTAGAGTTAGGATTAAGGTCCTACAGCTGTTTTTCAAAATGATGCATCTAGAGTCAGCCTTTTAGGGAGTGCTGTATGCGCATAAATGTTTGTGCAGGATGAGATTGTATGTATGATTTCCTCAATTCTTTATGTTTCCCAATGTTTTTCAACTCATTAGGTCTTTTTCCAAATATCCTTATTTTCCACGAGGTCTTTTTCTCAAACCCTGGATGATTTTCTCAAATATCCCATTTCTTTCAAAACTCCAGGTGACTTTCCATTCTACCTTTCTACTGGATCTCGAATTGTCAGCTGCATTTTATCCTGTCTGCAAATTTTTGAAATTTCAAATTTTGCTTCAAAAACTTTTCCATATCTCCCAGTATATCTTCCAAATTTTATCCAATTTTTTGACATGTCTTTCCAATTCCATCATTTGTTTTTCCCTCAAGAGTGTTGGTTTCAAAATTCTTTTTTCCCATCATGCTAAACATCCCATGTGGTTCTGCAGAGGGCATTGGCATAGTTGTGTGATCCAGACGAGATCAAGGACCGCGCTACTTCAACACATTAGTTACAGACAGTGAGTGAGAAATGGATTCTATAAAGTCTGTCAAAGAGGGAGCTCAGACCATCAAGGAGGAGATTGATCCCGCTATATATCGTTTGTTCAAAAGAATGATGATTGAGATATTATCCGAGCAAGCTGAAGCCAATTTCGGAAAAGTTCCTGTTAAAGAAGGGGCATCGATCACCATCCCTATGAGCATCATTGGAGACCACAACAGGGCAACCAGTTCTAAACCCAGCAACAACAAAAACAGAGGCAGTCAAAGCAGCAAGTTAGAAGAGTCTAAAGATTTGAAAGGAAAGTATTCTAGAATCCAGAATAGACCTTTTCAATCCAGCCCTCAGCAAAAGGAAAAAAATCAAGGAAAACCAAAGCGCGGAAACTGGAGCGGCGATCGAGATTTCACTCCTATAGACAAACCACTCGACGAAGTCCTTGAATACATGTTGATTAAGGGATTAGTGAAGCTCCCAAAGGCCACAACTCCTCCCATCATCATGGAAAGGTTCAAGAATCAGTTTTGCAAATTCCATCGGGCAATAGGGCATGACACTGATCGATGTTTTGTCTTCAAAAACATTGTGTAAGACTATATTGATAAGAACCTGTTTGTTGAAAGCAGAGAAGAAGAACATCCAGTAGCCCTAACCAAGCAAGTTCAGTCCAATTCCCAGAAAGAAGTCAAAGAAGTCAGCATTCAACAGAAATCCAGCAATCCGAAGAAGATAAAGCGTGATGGTTGGAGTTATGATCGCGAGTTTACTCCTTTAGGTGAGCCAATCGAAGAAATGCTTGGATATCTGCTCGCGAAGGATATGATCAAGCTTCCAAGTATTGTGGATCCTCCCGTCACCATGGGGAAATGGAAAGATGGTTTCTGCGATTTCCATCGGGCAGTGGGGCACGATACTGAACGTTGCTTCGTTCTAAAAAATATTATACAGGACTACATCGATAAAGAGCTTTTGGTGCCGGAAGAAAGGGAGGGACGAGTTGCAGTCCTGACCAAGCCTCTCCCAGATCACTCTGAAGCATGACAATGCCAATGCCAATGCCTTCTCATTTTGTTAGGACGATATAGTCCTAGTGGTTTTCCTTTTTCAAGTCATCATCTTTTTTTAGGCATCAATAAAATCATCAATTTTTCTCATTTAATTATGACATTCTTCTTGTGGTTGTTCTGTTTTGTTACACTGGGGCATCTTTTTGAAAATTTGTTTTCAAGCATTCTATATGCAGGCAGGATAAACAAATTCCTCATTTCATGCACTTGTGCATTCATATGCATCAACTCATATTCATTTGCATTCAATTGCATTAATAACAATCTGGTCGGTATTGGGATTTCAACAAACAGTCCCATCACAATTCCTAATGATCCAAAGATCATCGCCAATACTGAACCAAAACCCAGCACTCGAACTGGTATTATTTCAAAATCCAGTATTCAAGCTGGTACATTTTCAACTTTTTGAAAAACCGAGTTCCGACTCGGGTTTTTATTCAAATCATTTTCCTTTGTTGATCCGGGTTCCGACTCGTGATCTCTCTGCTTTATTCGAGCCTCGACTCGAACTCTTCATTTTCCTTTGTTGATCCGGGTTCCGACTCGTGATCTCTCTACTTTATTCGAGCCTCGACTCGAACTCTTCATTTTCCTTTGTTGATCCGGGTTCCGACTCGTGATCTCTCTACTTTATTCGAGCCTCGACTCGAACTCTTCATGTTCCTTTGTTGATCCGGGTTCCGACTCGTGATCTCTCTGCTTTATTCGAGCCTCGACTCGAACTCTTCATTTTCCTTTGTTGATCCGGGTTCCGACTCGTGATCTCTCTACTTTATTCGAGCCTCGACTCGAACTCCTCATTTTCCTTTGTTGATCCGGGTTCCGACTCGTGATCTCTCTACCTTATTCGAGCCTTGACTCGAACTCTCCATTTTCCTTTGTTGATCCGGGTTCCGACTCGTGATCTCTCTAACTTATTCGAGCCTTGACTCGAACTCTTCATTTTCATTTGTTGATCCGGGTTCCGACTCGAGATCTCTTTATTCATTCGAGCTCAGATGCGAGCTCTTCATTTTCTTTATTGATCTGAGTTCCGACTCGTGATCTCTTTATCTTCATTCGAGCTCAGATTCGAGCTCTTCATTTTTCTCTGTTGATCCGAGTTCCGACTCGTGATCTCATTATCTTATTTGAGCTCTGATTCGAGCCTTCCGTTTTCCTTTTGTTGATCCGAGTTCCGACTCGCGATCTCTATACCTTACTCGAGCCCTTCATTTTTCTCATTGATCCGGGTTCCGACTCGTGATCTCTATTATTTATTCGAGCTTTGACTCGAACTCATCATTCTCCTTTATTGATCCAAGTCATTTCGATCATCAGGGTCTGTCAATTGCTCAAATTTGATATTTTGTCCTCCAAATTTCAATTTAAATCCTCAAATCAGGCAATTCTCCAATTTCGACCTCTGGGTCACCTGATTTCCAATTCTCAATTTCAATTACCAATCTCAATTTCGACCTTCGGGTCTATCAATTTCCAATTTTCGACCTTCGGGTCAATCAATTTCCAATTTTCGACCTTCGGGTCAATCAATTTCCAAATTTCGACCTTCGGGTCAATCAATTTCCAATTTTCGACCTTCGGGTCAATCAATTTCCAAATTTCGACCTTCGGGTCAATCAATTTCCAATCTTTGACCTTCATTTCCAAATTTCGACCTTCGGGTCACACAATTTCGACTTTTAGGTCACTCAATTCTCAATTTCGACCTTCAGGTCACACAATTTTGACCTTTCGGTCAACCAATTCTCAATTTTGACCTTTGTGGTCAAATCAATTCTCAATTTCGACCGTCAGGTCATCCAATTTCGACCTTCGGGTCATTCAATTTTCAACAACCGATTTTCCAATTTCCAATTTCGACCTTTGGGTCAATCAATCTCAATATCCAATTTCAATCATTTTCTCTTGCGAGAGACCCTTTTTAGGGAGAGTTCGAGGGAGCTCGTTCTTTTCGCATGCTATCCAATTCGTTCACTTAGCCCCTTTTCAGGGAGAGTTTGAAGGGACTCGCGTCTTTGTGAACCGTTTGCAAAACAATTTCCAATTTCACACGAGAAACCCTTTTTAAGGGAGAGGCTCGACGGAGACTCGCTTTTCTTGTGACCCCCCAATTTCATACTAGGCCATTTTCGTCATGAAAGACCCTCTTTGCAGGGAGAGTATGATGGACTCATTTCTTTCATGACCCAATTTTCAGACCTCACTATTATCGGCCCCCTTTCCATAAGAGAAGCCTAATATTAGGGAGCTTTGACGAAAGCTCAATTTCTCTTCGAAAGTTCGTTTTGCAAACACCTCCTCTTTAGGGAAGAGAGGAGTATTTTCCATTTCCCATTCAGGTAAGGGCTAAGCCTGAGTCTCTCTTTTTGGGGAAAAAGAGAGGAGAATTTTCGTCACGGATGCGTTGAGCCGGATTTCAAATACTCACTTTCACCAAGGATTTCAAGAAAATTTTGTCAATTTGTCAATCAAATTATTTGTTGATTTCAGAATCTTTATTGCACAAATCTTTATCTCAATCTACCTTCAGCATTACTTCTAAAAAAAAGTGAAGCTTTTGCGAAAAGGGATTCAAACTTCAAATTCTTTCTATCGGCCAGCCAAAAGGATGAAGGATAAATCCTCGATATGGCCAGCAAAGAAAATTCAATGTTTTGCAAAGCCATGGATGATCGATATTGATCGCAGTCAATGGCGCATCTTTAAAGGCTATTCTTGTAAAGACGAGGCAGTTGAAATATCCTGAGTGTTAGAAAAGAGAGCATTTACCCAAGCCTTGTCTCCTCAGAATCATCTAAGCTGCAATTAAGTATCCGCAAAAGGGATCTCTCACCTGTCGTCAAGATGAAGGCGAATTAGGCGAGTAGACCCCCGGGGCCAAAGAAGATTCGAAACATCTCCAAGATGACGGAGTTTGTGACGGATCCTTCCAGAGAAGGTCCAAAGCACTGTCAAGATGAAGGCAGATGCGATGAACCTCTCGACAATCCCTAAAAGATATTTAATTTCAGCTATCATCCAAAGATCTCTAGCCAAGAAGCCAATATCGTCAAAGAAGGATCGAAACATCTCCAAGTTGAAGGAGTTTGTGACGTACCCTTCCCAAAAGAGAGCAAGAAAGGAAAAAGAGACAGAGAGAAAGTCAGAACATCTCCAAAATGAAGGAGAATATAGCCAAAACACCAAAGAGGCCCAAAAGAGTGCAGAAAGATTATCAAGAGAGAAGCTCTCAGGATATCAAACTGCCAAATCTATCAAGAATCCTCTTTAATCTTGTGAAATTCTATTATCAATACTCTTTCATCAACTGCTTTCGTAATATCAAATTCTCTTTCCTGTTCATATCAAGGAAATTGATAACTTCCTTGAAGAAGGTCAATTGCAAGCAATTGGGATTTACAATCTCGATTCTACGAAGTAAACCTTGTTTAGAGGTAATGCTTTGGGTAGAAAATAAGGAATATCTTTGCAATAATGTGCAACATCTTCAAAAACTTTGAATCAACAACAGAATTCTCAATATTTTGACAATATTTTCCAGTTATCCTGACATGAAGTGAGAGCTTGATATCCGTCCTTGATACATCCTGACACCAATTTTACATCCCTCTTAAGGACTTGATTCCTTCCCTTCTTTGAGAGCATAAACTCTCATATTTGCACACTTCCCTGTGTCCCCACTGTCCCACCATAGACAGTCCCATTTCGGTTCGAGGTCGAACCAACAATCATTTTCCCGCAAGAGGCAATTTCAAAAGCTGATTTTAGTCTCAGCAATGAGACGTCCAAGATCAACCCCTTTTCAAGCTTTAGGGACCCCATTTCATTCCTTTTGCAAAACCCCTGTCGGATTTATTGTGCAAAATCCGAAGGTTCCATCATGGTCTCTTCCTTCGAGGATTCCATTCCATTTTCCACCCGATCAGGATAAGGGTATAAGCCTGAGCCTCATTTGATGAGGTATTTCATTTTTCGCCCGATCAGGATAAGGGCACAAACCTGAGCCTCATCCAAAGAGGTATTCCATTTTCCACCCGATCAGGATAAGGGTATAAACCTGAGCCTCATTCAAAGAGGTATTCCATTTTCCACCCGATCAGGATAAGGGTATAAACCTGAGCCTCATTCAAAGAGGTATTCCATTTTCCACCCGATCAGGATAAGGGTATAAACCTGAGCCTCATTCAAAGAGGTATTCCATTTTCCGCCCGATCAGGTTAAGGGTATAAACCTGAGCCTCATTCAAAGAGGTATTTCATTTTTCGCCCAATCAGGTTAAGGGTGCGAACCTGAGTCTCACTTCGATGAGATATTCCATTCCCCAATCAGGTCAAGGGTTAAAACCTGAGCTTTGTTCCATACAAGATATTTCTGTCCCATCCAGGTTAAGGGCATAAACCTAAATTTTACTCTCACAGAGTGAGTCTTTTCTCTCCATTCTTCGCTTCATATCTACCATTTTCCTCGGGCTAATTTCCTCACACCCAGTCAGATCCTTCTAACTGGGGCATTTTTTTTATATAGCCCAAATTTGGTGTGTTTTCTTTGCCACTAAGCTCGGCCATAAGCCGGCTTAGTAGCAAAGAGGGGCATCTGTAAACACCCCAAATTTTCACTCACCTTCTTGACATCGCCCTCAATTGGCACATTTCAGTTCTCCAGAAGCAATGAAGGGCAAAATGGTCACTTTTCGAGATTAAACCTTGCAGAAAGTCCAAAATTTCATTCTTGAGCCTCAAAATTTCCATATTTAGGTTCAGAGACATCTTCAAATTGCAAAATTTCAAAATCATCTTTCTAGACAAAAAGTTAGAATTTTCAAGTTCAAGCTCAGAGTGACATTTCATAGAACATGTCTGTGCATAGCATTGCATCATTTCACTGCATAGCATATCAGTTTGAGATCCAGAACTCCTGATTTTCAAAATTGTCCATCCAGATTTGATTTTTAAACTTTTTCAAATTGATTTTTAAAACCCTGGGATTTCAAAATTGCCAATCTTTCCCATTTTACCCCCAGGACTTTGAATTACAAAAATTTTCTCAAGAAAACAATCTGGATGTTTGGATATTGATTTTAAAGATTTTATCTCAAAACTTTTTGCAAAAGATTTTAAATCTCTTTACAAATTTTGTTTTTACATTTATCCATATTTTTTTGCCCTGAAAACCCAATTTTTCCAAATTCTTGAAAAACAAATAAAGTTTTATCTCGCATCTTCAAATAAATGGAGCGGGACCCGCCTTTGAACTAGCATCATACTCAGACCCTTAGGTAAGTTGTTTATTCTCAAGCGGGGCCCACCTGGAGTTCATACCAATTTGCAAAATTGTCTTTTTCATTTCTCAATACTTATTTATTTATTTACTTATTTTTTATTTTTATTTTTTTATTTTTAAAAGTTAGTGGGCACACACACATGTGGCACCCTAATTGAAAATAAAAGACTTTAAAAAACAAAACAAAACTTTATTTTCAAAAGGATTTTAAAAGTGGGTTGAGGTGGCATTTCCATAAAAGCCTCTCATTTTTTTTATTTCTTTTTATTTGTTTAAATAAATTTTTTTTTTTAGAAAGAGGCAGCCTTAAATGGCACAGCCGAATTTCCCTAAAGCAATAGATTTGACTTTGCCTAAAACTTAGGGAAATAAAAACCAAAATTTGAAAAAAAAGGGAATGCGCCTCTCTTGAAACGGCCATTTCAAATTTAAAAAAAAAAAAAAAATGAGGTAACGGAACCTCATAAATGAAAGGGGCTGCGTTTTCTTTTTCAAAGGGGATTCAAAATTCTTTAAGAAGGGGAGAGGTAGCCGATGGAAAGGGGGGGGAGCTTTTGGGGTTTGAGACAGGAGGGGATTCATCAAAAGGGGCTAGCCGATTGAGGCTGAAGAAGGGGGAGAGCCAATTGACTGTTTTCTTTTGTTTTGCAGGTGTTTTCTGCTGAGCGTGGAGCCTTTCCATCTTCAAAAGTTGCTGCCCATCTCCATTTCACCCCAGCTGCTTGCCATCATCCTTCAGCCGTAGGTCATCCAACAGGAAGCTTCCACCTCCAACAACTGCTATTTCCTCTTTGTCAAGTTGCAGATCTTTACATACCAGCCCAGCCACCAAGCATTTCAATGGCTGCCATCCTTCTTCAGCCCAGCATAAGCCCCAGCACCAGAGGCTGCCATACACCACCAGTTGCAGGAAACTCCAGCCAGCATCTGCCTTCAGCCCAGCCGTAGCAGAGGACATCCAGCGTGTTTCTCACAATCTTCAGCCCAGCAACAAGCCACGCAGTGCTTCTACCCTTTTTTTCTTCAGTCCAGCAGAGGAAAGCCATCATTTTTTTTTTTTTTTCATCTACCTCCAGCACAGCCACAGGGGATCTAGCAGGTCCTGTGCAGGGAGCTGGAGTACAACGTACTGCTATTATTGCTGAAGTTGAAGGAGCCGAGGTTGTTGCATAGCAAGAAAGTAGCCCACTTACTCAGGAAGTCTGGCATTTTATTATCTCATTTTGTGTTTCTGTCATGACTTTTAGGATTGATTCTCTTAAACATAATCATGCACAGTGGGACTTCCTCAGACATGCACATATGGATTATGATATATCATTTGTGAGAGTCAACTAATGGCTCCTGAATTATGTTTTTAATAGCTTGAGAGGAATTGGCCAAGATATTCCAATACCTCATCATTTTACATAATCAAGGAGTGTTTCCCTCCCGAAATTCATCAGGCAATAAGCCATGTATGGTGAAGTGCCTGCCCCACAAGTTTTCCTATTGTAAAGAAGTAATAATATCATTGTTAGTTGCAGAGGAGGCTATCTCCATTCAGCACAACAGATGAAAAGCCCATGACCAACTTTCGTGCAATTCTTGCAGAATTTGAATCACATACCAGCTTGAAGATTAATCTAAACAATATTTATAGTGTATATGCCATAGCATTTTCTTCTTCCCACAGCAATTTCCTTACATTTATGTCAACATTGCTGTTTTATAATACATCTGTATGTATATCATTTGTAGTTTATCACTATAGCAATATACTTTAGTTTTCCATATTATTGACTGTGTTATTGGTAAATCCTGTCACTTTTTGTTGCACAAACCCAGCACCATTCATAGCCACCATTTACAATAGTACCTTTTGTCCATACTCATTCTCCTTTCTGCAAGTGTGCAGTCTTGATATTTGGCCATATTCATGAATGGATATCTCTATATCCAATCATGATCTCCCAACCATCTTTGGCGTGCTTCATTATGGATATATAGGGAAGCTCCATACCCATTTTTACTGGAAATTGCATTATAATTTGAGAAATATGGTTGTGTAAAATTGCCTACAGAAACTGTATATACCTGTAATTTCTGGTTTTGCCCATTATATGTAATTTCCATTAGTATTTACATATTTTCTCATTAGATGCATATATATATATATATATCTATATACATATGTATATCTATTGTATATCTACCTATATGTATACGTATATATGTATATATGTATATATATATATATGTATATATATATATATATGTATATATATATATATGTATATATATACTTATATATATATATATATCCCTTCATGTGTACTTGTTATTGCATATATTTTTCTTTTCTCTTACTTTTGTAAATATATCTTCATTGTCATATATCATTCATCATAAATTCAAGTATTTTTATATCTATATGTATATCTTTGTTGTATATAGTATATATATGTCCATTTCCTTGGTTATTTTGTACTAACTCTCATTTTGCAGGAAAATCTAGAAGATGCAGATTCCTTGGCTCCATTTCAATTTTCTTTTACTTTATGTTATGCAATGTAACAATCCAATGTAAACCTTGGAATAAGATTTACTTTTACTGCTTAGATTAGGCCGCATCTCATATAGTTTGATTTCAGTAATATCCTGATTCTATATATCTCAAATTTCCAAATTCACCGTGGATGAACACGAATGGCACGTGCACCAACTCTTAGAGAGTTGATGAACTCGGTGGAGTCCATATTTACGGCCCTAGTCGGAATATGGACGAGACCCAGATCCATCATCTCTCTACCAGTCACATTAAGCCTACACTCTTAGGCTATCTTGAAAATGCACCTCATATTTCCAATATTTTCAAAATATTGTGAATTAACTCAAATAAACCCTGAGTATATTCATGGCCACAGTCAGAATATAGGAAGGATTTACTTTGGCTTAATCCACATTTTTCCAATAAAATTTTCAGAAATCTTTTCAAAAGTGCATTCATTCATTCATATCATCTGCATCATTTGTTTTTCTCATGATTTTCTCAAAAGATTTTCACTTCAGGGAATCAATTTTCTCAAGAAACTATGATGATATTCGGAGTTGGATTTTCCAAATCAAAGTTTTCCTATGATTTTCCTTGAAAATGTTATTTTCTTAAGATTCTTTTAAAAAAGGAATTTTTCATCTTTCTCAAGAACCCAAGCTGATTTTCCAACATTTCAAAAGACAAGATTCTCAGGAATTCAACTTCCTAAGTTTTGAATTTCTTTCTCCAAAGAATTTTCTATAAATTTTCTATCATTTCCTTGAGAAAATTCTCAAAGTCCGAGTTATCCCGACAAATGCTTTCCTTTTCAAATGATCATCTTTTCTCAGGAATTCTTCCCATTTTCCTGAGATACTCATTTCTTCATAGTTTTCCAAGTTTTATAAATTTTCTCAAAATTTTCCTGAGATTCTCATTTTCCAAGTCTTTATAAATTTTCTTAAAACTTTCCTGAGATTCTCATTTTTGCTAGTCTTTCTAATCTTTCTCAACATTGTCCTGAGATTCTCAATTTTCTAAGTCTTTATAAACTTTCTCAAAATTTTCCCGAGATTCTCATTTAAACTTTCTCAGGATTCTCACTTCTTCAAAATTTTCTAAGTCTTTATAAACTTTCCCGAGATTTCAAACCTTCTTCGTCTGAGTTTTTCTGAGAGATTGATTTCTATCTTTTTCCTGAGAAATGCTTTTCAACTCCAAATGTTTTCTAAGCATACATCATATTTTCCAACTTGCATTTTTGCATAGCACATGCCTGAATTCTCTGTGCATTTAGGATAGAACACGATTTCGGTAATTTCGCTAAGTCAAGCATAATTTTGGTCCTTGGTTCGATTACCCCTGTTAAAGGCGGCAGGAACGGTCGAACCTCGTACCGACAGGTCGAGCCCCATCCCATGGATTTTCCCGCAATTTTCAAACGGAGGCGAGTATTTCAAAACAATTTCCAAAATCCGGTCAAGTTTGAATCGCAAAAGCATTTCTTTCTCTCTTCCGCAAGGAAGGGAAGACGAAAAAAATTTTGCGACGATAACACGCCGGAAAACCCTAATCCTGCCCTGTGGGGATGATGCTTTTGGATCATTGGCTCGACACGACCATCTTCATTTTTGCCCAGTCCTTTAAAGGGTTGATAACCATGCTTCAGAAGTAAATCAAATCCCTTTCTTGCTTTCATAAATTGGGGAAACAATGGATGATCTTTGACAGTGTCGTAGCTGACACGACCTCCAATCTTGAAGAACTTGGGACCTTTCCACCGGGTCATGGCTACAGTGTGCAGGGATAATTCTGATGTTGCCTGGAGTATCTCCTGACTTTCTTTGAGACTGATTTCTTCATTCTCTCTGATGCTAGGAATATCTGCAGTGAATGATGGTCGAGGTATCATAGGCTGTGGGAGCCTTTCTTCCGGGTCCTCTCCGAGCACAGTTGTAATCATTCCACCTTTTGACCATTTTACGCATTGATGTAAGGTGGAAGGTACTGCATTTGCATTATGAATCCATGTCCTTCCGAGCAACAAATTGTAGGTGGGTGGCACATTGACCACATGAAAAAGCACTGAATGTACTGAATAATTAATGAATACTTCCAGGAATATCTTGCCTTTTGCCGTCTGACCATGGTTGTCAAACCCATAGATGGTGATCGGGTCTGGAATGTATTCTTCTTCCTTAATGCCTAGCGCCTTTGCGGTCATTTCGGGACATATGTTGAGGTTGCTGCCTCCATCAACTAGTACATGGGGTACTGTCATTCCCCTTACCCGAACGACGATGTAAAGAGCATTATTGTGAAAGGAATGAGGCTTTGGAAGGTCCTCATCCGAGAAAGTGATTGGCGCGTTGGTCATGGCCGAATTCACTATTTGTGCCATGTCTTCAGGAGTGGTACTGGGCTTAACTTTGATTTTTCTGAGCAGATCGTCCAGTACTTGCTGATGCTTGCAGAAACTCTTGGCCAAGTCAAGAATGAAAACATTGGACAGAGCGGTCAAAGGCTTCTGACTTGAATTCCTCGGCTTGGGCTTGATGATTTGATTGAGAAAATCATGAAGTCCCTTTGACTTGGGGGATGACTTTACCGATGCTTCGGAGACTTTCATCTTGCCCAATGCTGAGATTAGATCCATCTTCTTAGAATCAGGAGTTGCTTGTCGAAGTACTGACACCTGGTGCTGAACCTGGAGATCTTGTGCAGAACATGGCTTGATGTGTTCATGCGGCAGGAATGGTTGTGCAAATACTACTGCTGTGGTGTGTGAAGGAAAAGGCTGCTTAAGAATGTCCATTTTTTCTTCTTCTTCTCCTTCTACCAATAGATTTTTATTGATAAGATCCTGCACAATGTTCTTGAGAACGAAACAGTTCTCAGTGCTGTGTCCCACTGTTCTGTGAAACTTGCAGAATTGATCCTTCCATTTCCCCATAGGCACAGGGGGATCGGCCAGTCTAGGCAACTTGACCATCTCTTTCGACAGCATATACTTGAGCACATCTTCGAGTGATTGGTCGAGAGGAGTAAATTTTCGGTCATAGCTCCATCCTTCATGTTTAACTTTTTCACGCAGTTTCGGCCCTTGGTCTTGCTGAGAAGGCTTGCTGTATTGAGGAGCAGGCTTTGTTTTCTGATCTCCTTTATTGTTGGAATTGTTTGTGCCATAGCAGTGATCTTTCTTCTGCCCTTTGTACTGATTTTTGTTGTTGTTGTTGGCAGAGAAGGTGAAGTGAGCTTTCTTCTTTTGCTCACCTTGGGGATTACTCTTGGAAAAGGTGAAGCCTTCATAGACTCCATTCTCTACGCTCAGCTCGAGCCATTCGGCTCGTTCAGTCAACTCGATGAAAGTCCGGGATGGTGCGGTGGAGATCAATCCTCTTAAAGGCTGCGAAAAGTTGTTAAGGATTAAGGACAGTGCGTGCCTTTCCGAGATAGGATCTCTCATTTTGTTACAGGCTGACCTCCACCTGTGAATGAAGTCCCGTGCTTTTTCATTCTCATTCTGCTTCAGACTGCAGAGATGACTTAATGTCAGGAGCGCTTCTGTATTGAACAAAAAGCGTTCAATAAATAAATTCACCACTTTATCGAACTCTTTGAGCTCGATGCGATTGATATGCTCAGCATACCACTTAGCTGCAACTCCTTCCAAGCTGCGAGGGAAACACAGAAATAATGCTCGGTTGTCCCTTTTGAACCTGGAGCATTCTGCAAAGAAAGTGGCGAGATGAGCTTTCGGATCGCCAGAACCATCGAACTTGATAAATTTTCGGGAAAGGTTTTCGAGATCATCATCCCCTTCGAGGCCGTCATAGAAGTTCTCACTGGTAAAGACTTTCTTGCCCTTGTCACGGGCTTGGAGATCCTTAACAACTCGGGTCATTTCCCTGAATTGCGACTGCAAGGGTTCCTCTGTAACTTGGTTCTTTGCTTTGCGGCTCCTCCTTTGTTCTCGGCCACATTTCTGAAATGCCGGAGGCACCTCATATTCTTCCTCAGTGTCTTCAGTTGATTCGGCTTCATCTGAGATTTCTTCTGACTGAATCTGCTTCTTGGGAGCCTTCTTATTCTTGTGCCCGTGGAACTTTTCTCTGAATTGATTTTTTTCTACACTAGTCCCAGCCTGTTCACTCATCATTTTATTCATCATCTTTCAGAACATGGCATACATTTGAGGGTCTATGCCGTCATCCTCTTGTTGCTGCTCTTGACTCTTCTCAGATCGGGGGGAGCCCATCTTTTCTTCTGAGGCTGACGAGTACTGCGATACCGTTGTTCTTTTGCCTGATCTTGTCTCAACCATCAAATGATATGGATGCTCTCTGCAGGGCAAAGACCTGATTAGATTATGAAGGAATTGGCTTTTGGAAGAAATATTTATTGAAAATATGGTAGACACTTTGAAGAAGATGTCCCATTACTAGGGACTGAGTCGTCGTTAGAATCACGACAATTGTGTTGTCAATTCTTTAGCACGAGAAACAAACAACGAAAATATGCCTCGTTACCTAGGCGAGGTCGTCAAACCACAATAGAAAAAGAGAGAATTTTATTAAAATGAGAAAACATGATTTTATTGATCTTGACAAAGAGGTGGAGGACAAACAATTTGCCACCATTCACGATAATCAGCAGACACTCTAGGACCAGGAAAGATTTTAAGGGAGACAAAGGAATCCCAGCTGTAGCGGGCAGAATGATATGCCCCAGACCATTGCGCGGAAGTGAGATCAAACTCTGCCATAACTCCTGATAACAATCGGGCTTCGACGTACTGCTGTCTCTGGGAGAACTGCCGGACACATCTCTCTGGTTGGTAGTAAGTGCAGAAGAATGGGCCCAGTAACTTGAACCTCTTGCCATAAGCATAGGTGTATCTGGGAGGAGATAGTTGCCGATCAAAATAGTCCCAGACTACATCATCTTCTTGAATGTTGTTGATCATAGACTGGTACTGTGCCACTGGAAGAAGTTCTTGACCATTATATCTGAAAGAGCTTGCTCGGGCTGGAACATGCTGAAAAAACTAGGATTGAAGTGCGTAGATGCAACCTTCAACTAAAATGGATTCTCCAAGTGAGAATCGAGTCAGTCCTCGATATAGGAAGGCGAGCGCTGCCATGGCTATGGAGATGCGATTGGTTTGTCGATTTCCCCATCTTCTCATAAGTTGGATTATCCCGATGTCCATGTAGTTTTGTCCATCTGGGAAGAGGGATAATCCTACAGTACATAGAACCATTGCATTCTGAATCCTTTCTTTGGCTGTTCTTGATAGCGAGCTGACTTCGACGAAGGTCCCGTACTGGCGGTACAACTCAAGTAGGTAAACATATTCATTTCCTTCCAACTGGATCAGAGGCCAGGATCGGCGGCCTGTCATACGAGCTAAGGAGTCTCGGGGGTCCAAACCCTTGACATTGATCAGAAATTGATGTTCTAATGGATCGCTTGGCTGACCGGCTGGCTCTGGCAATCCCATGATCTCTGAAAATTCATCCATTAAAACGGTCATCTCTCCCCATGGGAACCAGAAGGTACATGTTCGAGGATTCCATCGTTCTGCCATTGCGGGGATCAGGTTGCCGTTGATGGTCTGCTTTCCAACTGTCGACGCCAATTCTAATCCGCACTCGCTCAAATGGTCCGGGAACATTCGAGAAAAGCTTTTTAGCGAGGAATAATACCACCGGGGAATGAAAGTTCCGGTGCTAAGGGCTCGATGTTCAGGACGACCTTGTCGCACCTCGAAGGAGATGTGACCTTCAGGAAAGATAGGATCGACTTGACTGGATGCCATCGAACTGAAAACAGAGAAAGACTCAGAATGAGACTTAGGGAAATGTGGGAAATTTTTTGAAAATTTTTGCAGGCAGGAAAAAATGCTGCTGAAAATTCGAGATCCAGTAGAACGGGAGAATGAAAGATCACGTGGAGTTTTGAAAGAAATTGAATATTTGGGAAAATCTTCCAGGGTTTGAAAAAATAAAGGGAAAAGATGAGGAATATGGATATTTGAAAATATTTTAGGAAAAATATAAGAAAATAGAGGTAACATGTAATCAATCACATCCGGCACAAACATTTATGCACATACAACACTCCCTAAAATGCTGACTCTAGATGCATTATTTTGAAAACAGCTGTAGGACCCTAATCCTAACTCTAGGTTCAGATCATCTTTGTCCAATCCAGTTATGTCGATATACCCGAATCGAAATCCGAGGTACGTGGCATATAATTTCAACTCCGGTTCTAAGGTAAGGTTTTTTGACATCCTTGAGCGCCTACCGATATACTTCGGACTGTGGCCCGCGGTACGTGGTAGGGGGGTGTTAACCCAAATAATTGGCCCAGTTGTGAGGCTCTGTCCCGAACTAGGGTTCTGGAAGAGAGCCCAGCAACGTGAAGACCGGGTAATGATAGGTAATTGGGGTTTGAAAAAATGATCACATGCGAGAAATAGATGGCTCTAAATCCTAGAGAGAGACTTTTGAAAATCTTTGAAGAAGCAAACATTGTTTGCATTCAGATCCTAAATTGAGGAGAGTTGTATTTAGACCTAAGTCTATGTGAGCATGAAAACATCCCCTCAATCTGGTCCTACCAAACCATGCCTAGTCTATATGCAGTCAATGTCAGCTAGATCAGAATCTAGGCTCCTAGGTTCGCATGATATCAAAAGTAAAGAGCTGACATGTTGTGAACATAATTTCAATAATTGAACTAAGTCAAGCATAATTTAGGTCAGACAAAGACAGGTCCCATCACGGTCGCCAAACCTGTTATCGTCGCGAAATTTTTCCCCCGTCTTCCCTTCCCTGCGGAAGAGAGAGGGAAAATGCTTTCGCGATTCAAACTTGACCGGATTTTGGAAATTGTTTTTGAAATACTCGCCTCCGTTTTGAAAATTTGCGGGAAAATCCATGGGATGGGGCTCGACCTGTCGGTACGAGGTTCGACCGTTCCTGCCGCCTTTAACAGGGGTAATCGAACCAAGGACCAAAATTATGCTTGACTTAGTAAATTTATCGAAATTATGTTCTATCCTAAATGCACAAAGAATCCAGGCATGTGCTATGAGATTTTTGGAAAATGTAAATTGGAAAATATGATGTATGCTTAGAAAACATTTGAAGTTGAAAAGCATTTTTCAGGAAAAGATGGAAATCAATTTCTCAGAAAAACTCAGACGAAGAAGGTTTAAAATATCGAGACAGTTTATAAAGAGTTGGAAAATCTTGAAGAAGTGAGAATCTTGAGAAAGTTTAAAAGAGAATCTCAAGAAAATCTTGAGAAAGTTTATAAAGAGTTAGAAAATCTTGAAGAAGTGAGAATCTTGAGAAAGTTTAAATGAGAATCTCGGGAAAATCTTGAGAAAGTTTATAAAGACTTAGAAAATGAGAATCTCAGGACAACTTTGAAAAGGCTTAGAAAGACTTGGAAAATCATGAGGAAATGAGACTCTCAGGAAAACTGTAGGAATTCTTGAGAAAACATGAACATTTGAAAAAAAAAAGGAAAGCACTTGTTGGGAAAACTCAGACTTTAAGAAAAGGATAGAAAATTTATAGGAAAGGTTCATTCGAGAATGAAACTTAGAACTTGGGAAATTGAAATCCTGAAAACATTGTCCTTGAAATCTCTGAAAATCGATTTCTGATTCTTGAGAAATATGAAAATTCCTTTTGAAAAATGGATCTTAAGAAAATAACTTTTTAGGGAAAATCACGGGAAAACTTTGATTTGGGAAATCCAACTCCGAATATCATCATAGTTTCTTGAGAAAATCAATTCCATGAAGTGAAAATCTTTTGAGAAAATCATGAGAAAACAAATGATGCAGATGATGTGAATGAATGAATGCACTTTGAAAAACTTTCTAAAAATTTTATTGGAAAAATGTGGATTAAGCCAAAGTAAATCCTTCATATATTCTGACTGTGGCCATGAATATATTCAGGGTTTATTTGAGTTAATTCACAATATTTTGAAAACATTGGAAATATGAGGTGCATTTTCAAGATAGCCTAAGAGTGTAGGCTCAATGTGACTGGTAGAGAGATGATGGATCTGGGTCTCGTCCATATTCCGACTAGGGCCGTAAATATGGACTCCACCGAGTTCATCAACTCTCTAAGAGTTGGTGCACGTGACATTCGTGTTCATCCACGGTGAATTTGGAAAATTGAGATATATGCATCATAGAATCAGGATATTACTGAAATCAAACTATATGAGATGCGGCCTAATCTAAGCGGTAAAAATAAATCTTATTCCAAGGTTTACATTGGATTGTTACATTGCATAACATAAAGTAAAAGAAAATTGAAATGGAGCCAAGGAATCTGCATCTTCTAGATTTTCCTGCAAAATGAGAGTTAGTACAAAATAACCAAGGAAATGGACATATATACTATATACAACAAAGATATATATGTAGATATAGAAATATTTGAATTTATGCTAAATGATATATGGTAATGAAGATATATTTGCAAAAAAGTAAAAGAAAAGGAAAAATAGACGTGATATCCAATGCACATGAAGGTATATATATAGATATGTATATAAGTATATATATATTTATATATGTATGTTCATAACATATATCTATATATATATATATATACATATATATGTATACATATAGGTAGATATACAATATATATACATATATATAGATATATATATACATATAATGAGAAACATATACAAAAAATATATATATATATATACAAACTAATGGAAATTACATATAATGGGTAAAATCAGAAAATACAGGTATATACTGTTTCTGTAGGGGATTTCACACAGCCGTATCTCCCAAATTACAAGGTAATTTTCGATAAAACTGGGCATGGAGCTTCCCTACATATCCATAATGAAGCACGCCAAAGATGGTTGGGAGATCACGATTGGATATAGAGATATCCGTTCATGAATATGGCCAAATATCAAGACTGCACACTTACAGCAAAATGGAATGGGTATGGATGTGGAGGTTATGGTGAAAGACAACACGAATTTACAGGAACTATACATGTTTGTAAGGAGGTACTTTATGCATGATGATAGTGACACTAACTATATCTCTGCAGTATATGAAGATTTACAAATGCCACATTCAATCATATAAAAACTAAAGCATATTGATGGGAATGATAGATGGATCAATACATTAGTTCTGAAAATAAGCATGTATAGTAAAGTATTTCATAACAATGTGAACCATATGCAGAGGAGTAATACTAGCTGAAAATGCAGATGGACAAAAATGACAAGAGCTGGAACAAATGACGCATAAGTGGCTAATGAACATCCTATAAATGAGCTGCATATACAGATAAGGTAAAATTTTATGAAATATGGTTAACTTCAGCTATATTGTCAATACATTAGATTTCAGCACTGCAGGGTTTCAATATCAACAAGACATGTTCTGTTGCTTATATAAATCTGCTGATGATAACCCATATACGTATGTGTTGTTGAGAGAACTAAAATGGTTACTGCAGAAATGTAGTGCTGGAATATAATGAGTAAATATACACATAGTGCCTGTATATATGACTGAAAATAAGACAAATATGATATACAGATGATTGGCTGTATAGATTATCATATTATTTGCAGATGCTAATAAATTATAATGGAAATGCAACAGCTGCCATAAACTCATTGCAGAAAAGGTGGATACATCATAAATAGGAAGATGCAGAAATCTGCATTAGACAATAAAACTAATGGCTATGGCTGAACGTTCATGAGCTATTGAGGTGGAGGTTCAGCACATAGGATGGATGAACCATATCCATTTAGCCTGCATATGAGAGTTTTTCAAATAGCCATTTTTTTTTTTTTTTTTAAAATCCATCTACTATGCTGAAACTAAACCAGAGAGAAATCTTTAGCTTACATTGATTCCAGCCAATGAATTATAACAAGATATAATTCAGGGAAACTAAAAAAAGGAAAGAAAAGAAATGTCACCACCTCTTATTCTTCTGCACACGACCTATGGATAGCAGCAAAAGGGATCGGTTCTTTGTATAGCTGGGCTGAAGAAAATTGGGTTGGAAGATGATGTGAATCCTCTGCTGGATTTCGTCTGCTGCTGAGCTGAAGAAAATAAGAAATGTTGTAGTTGATTTCCTGCAACTGAGTTGAAGAAAGGGCAGCAATCCGTTGGATCTTCGGCTGGTGGGTTGAAAAAAAAAATGGGGAAAACGTTGGATTTCCTCTGCTGGTGGGCTGAAGCAAGATAGGAAAAACGGTGGTGGCTCTCTTGCGGTTGGGCTGGAGTGGAGGTGTGCGGCAACTGCTGGAGCTTCTGTTGGGCTTGGCTGGACCTCCTGCTATTGAGCCGAAGGCAGATGGGGATATGCTGGCTGGGCTGTGGTTGGGGATGGAATCCCTACGGCTGGTGGTGTATGGCAGCCTTTGGTGGGTTGAAGGTTGCGATTGGTGGCGATGATGGAAGACCCTGCAAAACCGAAAAATCCTTCTCTCTTCAATCGGCTCCCCCTTTTCAAAAACCCTACAGAGCAAATCCTCTCCTTTCCTTCGTGAGTGCTTGCCTCTTTTAAAACCTTCCTTCCTCCCCCAAAAGAAACGCATCCCCTTCCCCCTTAATGAGGTTCCGTTAAAATTTTTTTGAAAATTTTGCAAAGGCGTGAAACCGATGCCTCATTGCTTTGAAAGCTTGCTATTTTTAAAAGAGGCGCCTCTTTGGTTTTTCCAAAACCTTGTTTTATTTCCTAAGTTTAGATAGAAATCAAATTTATTACTTTTTTTTTTATTTTGAAGTTCGGCTGTGCCATTTAAGGCTGCCTCCTTCTTAAAACAAAAATTATTTAAACAAATAAAAAAAAATGAATATTGAAATAAATGAGAGGCTTTTATGGAAATGCCATCTCAATCCACTTTTAAAATCCTTTTGAAGATAAAGCTTTATTTTGTTTTGTAAATTTTTTTTTTATTTTCAAATAGGGTGCCACATGTGTGTGGACCCACTAAAAAAAATAAATAAATAAATAAATAAATAAGAATTTTAAAAGGAAAATTTTGCAAATTGGTATGACCTCCGAGTGGGTCCCACTTGAGAATAAGATACTTACCTGGAAATCTGAGTATGGTGCCAGTTCAAAGGCGGGTTCTGCTCCATTTATTTGAAAAATACGAAATAAAACATTATTTATTTTCAAGAATTTGGAAAAATTGGGTTTTTAGGGCAAAAAAAATATGGATAAATGTAAAAACAAAATTTGTAAAGAGATTTAAAATCTTTTGCAAAAAGTCTTAAGATTAAGTCTTTAAATCAATATCCAAATATCCAGATTGTTTTCTTGAGAAAAATTTTTTGTAATTCAAAGTCCCGGGGGTAAAATGGGAAAATTTGGTAATTTTGAATACCCAAGGTTTTAAAAATCGGTTTTGAAAAGTTTAAAAATCAAATCTGGATTGACAATTTTGAAAATCAGGAGTTCTGGATCTCAAACTGACATGCTATGCAATGAAATGATGCAAAGTGTTCATGCAATGCGATGCAAAGACATGTTTCAGTGAAATGTCATTCCGAGCTCGGACTTGGAAATTCTAACTTTTTGTCCAGAAAGAGGATTTTGAATTTTTGCAATTTGAAGATGTCTCTGAACCTAAATATAGAAATTTTTTAGGCTCAAGAGTGCCGATTGAGGGCGATATCAAGAATTGAGTGAAAATTTGGGGTGTTTACAGAGGCCCATTTTTCCATCTTCGTCAGCCCAGCCGCAGGGCACCTCCATTGCTGCCAACTGCTGCTTCCCACTTGCCGTCAGCACAACCGATTGCTTTCTCACCTCCTTCGACCCACCAGCAGCAGAGGATCCAACAGCAAAACTGCATCTTCTGCAGCCCAGCCAACGTCCTCACTTCTGCAGCCCAACCTTCAGCTCCTTCACGGTACTGCTTCTCATCTTCTTCTTCAGCCCAGTCAGCGTTTTCCCTATATTTCTTCAACCTAGCAACAGAGGAAATCCAGGAGGTTGCCAATTTGTTGATTTGAATTAAGAAGAGTTGTTGTATAAGGTCTCCCAATGCTGTTGTTCTCTCTCAAATGTGATTGCAGCAACAATATTCAGATTTTGTATGATTTTACAGAAGGAGCACTAATGGCAAGGCTTCATATGAGGTGCAGAAATTTGCAGGAACTAACGGGTGGATATCCAGACCAAATGCATGGACTAACTATAGATCTTTGTTGATTTGAGTTGAGAGGATTTCTATATAACATGTTCTTGCAAAGTTGTACTCTCTTGAATGTGATTGCAACTCTTATTATAAGTTGATCCTCTATCAACAACCTGTCATTGATAACGTGTGATAATTTTGCATCCATTAATCATTACATGTACTGTTTTGCCTAGCTGCATTGTTTTGATTTTTAACATATGTTAGCATTTCATTTATGCAGTATTACTCATTTTCAAGTCAAAAAGGCTCACAACAGTTCAAGCCTGAGGAGGAAAGCATAAGTAGGTTGCTTTAAGAGTGACTGAGATGATATACCTGCAAAATTTTTTTGGGGTTCTGCCAATTTTCTGTGCTCCGTGCTCTACCAATACCTGGCATCGATCCTCTTTGTTTTGTGCTCTACATATCATCTAGTTTCTTTTGTGTTATGCCTTGCATCAAGTGATTGATAATCAAGTGATTGCTTTAAGAACTCAGATTTTTTTTTTCTTAAGTTCTGCCAATGACTTGCATATCATCTCATCCTGCTCTACATCTTTATATGTTAATTTTCATAAAATCCATTCTATGTTGTAATGATCAAGCTACAAAATTCATGTCATTGTATTTTCGTTATTTTAGTTGGAAGGATACAGAAATTTGGTTCTTTTTTATCGTTCACCATCGTTCCCATTCATAAACGTGTTATCCTTGTGTTTTTCATTCCTTTTTGTGCAGATGTGCAGTCTTGATAAATAGCCACCTTCATGAACGGATATATCCATATCCGTTCATGATCTCTATACCATCTTTTGCACACATCATTATTGATATATAGGGAAGCTCCATACCCATTTTTATAAAAAAAATATGTTCTAATTTGGTAATTACGGCTGTGTAAAATCACCTACAGAAACTGTATATACATGTATTTTCTGATTTTACCCATTATATGAAATTTCCATTAACATGTATATTTTCTCATTATATGTATATATATATCTATATATATGTATATCTATTGTATATCTACCTATATGTATACATATATATGTATATATATATATATGTATATATATATATACATATATATATACTTATATATATATCCCTTCATGTGCACTTGTTATCACATATTTTCTTCTTTTACTTTTTTGTGAATATATCTTCATTACCACATATCATTTATCATAAATTCAAATATTTCTATGTCTACATATATATCTTCGTTGTATATAGTATATATACCTCTTTTCTTGGTTATCTTGTACTAACTCTCATTTTGCAGGAAAATCTAGAAGATGCTGATTACTTGGCTCCATTTCAATTTTTTTTTTTTTTTACTTTATGTTATGCAATGTAACAATCCAATGTAAACCTTGGAATAAGATTTACTTTTACTGCTTAGATTAAGCCGCATCTCATATAGTTTGATTTCAGTAATATCCTGATTATATGATGCATACATCTCAATCTTTCAAAATTCACCGTGGATGAACACGAATGGCACGTGCACCAACTCTTAGAGAGTTGATGAACTCGGTGAAGTCCATATTTACGGCCCTAGTCGGAATATGGACGAGACCCAGATCCATCATCTCTCTACCAGTCACATTGAGCCTACACTCTTAGGCCATCTTGAAAATGCACCTCATATTTCCATTGTTTTCAAAATATTGTGAATTAACTCAAATAAACCCTGAATATATTCATGGCCACAGTCAGAATATGTGAAGGATTTACTTTGGCTTAATCCACATTTTTCCAAGAAATTTTTCAGAAATCTTTTCAAATTGCATTCATTCATTCAAATCATCTGCATCATGTCTTTTCTCATGATTTTCTCAAGAAATTTTCATTTCATGGAATCGATTTCTCAAGAAACTATGATGATATTCGGAGTTGGATTTCCCAAATCAAAGTTTTCCCGTGATTTTCCTTAAAAAGTTATTTTCTTAAGATCCATTTTCAAAAGGAATTTTCATCTTTCTCAAGAATAAAAAGCTGATTTTCAGATATTTCAAAGATAAAATTCTCAGGATTTCAATTTCCTAAGTTCTAAATTTCCTTCTCCAATGAATTTTCCTATAAAGTTTTCCATCATTTTCCTAAGAAAATTCTCAAAGACCGAGTTTTCCTGACAAGTGTTTTCCTTTTCAAATATTCATCTTTTCTCAAGAATTTCTTTCAGTTTTCCTGAGATTCTCATTTCTTCATAGTTTTCCAAGTCTTTATAAACTTTCTCAAGATTTTCCCGAGATTCTCATCTCTTCAAGATTTTCTAAGTCTTTATAAACTTTCTCAAGATTTTCCCAAGATTCTCATCTAAACTTTCTCAAGATTTTCCCGAGATTCTCATTTCTTCATAGTTTTCCAAGTCTTCATAAACTTTCTCAAAATTTTCCCGAGATTCTCATTTCTTCATAGTTTTCTAAGTCTTTATAAACTTTCTCAAAATTTTCCCGAGATTCTCATCTCTTCAAGATTTTCTAAGTCTTTATAAACTTTCCTGATATTTTCAAACCTTCTTCGTCTGAGTTTTTCTGAGAGATTGATTTCCATCTTTTTCTTGAGAAATGCTTTTCAACTCCAAATGTTTTCCAAGCATACATCATATTTTCCAATTTACATTTTTCAAAAATCTCATAGCACATGCCTGAATTCTCTGTGCATTTAGGATAGAACACGATTTCGGTAATTTCACTAAGTCAAGCACAATTTTGGTCCTTGGTTCGATTACCCCTGTTAAAGGCGGCAGGAACGGTCGAACCTCGTACCGACAGGTCGAGCCTCATCCCATGGATTTTCCCGCAATTTTCAAAACGGAGGCGAGTATTTCAAAAACAATTTCTAAAATCCGGTCAAGTTTGAATCGCGAAAGCATTTCCCTCTCTCTTCCGCAAGGAAGGGAAGACGGGAAAAATTTTGCGTTGATAACAGGTTTTGCGACCGTGATGGGATTTTAAAAGTGGGTTGAGATGAAATTTCCATAAAAGCCTCTCATTTATTTCAATACTCACTTTTTATTTTATTTCTTGATTTGTTTAAAAAAAAAAATTTAGAAGGAGGCAGCCTTAAATGGCACAGCCGAATTTCCCTAAAGTAATAAATTTGATTTTGCCTAAAACTTAGGGAAATGAAACCAAATTTTGAAAAAAAGGGAATGCGCCCCTCTTGAAATGGCTATTTCAAAGAAAAAAATTTCAAAAATGAGGTAACGGAACCTCATGAATGGGGCTGCGTTTTCTTCTTTTTTGAAAAGGATATTCAAAGTTCTTTAAAGAGGGAGGCCAGGGATCGATTAGAGAGGAAAGGGGGATTTTCTGTTTTCGTTTGGGATTTTTGCAGGGATCTCCTCCTCAATGTGTTGCTGCCCATCCCATAGCTGCTGCTCAGCCCTTCTTCAACCTTCTACCTACCAGCCGCAGGGCACCTCCAACAGCAACTGCCTCCCTATCTTGCTTTAGCCCAGCAGCAAGGAACGACTCTCATTTGTTGTCTACAAGGGTCACACAGTGGAGAACGTGGCTGCCCCTTTCCTTCAGCCCACCTGCAAAAGGAAAAACGCCATCCAGCAAGAGGCCATCCAGCAAGAGGCCCATTTCTCCATCTCCTTCAGCCCAGCCGCAGGGCACCTCCATTGCTGCCAACTGCTGCTTCCCATTTGCCTTCAGCACAACTGATTGCTTTCTCACCTCCTTCGACCCACCAGCAGCAGGGGATCCAACAGCAAAACTGCATCTTCTGCAGCCCAGCCAACGTCCTCACTTCTGCAGCCCAGCCTTCAGCTCCTTCACGGTACTGCTTCTCATCTTCTTCTTCAGCCCAGTCAGCGTTTTCCCTATATTTCTTCAGCCTAGCAGCAGAGGAAATCCAGAAGGTTGCCAATTTGTTGATTTGAATTAAGAAGAGTTGCTGTATAAGGTCTCCCAATGCTGTTGTTCTCTCTCAAATGTGATTGCATCAACAATATTCAGATTTTGTATGATTTTACAGAAGGAGCACTAATGGCAAGGCTTCATATCAGGTGCAGAAATTTGCAGGAACTAACGGGTGGATATCCAGACCAAATGCATGGACTAACTATAGATCTTTGTTGATTTGAGTTGAGAGGATTTCTATATAACATGTTCTTGCAAAGTTGTACTCTCTTGAATGTGATTTCAACTCTTATTATAAGTTGATCCTCTATCAACAACCTGTCATTGATAACGTGTGATAATTTTGCATCCATTAATCATTACATGTACTGTTTTGCCTAGCTGGATTGTTTTGATTTTTAACATATGTTAGCATTTCATTTATGCAGTATTACTCATTTTCAAGTCAAAAAGGCTCACAACAGTTCAAGCCCGAGGAGGAAAGCATAAGTACATTGCTTTAAGAGTGACTGAGATGATATACCTGCAGATTTTTTTTTGGGTTCTGCCAATTTTATGTGCTCCGTGCTCTACCAATACCTGGCATCGATCCTCTTTGTTTTGTGCTCTACATATCATCTAGTTTCTTTTGTGTTATGCCTTGCATCAAGTGATTGATAATCAAGTGATTGCTTTAAGAACTCAGATTTTTTTTTCTTAAGTTCTGCCAATGACTTGCATATCATCTCATCCTGCTCTACATCTTTATATGCTAATTTTCATAAAATCCATTCTATGTTGTAATGATCAAGCTACAAAATTCATGTCATTGTATTTTCGTTATTTTAGTTGGAAGGATACAGAAATTCGGTTCTTTTTTATCGTTCACCATCGTTCCCATTCATAAACGTGTTATTCATGTGTTTTTCATTCCTTTTTCTGCAGATGTGCAGTCTTGATAAATAGCCACCTTCATGAACGGATATATCCATATCCGTTCATGATCTCTATACCATCTTTTGCACACATCATTATTGATATATAGGGAAGCTCTATACCCATTTTTATAAAAAAAATATGTTGTAATTTGGTAATTACGGCTGTGTAAAATCACCTACAGAAACTATATATACCTGTATTTTCTGTTTTTACCCATTATATGGAATTTCCATTAACATGTATATTTTCTCATTATATGTATATATATATATCTATATATATGTATATCTACCTATATGTATATATATATATATATATATATATATATATATATATATATATATATATATATATGTATATATATATACATATATATATACTTATATATATATATCCCTTCATGTGCACTTGTTATCACATTTATTTTCTTTTCTTTTACTTTTTTGTGAATATATCTTCATTACCACATATCATTTATCATAAATTCAAATATTTCTTTGTCTACATATATATCTTCGTTGTATATAGTATATATACCCATTTTCTTGGTTATCTTGTACTAACTCTCATTTTGCAGGAAAATCTAGAAGATGTTGATTCCTTGGCTCCATTTCATTTTTTTTTTTTTTTTTACTTTATGTTATGCAATGTAACAATCCAATGTAAACCTTGGAATAAGATTTACTTTTACTGCTTAGATTAGGCCGCATCTCATATAGTTTGATTTCAGTAATATCCTGATTATATGATGCATACATCTCAATCTTTCAAAATTCACCGTGGATGAACACGAATGGCACCTGTGTTATCGTCGCGAAAATTTTTTCCCGTCTTCCCTTCCTTGCGGAAGAGAAAAAGAGAGAAACGATTTCGCGCTTCAAACTTGACCGGATTTTGGAAAATGTTTTGAAATACTCGCCTCCATTTTAAAAGTTGCGGGAAAATCCATGGGATGGGGCTCGACCTGTCGGTACGAGGTTCGACCGTTCCTGCCGCCTTTAACAGGGGTAATCAAACCAAGGACCAGAATTGTGCTTGACTTAGCGAAATTATCAAAGTTATGTTCTATCCTAAATGCACAGAGAATTCAGGCATGTGCTATGAGGTTTTGGAAAATGCAGCTTGAGAAAACATGATGTATGCTTGGAAAATATTTGGAGTTGAAAAGATTTTCTCGGGAAAAAGCTGAAAGTCAATTTCTCAGGAAACTCAGATGAAAAAGATTTGAAATCTCAGGAAAGTTCATAAAGACTTGGGAAAATTATGAATGGTTGAAAATCCTGGGAAAATGGAAGTGATTCTTGAGAAAAGATGAACTTTCTGAAAAGGGAAACACTTCTTAGGAAAACTTGGACTTTGAGAGTTTTCTTAGGAAAATGATGGAAGATTTATAGGAAAGCTCATTGGAGAAGGAAATTCAAAACTTGGGGAATCGAAATCCTGGGAATTTTACCTTTTGAAATACTTGGAAATCGATTTTGGATCTTGGAGAAAGATTGGAAAACTCTTTGAATCTCTTAAGAAAATATCATTTTCCAGGGAAAACTGTGGAAAACTTGTCTTTGGAAAACCGATTTTAAGAAATCCTTAGAGTTTCTTGAGAAACTGATTTTCAGGGAAAACTATGAAAACTTGACTTTGGGAAAATCAACTTAAGAGTTTCTTGAGAAATCGATTTTTTTGAGAATGAAATTTTCTTGAGAAAATGATTTCATGATGCAAATGACATGAGTGAATGAATGCCCTTTGAAAAGATTTTCTCAGGAATTGGTTGGAAAATGTGCATTAAGTCCAAATAAATCCTTCACATATTCTGACTGTGGCCATGAATATGTTCAGAACTTAGTTGATTTGATGCACATGATTTTTGAAAACTTTGGAAATATGATGTGCATTTTAAGATAGCCTAAGAGTGTAGGCTCAATGTGACTAGTAGAAAGATGATGGATCTGGGTCTCATCCATATTCCGACTAGGGCCGTAAATATGGATCCCACCGAGTCCATCAACTCCCTAAGAGTTGGTGCACGTGCCATTCGTGAACATTCATAGTGCTTTTGAAATAAGATGTATGCATCACATAAGCAGGATATTTGCATAAATTCAAACTATATGATATGCATCCTAGTCTAAGCAGGAAATTAAATCTCTTATTCCAAATTTTACATTATTACATCACTACATAAATGAAATAAAAGAAATTTGCAGACTTCAGCTCCTTCTTTTGAATGTCCCTGCCAAACTTGAAATAAGGTTAGCTCAAATATGTGGGTTTTTCCAAAATTTTCCAATAATATTATGAAATTATTGGATTTAATTGGATATAAACCCTATGATCATGCTTCCTTGATATTTGAAATGATGAAAATGCAAGAAATTCGGTAGAAAACAGTTTGAAATTCGGAATTGGGGTCAAAATGACCAAAATACCCCTAAAATTAAAGTTACACCTTTAAAATCAGGGTTTTTTGAAGGAAAACTTGGTAAAACTGAGATTTCGAAATTCAAATTGAATCAAATGATGATGAGATGCAGTAAGAGACATGATGACATACTGCTAAACACACTAAGACTGTAAAATCAGAATTTGACATTTTGCAATTTATCCAAAATAATGAATTTCGCTTATTTTTCGTTTGGATCCGGGTCCTACGGGACCCAGTTTTGGTATTATGGCTAATCCGAACCTCAAATGGATTTCAAATTGCACCAAATTCGGTATGAAGCATCTAATTACTCTGATAAACAACCTAGAATGCTAAAAATCACGAAATGATATGATTCAAATGCTAAAATTCAAAGAAAGTCCTAAAATGGTGGATTTTGCCTATGGATCCGAACCAAATGCAATGCCTAATATGATAACGCAAGATTTACACCATGGAAACTTCTGATATTTTTCAGACTGCTAAAAGACCCAAAATGTAACATTTTTTGTTTTTACAGCCTCGGGATTTGAGCCATGGTGAGTTCAATAACAGGAATTTAGTTCTGACAGAGGTAAAAATCACACTAATCTGATGTAAAACGCTAGAAAAATATCAAACAGCCATGAAAATTTATGAAAATAATCCGAGTTATGCACGACACCTACATGAAAAATTTTCATGTTTATGACTTTGGCATTTGATCAACGGAAATACAGATAACAATATAACTATTCCTGCCTAAACTAACAGAACAGACAAATGTAGCAAAACAGGGAACTGACAAGAAAAATCCGAATCAGGGGTCAACACTGTTCTAAAAATTACAGGCTTTCATATGAAAACAGAGGACATATCGGACACCACTTTCACTTTTTACAGTTTTGGATTTGGAGCAACACACAAAGAGAAACCATAGCCCTAAGTCGATCCAAGATTTCAGAGGCCCAAATTAGGCTCTGACAGGTGTCCTGAACTCTCAGATTTTTTTCAATATAAAACAAAATCAGAAAAATCTGCAAAAATCATATTAACAACGAGACATTCTCCCGAGTTCAGAACATTTTTCGGATCGAACATCGGATCTCCCATGAGGGATATCTCGATTTTACAAGTTAGAAAATGATTTTCAAAACGCATCCCGGGTAAAACCAACCTGACTTGCCATTTTGAATGTTTACCGCAGTAAACAAATTCAAATGCCTTCGAATTTTTGGCAAAATTTTAGGAACACTTAGGGGCGCATTCCGTAATTTTTTTAAGATTTTTAATAAAAATAAATGCATAAAATGACGTGTGGACTGACTGACAAAAACAGAGACCTACTGAAAATAAGCAGAATTGAAATAAATGCTAAATTAATACTAATTAATTCATGAAATATGCTAAATTAATGAAATAAAATGCAAATTAAATCTAGCTAACTACATGCATGTTAAAAATCATCAAGGAAGCATAATGAAACATTTTTATGTATGTCGTTTTATGAGAATAGCTCAATCCATCCCTCGGATGAGCTCTTTCTTCAAACGACCCCCGATTCGAATTATGGAATCCAATCAATGGGAAAAGAAGTGCACCTTGTTTCGTTACGCAGCGTAGGAGCTCTTGAAAGGGGCGGCTATCACGAGCTTCCTTCGTCCTTCACTCCGAGCTTCGGATGGTCCACCAAAATCAAGCTATGTTTGAATCGGATTGGCCACGGCACGAACTTTACTCCACCTTCTTCAATGTGCCAAAGGGGGCACGATTTCCACAGTTCAAAATCCGATTTTAGGAAGGCTAGGTCGGATTTTCCAAGTTCACAAGAGCTAAAAAAAAAATGATCCCTTAGACTGGGCGTGAACCCTTGTTTTTATAAATTTTCTGAAAAATTTTGAAATTCAAACAGGCTCAATCTGAGCCCTCTATGTGGCGCCATCTCAGGGGGTGCCATCTGGGGGTTTGAAATTCGAATTTGTCTTTTGCAAGGAACTCTCAGGTGGTGCCACCTCAAAAGGTGTTTTAATTTTTGAGAAAAATAAAAAAATGGAAATTTTGTGGGTGAGACACCTTAGCAGGGGGAATTTGGAATTTTTCAAAAGTTTGCTTAATTCTCTCTGCAGGGAACTCCCAGAAGGCGCCACCTCAGAGGGTGCTCTCTTGGAGTTTGAATTTCAAATTCACTTTTTTGTAGGGAGTCCTCAGGTGGCGCCACCTCATGGTGGGCTACCTTTATTAAAAATAAAATAAAAAATAAAAATGGAGCCAAGTGGAGTCCTGGAATGGCGCCACCTCAAAAGGTGTTTGACACATGTCAGGAGGACAGAGCAGTGGGGTTAGAAGGCGCCACCTTAGAGGAATTTGAATTTTGCTTTTTCTGGTGAAAGGAGATCTGGACATGTGGCAGTCCAGGATGGTTCCAAGTGTCAGCCTGCTAGAGAGGTTCTTCAGATGGCGCCACCTCAGAGGAGAATTCGAATTTCAAATGGAGGTTGGCCCTGAAGGAATGGAGGATGGACATGTGGCGCCACCTCAGGGTGGCTCCTACAATGCCATGTGGCAAGAGGGAGGAAAAGGAGGGAAAGGACATGTGGCGCCACCTCAGGCCATCTGGAAAAATCAGAG
Source organism: Nuphar pumila (assembly GCF_984573655.1). NCBI lineage: Eukaryota > Viridiplantae > Streptophyta > Magnoliopsida > Nymphaeales > Nymphaeaceae > Nuphar > Nuphar pumila. Next base: position 72,066,055 of record NC_143259.1, on the reverse strand, counting down.
CTCAGGATTTTTGCCACCTAGTGCCTTGTTTGAATTTTGAATGGTTTGCTTTTTCTGAAGAAAGCCAGGAGTGACATGTGGCACTTTCTTTTCTGAAGAGAGTAGGGAGAAGACATGTGTCTTCTACTTTTTCCGAAGGAGTGAGAAGGAGACATGTGTCACCTGCTTTTTTTGAAAGAAGCAGAAGATGACACGTGGTAGAGGGGAGAGAAGGAGGGCCAAGCCATGTGGCGCCATCTCAGACAATATGGAAAAGTTGAAGTTCAGGATCTGCGCCACCTATGAGGAGATTTGAAACTTTGAATTCTAGTTTTTCTAAAGAGAGCAGGAAATGACACATGGCACTTGCTTTTTCTGAGGAAATGAGAGCTTGCCACGTGTCCTCTGCAGGAGACACACTCCAGATGGCGCCACCTCAGAGGAGACAAGCCTACCTTTTCTGTAGGAACTTAGGAGTGACACATGTCTCCTACTTTTCTGAGAAAAGTAGGGAGAGACATGTGTCAGGCTACTTTTCTAGAAGGAGGGAGAGGTTGACACGTGTCCTCTGCAGGAGACACACTTTAAGTGGCACCACCTCAGAGGAGACAAGCTCCACTTTTTCTAGACAGGACAACCTATGACACTTGGCATCTCTTGGTAGTCTTGGAATGACACATGGCGCAGGATGGATAGGGTGACACATGGCAGATAAAATGGGATGACATGTGGCGGCTTCTTAAGGTAGCCCCACACTGAAACTTGGCATGGAAATGGGAGGAGAGAGAAATGACAAGTGGCACCAATCCAAGGGACAAGGCTCCTATATTTTTGGGTTTTTTCAAAATTCAAATTTTTCAAAAGAAAAGCTTGTGTGACACCACCTCAGTGTGGGTCCCACATTGCTTCTTTATTGAAATAAGGATAAAACCACAATTTCTTTTTGGAATTTTCATAAAATCTGGACTAATGGGCAAAACAGGAATTTTGGAAAGAGTTGGCCCTTGTAGGGCGATTTTGTAAAAGGAAGATATTTGAAATTTGTCAAAAGGGCAAAATCTGAGGTGAAGTGACTGAAATCCACATTAAGAACTATCCAGATCGTTTTCCTGAGAAAAATATTTTGACATTCAGAGTCCTGGGGGTAAAATGAGAAGAATTGATAATTTTGAAGACCCAGGGTTTTGAAATCAATTTTGAGAAGAGTTGAAATTCTAATCTGGATTGAAAAGTTTAAAATCAAGAGTTCTGGACCTCGAAATGACATGCTGTGCAGTGCAGTGATTTGAAATGCTCATGCAATGATATGCAATGTCATGTCTTATGCAATAGAATCTTGAACCAAGACTTGGAGCTGTCTGTCTCCTGTCAGGAATAAATTTTTGAACATCTGAGTTAAAATTAGAGAAATTTTGAGAGTTTCAGATGAAATTTAGACTTTTGCAAGGTCCGGGCTCAGAAAATGACCATTTTGCCCTCCAGCGATTTCAGAGGCTGGATGATGATGTTTGGTGGAGATGTAGGGGAGGTGAGTGAAAATTTGGGGTGTTTACAGATGCCCCTCTTTGCTACTAAGCCGGCTCATGGCCGAGCTTGGTGGTAAAGAAAAACACACCAAATTTGGGCTATTTTAAAAAAATGCCCCAGTTAGAAGAATCTGACTGAGTGTGAAGAAATTAGCCCAAGAGAGATGGTAGATATGAAGCAAAGAATGGAGAGGAAAGATTTGCTTTGTGAGAGCAAAGTTCAGGTTTTATGCCGTTACCCTGGATGGGACAGAAAATGCTTCGTATGGAACGAAGCTCAGGTTTGACCCTTTAACCTGATTGGGGGATGGAATATCTCATTGAAATGAGACTCAGGTTTGTACCCTTAACCTGATTGGGTGGAAGATGAAATACCTCTTTGATTGAGGCTCAGGTTTATACCCTTATCCTGATTGGGCGGAAAATGAAATACCTCTTTGATTGAGGCTCAGGTTTGTACCGTTATCCTGATCGGGTGGAAAATGGAATACCTCATCAAAGGAGGCTCAGGTTTGTACCCTTATCCTGATCGGGCGGAAAATGGAATACCTCATCAAAGGAGGCTCAGGTTTGTACCCTTATCCTGATCGGGCGGAAAATGAAATACCTCTTTGATTGAGGCTCAGGTTTGTACCCTTATCCTGATCGGGCGGAAAATGAAATACCTCTTTGGATGAAGCTCAGGTTTGTAACCTTATCCTGATCGGGCGGAAAATGAAATACCTCTTTGGATGAGGCTCAGGTTTGTACCCTTATCCTGATCGGGCGGAAAATGAAATACCTCTTTGGATGAGGTTCAGGTTTATACCCTTATCCTGATCAGGCGGAAAATGAAATACCTCTTCGATGAAGGCTCAGGTTTATACCCTTATCCTGATCGGGCGGAAAATGAAATACCTCTTCGATGGAGGCTCAGGTTTGTACCCTTATCCTGATCGGGCGGAAAATGAAATACCTCTTCGATGGAGGCTCAGGTTTATACCCTTATCCTGATCGGGCGGAAAATGAAATACCTCTTCGATGGAGGCTCAGGTTTGTACCCTTATCCTGATCGGGCGGAAAATGAAATGGAATCCTCGAAGGAAGAGACCATGATGGAACCTTCGGATTTTGCACAATAAATCCGACAGGGGTTTTTTTGCAAAAGGAAGGAAAATGGGGTCCCTAAAGCTTGAAAAGGGATTGATTTTGGGCGTCTCATTGCTGAGACTAAAATCGGCTTTTGAAATTGCCTTTTGCGGGAAATGATTGGTGGTTCGACCTTGAACCGAAATGGGACTGTCTATGGTGGGACAGTGGGGACACAGAGAAGTGTGCAATCTGAGAGTTCATGCTCTCAAAGAAGGGAAGGAATCAAGTCCTTAGGAGGGATTTAAAATTGGTGTCTGGATGTATCAAAGACGGATATCAAGCTCTCACTTCACGCCAGGATAGCTGGAAAAATATTGTCAAAATGTTGGAAATTCTGCTGTTGATTCAAAATTTTTGAAAATGTTGCACATTGTTGCAAAGATATTCCTTCTTTTCTACCTAAAGCATTACCTCCAAATAAGGTTCACTTCGTAGAATCAAGATTTAGCATCCAAATTGCTTGCGATTGACCTTCTTCAAGGAAGCTATCAATTTCCTTGATATGAACAGGGAAGAGAATTTTGATATTGTGAAAGCAATTGATGAAAGAGTATTGATAATAGAATTTCACAAGATTAAAGAGGATTCTTGATAGACCTGGCAGTTTGATATCCTGAGGGCTTCTCTCATGATACTCTTTCTGCACTCTTTTGGCTCTCTGGGTTTTTTCTACATTCTCCTTTATTTTGGAGATATTCTGACTTTTTCTCTCTTTCTTTTTCCTCTCTTTCTCTCTTTTGGGAAGGGTACGTCACAAACTCCTTCAACTTGGAGATGTTTCGATCCTTCTTGGACGATGGGTTTGGAGATCTTTGGATGACAGCTGAAATTAAATATCTTTTAGGGATTGTCGAGGGGTTCATCGCATCTGCCTTCATCTTGACAGTGCTTTGAACCTTCCCTGGAAGGATTTGTCACAAACTCCGTCATCTTGGAGATGTTTCGAATCTTCTTTGGCCCCGGGGGTCTACTCGCCTAATTCGCCTTCATCTTGACGACAGGTGAGAGATCCCTTTTGCAGATATTTAATTGCGGCTTAGGTGATTTTGAGGAAACGGGGCTTGGGTAAATGCTCTATTTTCTAGCACTCAGGATATTTCCACTGCCTTGTCTTTACAAGAATAATCCTTAAAGATGTGCCATAACTGCGATCAATATCAATCATCTATGACTTTTCAATAACATTGAATCTTCTTTTCTGGCCATATTGAGGACTTATCCTTCATTCTTTTGGTTGGCCAATAGAAAGAATTTGAATTTTTAATCCCTTTTCGCAAAAGCTTCGCTCTTTTGGAAGTAATGCTGAAGGTAGACTGATTAGTGCAATAAAGATTCTGAAATCACCAAATAATTTGACAAATTGACAAAATTGTCTTGAAATCCTTGGTGAAAGTGAGTATCTGAAGTCTGGCTCAATGCATCTGTGACGAAAATTCTCCTCTCTTTTTCCCCAAAAAAGAGAGACTCAGGCTTAGCCCTTACCTGAATGGGAAATGGGAAATACTCCTCTCTTCCCTAAAGAGGAGGTGTTTGCAAAACGAACTTTCGAAGAGAAATTGAGCTTTCGTCAAAGCTCCCTAATATTAGGCTTCTCTTATGGAAAGGGGGGCGATAATAGTGAGGTCTGAAAATTGGGTCATGAAAGGAGCGAGTCCATCACACTCTCCCTGCAAAGAGGGTCTTTCATGACGAAAAATGGCCTAGTATGAAATTGGGGGGTCACAAGAAAAACGAGTCTCCGTCGAGCCTCTCCCCTAAAAAGGGGTTCCTCATGTGAAATTAGAAATTATTTTGCAAACAGTTCACAAAGACGCGAGTCCCTTCAAACTCTCCCTAAAAAGGGGCTAAGTGAACGAATTGGATAGCATGCGAAAAGAACGAGCTCCCTCGTGCTCTCCCTAAAAAGGGTCTCTCGCAAGAGAAAATGATTGAAATTGGATATTGAGATTGATTGACCCAAAGGTCGAAATTGGAAATTGGAAGATTGGTTGCTGAAAATTAAATGACCCGAAGGTCGAAATTGGATGACCTGATGGTCGAAATTGAGAATTGGTTGACCGAGAGGTCGAAATTGTGTGACTCGAAAGTCGAAATTGAGAATTGAGTGACCTAAAGGTCGAAAATGAAGGTCAAAGATTGGAAATTGATTGACCCGAAGGTCGAAATTTGAAATCGATTGACCCGAAGGTCGAAAATTGGAAATTGATTGACCCGAAGGTCGAGAATTGGAAATTGATTGACCCGAAGGTCGAAAATTTGGCAATTGATCGAAAATTGGAAATTGAAATTGAGAATTGGAAAATGGGTGACCCGAAGGTCGAAATTTGGAGAATTGCCTGATTTGAAGATTTAAATTGAAATTTGGAAGGCAAAATATTAAATTTGAGCAATTGACAGACCCTGATGATCGAAATGACTTGGATCAATAAAGGAGAATGATGAGTTCGAGTCAGAGCTCGAATAAAATACAGAGATCATGAGTCGGAACTCGGATCAACAAAGAAAAATGAAAGGCTCGAATCATAACTCAAATAAGATAATGAGATCACGAGTCGGAACCCGGATCAACAAAGGAAAATGAAGGACTCGAGTTAGAGCTTGGATAAGATAAGGAGATCTCGAGTCGGAGCCCGGATCAACAAAAGAAAATGAAGAACTCGATTCAGGGTTCGAGTAAGGTAATGAGATCACGAGTCGAAACCCGGATCAACAAAAGAGAATGACAAGCTCGAAGAGATCTCGAGTCGGAACCCGGATCAACAAAGAAAAATAAAGAGCTCGAATCAAAGCTTGAACAAATAAAGAGATCTCGAGTCGAAACCCGGATCAACAAAGAAAAATGAAGAGCTCGAATCTGAGCTTGAATGAATAAAGAGATCTCGAGTCGGAACCCGGATCAACAAAGAAAATGAAGAGCTCGAATCTGAGCTCGAACAAGGTATAAAGATCACGAGTCGGAACTCGGATCAACAAAAGAAAATGAAGAGCTCTAATCTGTGCTCGAACAAGGTATAAAGATCACGAGTCGGAACTCGGATCAACAAAAGAAAATGAAGAGCTCTAATCTGAGCTCGATTAAGGTATAGAGATCACGAGTCGGAACTCGGATCAACAAAAGAAAATGAAGAGTTCGAGTCAAGGCTCGAATAAGGTAGAGAGATCACGAGTCGGAACCCAGATCAACAAAGAAAAATGATTTGAATAAAAACCCGAGTCGGAACTCGGTTTTCTGAAAAATTGGAATTTTGAAAATGTGCCAGTTTGAGTACTGGATTTTGGAATAATACCAGTATGAGCGTTGGGTTTTGGTTCAGTATTGGTGATGACCTTTTGATTTTGAATTATTTAGGAATCATGGTGGGACGGTTTGTTGAAATCCTAATACTGACCAGATTGTTGTTAATGCAGTTGAATGCCAATGAGCATGAGTTGATGCATATGAATGCACATGTGCATGAAATGAGGAATTTGTTTATCCTGCCTGCATATAGAACAAAATTTTAAAATGCCCCAGTGTAACTGGGAAAGAAAGTTGGATCATTATCTGAAGGAAACAGGAAGGATTACAAGGGAAGAATAAATGTTTCAAGTATAAAACTTTTTCAAGTGTCGAGCATTAATAGGATCTGGCAATTCTACCCCATCGGTATTGATGAGCCGATATGAGTTGCGGGGTAATGCTTCTTTGACAACATAGGGACCTTCCCAATTTGGCGATCATTTGCCGCCGGGACGATGCTTGAGATAAGCTGTGGAGCGAAGTACTAAATCATTGACTTTGAATCTTCTTTCGATGATAGACTTCGCATATTGCCTGGCTACTCTCTGGCGATAGGATTGAGCATGCTCTGCTGCTTTTAGCCTTCTCTCGTCGAGTAAGTCTAGCTGCACTAGTCGCTGTTGCTGGTATTGATCAAGAGGTAATTGCAGTAATGAAGCAAATTTCAAAGTGGGCTTCTGAACATGTAGCGGCAATACTACTTCTGTTCCATAGACCAGTTCTGATGGAGTAGCATTCGTTGGTGTACGAATGGTGGTCCGATAGGCCCATAGTGCATCGTGGATCTTCTCATGCCAATCACGGCCTGTTTCCACAGTTCGCTCCAGGATACGAATTAAAATCTTGTTGGTGGCCTCTGCCTGACCATTCCCTTGAGGATAATATGGAGCGGAAAAATGGTGATAGATCTTGAATTTTGAGCAGAATGTCTTCATCTTTTCGTTCTTGAAATGACTGTCGTTGTCTGACACAATGTCATGTGGGATGCCGAAACGGCAAAGGATGTTCTTGTGAATAAAAGAGACCACATGTTGGCCTTCTACTGTGCGGAGACTGATGGCTTCTACCCACTTGGTGAAATATTCTGTTGCGGCAATGAAGTATTTGTGGCCATTTGAAGCTGAAGGAGTGATGGGACCTATGACATCGAAGGCCCACATGGAGAACGGCCATGAAGAAACAACAGATTGTAAATAAGTTGCCGGAGCATGAATAGAGGTGCATGTATTTGGCATTGCACACACTTCTTCACATAATGATAACAGTCTTGTTGCAAAGTCTTCTAATAGTAACCTGCTCTTATGATTTGCTTGACAAGGGTTTGGTAGCCGACGTGGCCACCACAAATGCCTTTGTGTGCTTCTCGCACGACTTCTTTGGCTTCGTCTTCATCTAAACATCTGGAATACTCTGAACTGAATCCACGACGATAGAGGACATTGGCCAAAATGAAGTATCGAGTAGACATACGCTGGATTGCTCGTTGCTCTTTCTTTGAGAGTTCTGGAGGAAATTCACCGGTTTCTATGAAAGTTTTGATGTTGTAATACCAAGGCTTCTTCTATTGCTCAGCCTGGTTTACCTGTTCCGCTGGAATGAAAGCAGGTTGGTCAAGTCTGCCAATTTCAAAAGAGCGACAAGATTCTCCATTCTTGAATGCCATAATGGAGCCTAAACTGGCTAGGCTATCGGCCACTTGATTAAAATCTCTCTTGATGTGAAATAACTGAAATTCTTCGAACTTGCTGACGAGAGCTGAAACAATTTTCTGATAGGGAAATAACTTCTGATCTTTGACTTGCCATTCGGCTCGAACTTGATTGACAACAAGTAATGAGTCACCGTAGGCATGCACTCTCTTAACATTGAAGTCTAGTAGAATCCTTAGACCTTGAATCAGGGCTTCGTATTCAGCCATATTGTGAGTGCATTGAAAGTCTAACTTGAGAGAAAATGGAATCATCTCCTTCTCAGGAGTGATTAATAAAATTCCGATGCCTATTCCGGCCATGTTCTTAGAACCGTCGAAAAATAAATTCCAGACTGGAAATTGCTGGATATTGCAAATATGCTCATCAGGGAAGTCATCTTCGGCTTTCACTTCTTCGGCCAGAGGAAAATCCGCCAATTGATCTGTGATTGCTTGGCCTTTGATTGATTGCTGCGAGACATATTCTAAGTCATACTGCATCAATAAGACTTGCCATTTGGCGACTCATCCGCTGAGGAAAGGTTGTTCTAAGATATACTTGAGGAGATTGAGTTTAGACAAAATTTTGACTTCTGATGCCAACAGGTAGTGTCTTAGCTTCTGACACATCCATACCAGAGCTAGGCAGGTCTTCTCTATTTGAGAGTATCTCTTTTCATAATCTATGAAAGTCTTACTCACGTAATAAATGGCGTGCTCTATCAAGTTGCCTTATTTGTATTGCGCCAAGAATCCACCGCATGCGACTTGATTAACTGAGATGTATAATAAAAGAGGTTTTCCCAATTCTGGCGGCTTCAGGACGGGAGGATTGAGAAGATACTTCTTGATTGGATCGAACGATTGCTGACATTCTGGTCCCCATTCGAACTTCACTCCTTTTCTGAGTAAGTGGTTGAAAGGCTCACATCTCATCGCCAAATTGGAAATGAATCGCCGGATTGACTGCATACGTCCTTGGAGGCTACGCAGTTCTTTGAGATTCTTTGGGGGTGGCATATCAATAATAGCCTTTGCTTTGGCTGGGTCAACTTCAATTCCTTTTTTGCTTACCAGAAAACCCGACAATTTGCCTGATTCGACTCCAAAGACACATTTTTGCGGGTTAAGCCTTAACTTGTAAAGAATGAGTCTCTTAAAGAATCAAGGGCTTCGAGGTGATCTTCTCCCTCTTTAGATTTCACGAGAATATCATCAACATACGCATCCATGATTTTGCGCATTTGATCGTAAAAGATAACAGCCATTGCCCGTTGATATGTTGCTCAAGCATTCTTGAGCCCAAAAGGCATGACTGTATAGCAAAAAGTGCCCCAAGGCGTGGTGAAAGAAGTTTTGGATTGGTCGCGGGCGGCCAACTTGATCTGATTGTAGCCGGAATATCCGTCCATGAAAGAGAACATGGCATGTCCTGCCGTGCTATCGACTAGAAGATCGATGCTTGGAAGTGGATAGTCATCCTTCGGAGTTGCCTTGTTGAGGTCTCTGAAGTCTATGCAGATCCTCACTTTGCCACTTTTCTTTGGGACAACGACGATATTGGCTAACCAATCCGGGTAGTCAATAGCTCGGATAAATCCTGCTTTGAGCAGATCTTCAAGTCCTTCCTTGACTTGTTGTTCTATTCTGGGATCCATTTTTCTCAGCTTCTGCTTGACTGGCTTAGCATCCGGCTTTAAGACAAAACGGTGTTCGACTAATTTGGGGTCTAAGCCTGGCATGTCTTCATATGTCCATGCGAACACTTCTTCATGCCGCTTGAGAAAATCTGTAAGCCTTTTCTTTTCTTCTGAACTCAGACTGGTTCCGATCTGGAGAATTTTTGGATCTTCCTCTGAACCGATATTGACACCTTCAGTTGGATCTTGTGCTAGAGGAGATGGTTCGTCCTGCTTCTGAACTGCGGCGAACTCTGGTAATTCCTGAAGGGACTGATCGTATTCAGCACAATCATCTGACTGCTTTGCAATCTTATCATTTCCGGTGCTTGCTTTGATTCTGTGAATTGCTGTCGACTTCTGAAAGGCCTTGGGATTGAGAACGAGCTTCTTGATTGTTCGAGAAGTCATTCTGAAATTTTGGAGAAGAAATCTGGTTCAGACAAATCGGCCTATAGTAAGACAAGCAATCATTTAAAGAGAACCATGCATAAAATGGCATTGAATTATGAAATGATGAGATAGACAAAAAGGGAGTAGATGGCATCCGAATAGACAAAGAAACTTGGAATTTTATTGATTGAATTGATTAGTGACATTGGTAAAATGAGACATTTATTTGAAAAAGAATAGAAAGAAAATAACAAATGGTCTTTATTGTGCTCCTTTGACAAAAACAGTCTTCCTTGATGAGCTTCCTCCGGAGAACCCCAATCCTGCCCTGTGGGGACGATGTTTCTGGATCATTGGCTCGATGCGGCCATCTTCATTCTTGCCGAGTCCCTTGAAGGGTTGATAACCATGCTTCAGGAGTAAATCAAATCCCTTTCTTGACTTCATGAATTGAGGAAACAAGGGATGATCCTTAATGGTGCTGTAGTCGATTCGACCTCCAACCTTGAAGAATTGAGGACCTTTCCATCGTGTCATGGCTACTGTGTGCAGAGATGGCTCTGATGGTGTCGGGAGTATTTCTCGATTTTCTCCGTGACTGATCTCTTCACTTTCCCTGATGCTGGGAATATCTGCATTGAATGATGGCCGGGGAATCATGGGCTGCGGGAGCCTTTCTTCTGGGTCTTCTCCCAGTATTGTGGTAATCATTCCACCTTTTGACCACTTCACGCATTGATGTAGGGTGGAAGGCACTGCATTAGCATTGTGAATCCATGTTCTTCTGAGCAGCAAGTTGTAGGTTGGTGGTACATTAACCACGTGGAAAAGGACGGAGTGCACCGAATAGTTGATAAACACCTCCAAGAATATCTTGCCCTTGGCCGTTTGACCATGGTTGTCAAACCCATAGATAGTGATGGGATCCGGAATATATTCCTCGTCCTTGATCCCTAATGCCTTTGAGGTCATTTCGGGACATATGTTGAGGCTACTGCCTCCATCGACCAGCACATGGGGAACTGTCATTCCTCTAACTCGAACGACAATGTATAAGACATTATTATAAAAGGAATGAGGCTTTGGAAGGTCCTCATCTGAGAAGGTGATTGGTGCATTGGTCATGGCAGAGTTCACAATCTGTGCCATGTCTTCAGTAGTGGTACTGGGTTTAACTTTGATTTTCCTGAGCAGATCATCCAGTACTTGTCGATGCTTGCTAGAATTCTTGGCCAAGTCAAGGATGGAGACATTGGATAAAGCAGTCAGAGGCTTCTGACTTGACCTTTCTGGCCTTGGTCTAACGATTTGCTTGAAGAAGTCAGGAGTTCCTTTTGATTTGGGAACTGACTTCACAGGTGCTTCTGAAACTTTCATTTTATCGAATGCCGAAATTAAGTCCATCTTCTTAGAATCTGGAGCTGCTTGTCGTAGTACTGATACCTGGTGCTGAACTTGTAGGTCTTGCGCAGAACACGGCTTGATGTGCTCATGCGGTAGAAAGGGCTGTGCCGACACTACCGCTGTGGTGTGCGAAGGGAAGGGGTGGTTGAGAATGTCCATTTTCTCTTCTTCTTCTCCTTCTACCAATAGATTTTTTTCAATGAGATCTTGCACGATGTTTTTGAGAACAAAGCAGTTCTCAGTGTTGTGTCACACTGTCCTGTGGAACTTGCAGAACTGATCTTTCCATTTTCCCATGGGCACAGGGGGATCGGCCAATCTGGGCAATTTGACCATCTCTTTTGATAGCATGTACTCGAGCACATCCTCGAGTGATTGGTCAAGGGGAGTAAACTTTCTGTCGTAACTCCATCCTTCATGTCTAGTCTTCTCACGCAGTTTCGGCCCTTGATCCTGCTGAGGAGGCTTGCTGTATTGAGACGCAGGCTTTGCTTTCTGATCTTTGTGGTTCGAACTGCCTGAGCTGTAAGACCCGCAATTTTTCAGAAAATATCTGAATAAAATTCATGAGGCATTTACCGGTAAAAATAGCATTTCTTCTCAGAATGCGAAACGAATCAATTCCTGCGAGCCAGTTATACTTAGGATATTCGTCGAATTGCGAATATATGCTCAAACACTCGGGAAGCCATAACTTCCTAACTAAACGAAATCAAAGGATTCCTGCGAGCCAACTTCCTTAGTTACGTCAATACGAAGAAAATGGCGTACTCAGAATTTTTCGGAAAAAAATCGCCGGAAACCCGAAATTCTTGCGGGACCCACAGAAATATTCCTCAGAAAATATCTTGTGGGACCCACAAAATATCCTATGGAAATATCTTGTGGGCCCCACCTTAAAAGGAACCTCCAGGAATTTAAAAGAAGCCAAGGGGTAAAAGGGGCATGAGAAAATCCAAGAGGAGGTGGGCTTGGGCTATAAATAGCCCTCCCCACTCTCTCTCTTCTCATAAAAATCGACCCCCTCTCTCTCTTGCCTTCTCTCTCTCTCTCCTAAACCTCCCCTACCTAGCCTAGCCCACCTGAGCCCACCTGACCTGGTCTGAGCCTGCCTGACTTAGCCTGAGCCTGCCTGACCTGGTCCTAACCCACCTGACCTGGGTCTGAACCCACTTGACCTGGTCCAAACCCAGTTGACTTGACTTGAACCTAGTTGGGTTTAAAGTCAAAGTCAAAGTCCTTTTTGGTCCAGATTCCGGTTTGGATTTCTGAACCCAGACTTAGCCTACTTGAGCTGAGTTCGAACCTGCTGAACCCAGTTGACTTGGATCGAACCCTGTTTGGTTCAAACCACTTAGGTTGAGTAGCTTGACCTACTCTACCTCTTTCTCAACTAAGTCAGCTTCATCTGACTTAGTCTGACCTCTCGAAGGAAGGCTCGAAGCCCAAGAAGCAACCCGGAGCCGTTTCTTCCACGATTTGAAGTAAGTTCGCTTCGTTGATCCATCTCTCTCAAGTATTTGATTGTTTGTATATAGAATATACTTTCTGAAGTAGTATCTTGCTTTAGTTCTTGGTTGAGCCCTCTAGGACACTTCGGTGTTCACGCGCTCGCCTCGTAACTATCGTCAGATATATATGTTCGAATGCGCAGTATATGCGTTCTTCAAAATAGTATCTCACCCTAGTTCTTGGTTGAGCCCTCTAGGATACTTCGGTGTTCACTCGCTCGCCTCGTAACTATCGTTGGATACAGATCTAGGTGTATATCTGCTGATTCTGCCGACGCGTCTTATATCGCACAGGCTATGTAATTTACCTTTGCCGTCGCGTCGTATGATGCCAAGGCTCCCTGCTTTCTGCACTTCCGATTACTGCACTTCCGATTATGCATTTACTTACGCCGTCGCGTCGAACGATGCCAAGGCTCCTGCTTTCTGCAATGTATTTACTTACGCCGTCGCGTCGAACGATGCCAAGGCTTCTGCTTTGTTATATATGTAGAATATTTCGTTCAGTTACACACCCTGAACAATAGTATATGCATTTCTTTACGCCGCCGCTGTATAAAGCACAGGCTTCTGCTTATACTACATATATAGCGCATAAATGAGCGTTCAAATGGAGATCAAACTCCAAATCGCCCATGCGATTCCTTGACCGCTCCTCGTTCAAGATTCTGCTTGACGAATGAAGCCCCTATTGGAAAGGCTTCGGTTTTTGGCAAAATGCTCTTTACGTAATGACTAAGTCAATTTCGTATGGCCTGGCTATGGCCAAGGGTTCCTGCAACCTTGATGGATGCAAAGTACGCACAACGGTGCGCATCCATTTCCCGAATTAAGCGTGGCGATTTCCTACCAAAGAGGGGAGATGCCACTGAAATGGATAAAAGAAACGCACGCTTTCTCCGTAAAAGAGAGGAAGTGCTGCTGAAATTTCTGAAGAAGCTAAGAATAGCTCAGAAAGAACGTAGCAGGATACTCTGACATATAGCAGAGTGCTACCCAGTTCATGGTTTGCCCTCTACAACGTAGAAGGGTTCGTCGCACCACTGCCGATAGAGCAGGGGAGGTGCTGACGAAATGGTTGGCAGAAGAGCTGCCGGAACCAATGGAACGGCATAATGATGTCTGTTGATGGAACGATGCCAGATCGGCTCGTATCCTTGTGCCTGCAAGGGCACCTTGCTCGTAAGGGCCGCTGAGCCGGAGTAGAGGTTGCGCCTTGGCTAGGTTTGGACTCGTTGCGTAAAAATACGCCGAGTAGCCGATCTATTTAGATCGAGTCATATGCATGCTCATTGAGAACGGTTACACAACCAGGCTCGTAAGGGCCGAAGAGCCAGAGTGTGTTGTTTCCACCCAAAGAGGTGTGATGCTCGTGGTGGCCGAAGTGCCAAAGAGCGGTGTTCTGCATGCATATGAATAAGACTTAAGGTCGCACATACCCCGCGGTTGAAGATCGTGTTAGGGGTACCCCCTCAGTAATGACTGTGTTGGGGAAGACTGAATGGGGTCGGGTACATACTCTCGTAGTGCTGAAAGCACGGGCTGCCTAAATGGCATGCAGATTCTGTCCAAGTAATTGTAAGACTGGCAGACCCCTTCAGGAATTATGCTCACTGTGGAATGACAGTGATGGTACAGCCTTGAGTGACATGTATTTTACTTTGGACCTGATAGAGTCCACGATGGCCTCAGTCACTCATGGGTTTTGGGGTCGTGGTTATCCTTAAGATCTAAGGATTGAACCCAACTACTGCAAGTAGAGGATGCATCCGAATATGGGCCTAGTAGGATTCTCCCAGTTGAAACACACTGCCCTACTATGGATAGGGTCAACAGGCCTCTGGGGTATCTAAAATACATAGAATAATCAACCCCCAGAACGTCGCGTTGATGCCCGGACAATAGCTCTACCTGCGTACCAAAGGCGGGAGCGGTTAATTATCAAACAATGCATTAGTTCTAGGTACAGCGATGCTTTGAATGTATGAGTGGATGACGTGTTGAGTCAGTCCTGCATAACCTTTGTGAAGGTGTCATGTTCGGTATACTACTGGACCGACTGGGCAAAGACCCGTGTTGTATTCGCACGACTAAGCGAAGCTCGAGGAGTTGTCCTTAGATGCGTGGGATACGGATGTGCCAAGTATGAAGACTTGAGCTAGACATCACTTTGAGACCCGGAAGAGGTCATGGCTAAGTCATGGAGACTTAAGCGGCTATTCAAATCACAGCCCTGAAAAGGCTTGCTCTAAGTCATGAGGACTTGAGCGGATGCTCAACTCATAGCCCTGAGGAGGCTCTTGCGAAATACGCTAAGTCTTGGAGGCTTGAGCGTCGTTATTGCGCATTGCGACCCTGAGTGGTCATTATCGTATTTGAGTTGAATGGATGTATGACTGCATGCTTACCAGACCATCAGTGGTTCTGACCCCGTTTAATGGGGATTTCAGGTGTTGGACCTGCGTGGCGATATGCGGAGCAAGGCGGCATCGAGTTCCAGGGTTTCTCTAGACAGAGTTGTACTGCTTCCTTTTTATTGAACCTACACTGCTTTTCTAAGCAGTAGTGTTGTAATAAACATGAGTTTTTCGATAAAATGGAACACCTTGGTGGTCAATGAATTGCTTGGCCACATACCTGCAACGTGCTCGGAGTTTTCTAAAACCGACGACTCATTATCGTCTTATTCCGCTGCTAAAAGCTTTTCTAAGTTCCGCTGCAAAGAAAAAAAAAAAAAGAAATTCATGAAAATTTTAACTTAGCTTTGTTTTGGAAATCCGGGGCGTTACATGAGCTGTAGCAATAATCTTTCTTCTGCCCTTTGTGCTGATTTCGGCCTTTGTTGTTGTTGTTAGCAGAATAAGTGAAGTGAGCTTTCTTCTTCTGCTCACCATGGGAGTTGTTCTTGGAAAAGGTGAAGCCTTCACAGACTCCATTTTCCACACTCAGCTCGAGCCATTCGGCTCGTTCAGTCAGCTCAATGAAGGTCCTGGACGGCGCTGTGGAGATTAATCCTCTTAACGGCTGCGAGAAATTGTTGAGGATTAAGGACAATGCATGCCTTTCCGAGATAGGATCTCTCATCTTGTTACAGGCTGATCTCCATCTGTGAATGAAGTCCCATGCTTTTTCATTCTCATTCTGCCTTAAATTGCAGAGATGACTTAGTGTAGGCAGCGCTTCTATGTTGAACAAGAAGCGTTCAATGAATAGATTTACAACTTTATCGAACTCCTTGAGCTCGATGGGGTTGATATGCTCAGCATACCACTTGGCTGCAACTCCTTCTAAGCTGCGGGGGAAGCATAGAAACAATGCTCGGTTATCCCTCTTAAACCGAGAGCATTCAACAAAGAAAGTGGCGAGATGCGCTTTTGGGTCGCCAGAACCATCGAACTTGATGAATTTACGAGGGAGATTCTCCAGATCATCATCCCCTTCTAAGCCGTCATAGAAGTCCTCACTGGTAAAGACTTTCTTGCCCTTGTCGCGGGCTTGCAGATCCTTGACAACTCGGGTCATTTCTTTAAACTGCGCTTGCAAAGGCTCTTCTTTATCTCTGCTTTTTGATCTGCGGCTTTTACTTTGGCCACGCTTCTGAAATGCCGGAGGCACCTCATATTCTTCATCTGTGTTTTCAGTGGAATCTGATTCATCTGAAATCTCTTCTGGCTGGATCTGCTTCTTGGGAGCCTTCTTAATCCTACGACCATGGAATTTTTCTCTGAATGGATTCCTTTCTGAGCTGGTCCCGGGCTGCTCATTCATCATTTTGTTCATCATTTTTTTGAACATGGCATACATTTGAGGGTCTATGCCATCATCTTCTTGCTGCTGCTCTTGACTCTTCTCGGATCGAGGGGAACCCATTTCTTCTTCTGAGGCTGACGAGTACTGGGATGCCGTGGTTCTTTTGCCTGATATTGTCTCAACCATCAAATGGTATGGATGCTCTCTGCAGGGCAAAGACCTGATTAGATTATGAAGGAATTAACTTTTGGAAGAAATATTTGCTGAAAATATGGTAGACAATTTGGAAAAGATGTCCCATTACTAGGGACTGAGTCGTCGTGGGAATCACGACAATTGTGTTGCTATTCCTTCTGCAAAAGAAATAAACAACGAAAATATGCCTTGTTACCTAGGCGAGGTCGTCAAACCACAATGGAAGGAAAGAGAATTTTATTAAAATGAGAAGAATAAGATTTTATTGATCTTGACAAAGAGGTGGGGGACAAACAATTTGCCACCATTCACGATAGTCGGCAGACAATCTAGGACCTGGAAAGATTTTAAGAGAGACAAAGGAATCCCAGCCGTGGCGGGCAGAGTGATATGCCCCGGACCATTGTGCGGAGGTGAGATCAAACTCTGCCATAGCTCCTGATAACAGTCGGGCTTCGACATACTGCTGCCTCTGGGAGAACTGCCGAACACATCTCTCTGGTTGGTAGTAAGTGCAGAAGAATGGTCTTAGCAACTTGAACCGCTTGCCATAAGCGTAGGTATATCTGGGAGGAGATATTTGCCGATCAAAATAGTCCCAAACAACGTCATCCTCTTGAATGTTGTTGATCATAGACCGATACTGCGCCACTGGAAGGAGTTCTTGACCATTGTATCTGAAAGAGCTTGCTCGGGCTGGAACGTGTTGGAAAAACCAGGACTGAAGTGCGTAGATGCATCCTTCAACTAAAATGGACTCTCCAAGTGAGAATCGGGTCAGACCTCGATATAGGAAGGCGAGCGCTGCCATGGCTATAGAGAGGCGATTGGTTTGCCGACTTCCCCATCTCCTCATAAGCTGGATTATCCTGATGTCTATGTAGTTCTGTCCATCTGGGAAAAGGGACAGTCCTACGGTGCATAGAACCATTGCATTCTGAATCTTTTCTTTGGCTGTTCTTGAAAGCGAGCTGACTTCGACGAAGGTCCCGTACTGGCGGTACAACTCAAGTAGGTCAACATATTCATCTCCTTCTAACTGGATCAGGGGCCAAGATCGGCGGCCTGTCATACGAGCTAAGGAGTCTCGGGGGTCCAAACCCTTGACATTGATAAGGAATTGATGCTCTAAGGGGTCTCCTGGTTGACCGGCTGGTTCTGGTAACCCCATGATTTCTGAAAATTCATCCATTAAAACGGTCATTTCTCCCCATGGGAACCAGAAGGTACACGTCCGAGGATTCCATCGCTCCGCCATTGCATGGATCAGGTTGCCATTGATGGTCTGCTTTCCGACCGCTGATGCCAGCTCTAATCCGCACTCGCTCAAATGGTCCGGGAACATTCGGGAAAAGCCCTTTAGCCAGGAATAATACCACCGGGGAATGAAAGTTCCGGTGCTAAGGGCTCGATGTTCAGGACGACCTTGTCGCACCTCGAAGGAGATGTGACCTTCAGGAAAGATAGGATCGACTTGACTGGATGCCATTGAACTGAAAACAGAGAAAGACTCATAATGAGACTTAGGAAAATGTGAGAAATTTTGAAAAATTTTGCAGGCAGGATAAAAATGCAGCTAGAAATTTGAGATCCAGTAGAAAGGTAGAATGTAAAATCGCCTGGAGTTTTGGAAAAAATGGGATATTTGGAAGAATCATCCAGGGTTTGAGAAAAAGATCTTGTGGAAAATAAAGATATTTTGAAAAATACCTAATGAGAAAAAGAAAACATTGGGAAATATAAAGAATAGAGAAAATCATACATACAATCACATCCTGCACAAACATTTATGCACATTCAACACTCCCTAAAAGGCTGACTCTAGATGCATCATTTTGAAAACGGCTGTAGGACCTTAATCCTAACTCTAAGTTCAGATCATCTTTGTCCAATCCAGTTATGCCGATATACTCGAACCGAAATCCGAGGTACGTGGCATAGAATTTCAACTCCGGTTCTAAGGTAAGGTTTTCCAACATCCTTGAGCGCCTACCGATATACTTCGGACTGTGGCCCGCGGTACGTGGTAGGGGGGTGTTAACCCAAATAGTTGGCCCAGTTGTGAGGCTCTGTCCTGAACTATGGTTCTGGAAGAGAGCCCAGCAACGTGAAGACCGGGTAATGATAGGTAATGGAGATTTTGAAAAATGATCACATGCAAGAAATAGAGGGCTCTAAATCCTAGAGATATAGACTTTTGAAAATCTTTGAAGAAGCATACATTGTTTGCATTCATATCCTAAATTGAGGAGAGTTGTATTTAGACCTAAGTCTATGTGAGCATGAAAATTTCTCCTCAATATGGTCCTACCAAACCATGCCTAAGCTATATGCATTCAATGTCAGCTGGGTCAGAATCTAGGCTCCTAGGTTCGCATGATATCAAAAGTAAAGAGCTGACATTTTGTGAACACAGTTTCAATAATTGAACTAAGTCAAGCACTTTTTTTGGTCAGACAAGGACAGGTCCCATCTCGGTCGCCAAACCTGTTATCGTCGCGAAAATTTTTCCCCGTCTTCTCTTCCTTGCGGAAGAGAAAAAGAGAGAAACGATTTCGCGCTTCAAACTTGACCGGATTTTGGAAAATGTTTTGAAATACTCGCCTCCGTTTTAAAAGTTGCAGGAAAATCCATGGGATGGGGCTCGACCTGTCGGTACGAGGTTCGACCGTTCCTGCCGCCTTTAACAGGGGTAATCGAACCAAGGACCAGAATTGTGCTTGACTTAGCGAAATTATCAAAGTTATGTTCTATCCTAAATGCACAGAGAATTCAGGCATGTGCTATGAGGTTTTGGAAAATGCAGCTTGGGAAAACATGATGTATGCTTGGAAAATATTTGGAGTTGAAAAGATTTTCTCAGGAAAAAGCTGAAAGTCAATTTCTCAGGAAACTCAGATGAAAAAGATTTGAAATCTCAGGAAAGTTCATAAAGACTTGGGAAAATTATGAATGGTTGAAAATCCTGGGAAAATGGAAGTGATTCTTGAGAAAAGATGAACTTTCTGAAAAGGGAAACACTTCTTAGGAAAACTTGGACTTTAAGAGTTTTCTTAGGAAAATGATGGAAGATTTATAGGAAAGCTCATTGGAGAAGGAAATTCAAAACTTGGGGAATCGAAATCCTGGGAATTTTACCTTTTGAAATACTTGGAAATCGATTTTGGATCTTGGAGAAAGATTGGAAAACTCTTTGAATCTCTTAAGAAAATATCATTTTCCAGGGAAAACTGTGGAAAACTTGTCTTTGGAAAACCGATTTTAAGAAATCCTTAGAGTTTCTTGAGAAACCGATTTTCAGGGAAAACTATGAAAACTTGACTTTGGGAAAATCAACTTAAGAGTTTCTTGAGAAATCGATTTTTTTGAGAATGAAACTTTCTTGAGAAAATGATTTCATGATGCAAATGACATGAGTGAATGAATGCCCTTTGAAAAGATTTTTTGAGGAATTGGTTGGAAAATGTGCATTAAGTCCAAATAAATCCTTCACATATTCTGACTATGGCCATGAATATGTTCAGAACTTAGTTGATTTGATGCACATGATTTTTGAAAACTTTGGAAATATGATGTGCATTTTAACATAGCCTAAGAGTGTAGGCTCAATGTGACTAGTAGAAAGATGATGGATCTAGGTCTCGTCCATATTCCGACTAGGGCCATAAATATGGATCCCACCGAGTCCATCAACTCCCTAAGAGTTGGTGCACGTGCCATTCGTGAACATCCATAGTGCTTTTGAAATAAGATGTATGCATCACATAAGCAGGATATTTGCATAAATTCAAACTATATGATATGCATCCTAGTCTAAGCAGGAAATTAAATCTCTTATTCCAAATTTTACATTATTACATCACTAAATAAATGAAATAAAAAAAATTTGCAGACTTCAACTCCTTCTTTTGAATGTCCCTGCCAAACTTGAAATAAGGTTAGCTCAAATATGTGGGTTTTTCCAAAATTTTCCAATAATATTATGAAATTATTGGATTTAATTGGATATAAACCTTATGATCATGCTTCCTTGATATTTGAAATGATGAAAATGCAAGAAATTCGGTAGAAAACAGTTTGAAATTCGGAATTGGGGTCAAAATGACCAAAATACCCCTAAAATTAAAGTTACAACTTTAAAATCAGGGTTTTTTGAAGGAAAACTTGGTAAAACTGAGATTTCGAAATTCAAATTGAATCAAATGATGATGAGATGCAGTAAGAGACATGATGACATACTGCTAAACACACTAAGACTGTAAAATCAGAATTTGACATTTTGCAATTTATCCAAAATAATGAATTTCGCTTATTTTTCGCTTGGATCCGGGTCCTACGGGACCCAGTTTTGGTATTATGGCTAATCTGAACCTCAAATGGATTTCAAATTGCACCAAATTCGGTATGAAGCATCTAATTACTCTGATAAACAACCTAGAATGCTAAAAATTACGAAATGATATGATTCAAATGCTAAAATTCAAAGAAAGTCCTAAAATGGTGGATTTTGCCTATGGATCCGAACCAAATGCAATGCCTAATATGATAACGCAAGATTTACACCATGGAAACTTCTGATATTTTTTAGACTGCTAAAATACCCAAAATGTAACATTTTTTGTTTTTACAGCCTCGGGATTTGAGCCATGGTGAGTTCAATAACAGGGATTTAGTTCTGACAGAGGTAAAAATCACACTAATCTGATGTAAAACGCTAGAAAAATATCAAACAGCCATGAAAATTTATGAAAATAATCCGAGTTATGCACGACACCTATATGAACAATTTTCATGTTTATGACTTTGGCATTTGATCAACGGAAATACAGATAACAATATAACTATTCCTGCCTAAACTAACAGAACAGACAAATGTAGCAAAACAGGGAACTGACAAGAAAAATCCGAATCAGGGGTCAACACTGTTCTAAAAATTACAGGCTTTCATATGAAAACAGAGGACATATCGGACACCACTTTCACTTTTTACAGTTTTGGATTTGGAGCAACACACAAAGAGAAACCATAGCCCTAAGTCGATCCAAGATTTCAGAGGCCCAAATTAGGCTCTGACACGTGTCCTGAACTCTCGGATTTTTTTCAATATAAAACAAAATCAGAAAAATCTGCAAAAATCATATTAACAACGAGACATTCTCCCGAGTTCAGAACATTTTTCGGATCGAACATCGGATCTCCCATGAGGGATATCTCGATTTTACAAGTTAGAAAATGATTTTCAAAACGCATCCCAGGTAAAACCAACCCGACTTGCCTTTTTGAATGTTTACCGCAGTAAACAAATTCAAATGCCTCCGAATTTTTGGCAAAATTTCAAGAACACTTAGGGGCTCATTCCGTAATTTTTTTGAGATTTTTAATAAAATATAAATGCATAAAATGACGTGTGGACTGACTGACAAAAACAGAGACCTACTGAAAATAAGCAGAATTGAAATAAATGTTAAATTAATACTAATTAATTCATGAAATATGCTAAATTAATGAAATAAAATGCAAATTAAATCTAGCTAACTACATGCATGTTAAAAATCATCAAGGAAGCATAATGAAACATTTTTATGTATGTCGTTTTATGAGAATAGCTCAATCCATCCCTCGGATGAGCTCTTTCTTCAAACGACCCCCGATTCGAATTATGGAATCCAATCAATGGGAAAAGAAGTGCACCTTGTTTCGTTACGCAGCGTAGGAGCTCTTGAAAGGGGCGGCTATCACGAGCTTCCTTCGTCCTTCACTCCGAGCTTCGGATTGTCCACCAAAATCGAGCTATGTTTGAATCGGATTGGCCACGGCACGAACTTTACTCCACCTTCTTCAATGTACCAAAGGGGGCACGATTTCCATAGTTCAAAATCCGATTTTAGGAAGGCTAGGTCGGATTTTCCAAGTTCACAAGAGCTAAAAAAAAATCATCCCTTAGGCTGGGCGTGAACCCTTGTTTTTATAAATTTTCTGAAAATTTTTGAAATTCAAACAGGCTCAATCTGAGCCCTCCATGTGGCGCCATCTCAGAAGGTGCCATCTGGGGGTTTGAAATTCAAATTTGTCTTTTGCAGGGAACTCTCAGGTGGCGCCACCTCAAAAGGTGTTTTAATTTTTGAGAAAAATAAAAAAATGGAAATTTTGTGGGTGAGACACCTCAGCAGGGGGAATTTGGAATTTTTCAAAAGTTTGCTTGATTCTCTCTGTAGGGAACTCCCAGAAGGCGCCACCTCAGAGGGTGCTCTCTTGGAGTTTGAATTTCAAATTCACTTTTTTGTAGGGAGTCCTCAGGTGGCGCCACCTCATGGTGGGCTACCTTTATTAAAAATAAAATAAAAAATAAAAATGGAGCCAAGTGGAGTCCTGGAATGGCGCCACCTCAAAAGGTGTTTGACACATGTCAGGAGGACAGAGCAGTGGGCTCAGAAGGCGCCACCTCAGAGGAATTTGAATTTTGCTTTTTCTGGTGAAAGGAGATCTGGACATGTGGCAGTCCAGGATGGTTCCAAGTGTCAGCCTGCTGGAGAGGTTCTTCAGATGGCGCCACCTCAGAGGAGAATTCGAATTTCAAATGGAGGTTGGCCCTGGAGGAATGGAGGATGGACATGTGGCGCCACCTCAGGGTGGCTCCTACAATGCCATGTGGCAAGAGGGAGGAAAAGGAGGGAAAGGACATGTGGCGCCACTTCAGGCCATCTGAAAAAATCAGAGCTCAGGATTTTCGCCACCTAGTGCCTTGTTTGAATTTTGAATGGTTTGCTTTTTCTGAAGAAAGCCAGGTGTGACATGTGGCACTTGCTTTTCTGAAGAGAGTAAGGAGAAGACATGTGTCTTCTACTTTTTCTGAAGGAGTGAGGAGACATGTGTCACCTGCTTTTTCTGAAAGAAGCAGAAGATGACACGTGGCAGAGGGGAGAGAAGGAGGGCCAAGCCATGTGGCGCCATCTCAGACAACATGGAAAAGTTGAAGTTCAGGATCTGCGCCACCTATGAGGAGATTTGAAACTTTGAATTCTAGTTTTTCTGAAGAGAGCAGAAAATGACACATGGCACTTGCTTTTTCTGAGGAAATGAGAGCTTGCCACGTGTCCTCTGCAGGAGACACACTCCAGATGGCGCCACCTCAGAGGAGACAAGCCTACCTTTTCTGTAGGAACTTAGGAGTGACACATGTCTCCTACTTTTCTGAGAAAAGTAGGGAGAGACATGTGTCAGGCTACTTTTCTAGGAGGGAGAGGTTGACACGTGTCCTCTGCAGGAGACACACTTTAAGTGGCGCCACCTCAGAGGAGACAAGCTCCACTTTTTCTAGACAGGACAACCTATGACACTTGGCATCTCTTGGTAGTCTTGGAATGACACATGGCGCAGGATGGATAGGGTGACACATGGCAGATAAAATGGGATGACATGTGGCGGCTTCTTAAGGTAGCCCCACACTAACACTTGGCATGGAAATGGGAGGAGAGAGAAATGACAAGTGGCACCAATCCAAGGGACAAGGCTCCTATATTTTTGGGTTTTTTCAAAATTCAAATTTTTCAAAAGAAAAGCTTGTGTGACACCACCTCAGTGTGGGTTCCACATTGCTTCTTTATTGAAATAAGGATAAAACCACAATTTCTTTTTGGAATTTTCATAAAATCTGGACTAATGGGCAAAACAGGAATTTTGGAAAGGGTTGGCCCTTGTAGGGCGATTTTGTAAAAGGAAGATATTTGAAATTTGTCAAAAGGGCAAAATCTGAGGTGAAGTGACTGAAATCCACATTAAGAACTATCCAGATCGTTTTCCTGAGAAAAATATTTTGACATTCAGAGTCCTGGGGGTAAAATAAGAAGAATTGATAATTTTGAAGACCCAGGGTTTTGAAATCAATTTTGAGAAGAGTTGAAATTCTAATCTGGATTGAAAAATTTAAAATCAAGAGTTCTGGACCTTGAAATGACATGTTGTGCAGTGCAGTGATTTGAAATGCTCATGCAATGATATGCAATGTCATGTCTTATGCAATAGAATCTTGAACCAAGACTTGGAGCTGTCTGTCTCCTGTCAGGAATAAATTTTTGAACATCTGAGTTAAAAGCAGAGAAATTTTGAGAGTTTCAGATGAAATTTAGACTTTTGCAAGGTCCGGGCTCAGAAAATGACCATTTTGCCCTCCAGCGATTTCAGAGGCTGGATGATGATGTTTGGTGGAGATGTAGGGGAGGTGAGTGAAAATTTGGGGTGTTTACAACCTGCACCAACTCTTAGAGAGTTGATGAACTCGGAGGAGTCCATATTTACGGCCCTAGTCGGAATATGGACGAGACCCAGATCCATCATCTCTCTACCAGTCACATTGAGCCTACACTCTTAGGCCATCTTGAAAATGCACCTCATATTTCCAATGTTTTCAAAATATTGTGAATTAACTCAAATAAACCCTGAATATATTAATGGCCACAGTCAGAATATGTGAAGGATTTACTTTGGCTTAATCCACATTTTTCCAACAAATTTTTTAGAAATCTTTTCAAACTGCATTCATTCATTCAAATCATCTGCATCATTTGTTTTCTCATGATTTTGTCAAGAAATTTTCGCTTCATGGAATCGATTTCTCAAGAAACTATGATGATATTCGGAGTTGGATTTCCCAAATCAAAGTTTTCCCGTGATTTTCCTTAAAAAGTTATTTTCTTAAGATCCATTTTCAAAAGGAATTTTCATCTTTCTCAAGAATAAAAAGCTGATTTTCAGATATTTCAAAGATAAAATTCTCAGGATTTCAATTTCCGAAGTTCTAAATTTCCTTCTCCAATGAATTTTCCTATAAAACTTTCCATCATTTTCCTAAGAAAATTCTCAAAGACCGAGTTTTCCTTTTCAAATATTCATCTTTTCTCAAGAATTTCTTTCAGTTTTCCTGAGATTCTCATTTCTTCATAGTTTTCCAAGTCTTTATAAACTTGCTCAAGATTTTCCCGAGATTCTCATCTCTTCAAGATTTTCCAAGTCTTTATAAACTTTCTCAAGATTTTTCCGAGATTCTCATCTAAACTTTCTCAAGATTTTCCCGAGATTCTCATTCCATCATAGTTTTCCAAGTCTTTATAAACTTTCTCAAAATTTTCCCGAGATTCTCATTTCTTCATAGTTTTCTAAGTCTTTATAAACTTTCTCAAAATTTTCCCGAGATTCTCATCTCTTCAAGATTTTCTAAGTCTTTATAAACTTTCCTGAGATTTTCAAACCTTCTTCGTCTGAGTTTTTCTGAGAGATTGATTTCCATCTTTTTCTTGAGAAATGTTTTTCAACTCCAAATGTTTTCCAAACATACATCATATTTTTCAATTTACATTTTCCAAAAATCTCATAGCACATGCCTGAATTCTCTGTGCATTTAGGATAGAACACGATTTTGGTAATTTCACTAAGTCAAGCACAATTTTGGTCCTTGGTTCGATTACCCCTGTTAAAGGCTGCAGGAACGGTCGAACCTCGTACCGACAGGTCGAGCCCCATCCCATGGATTTTCCCGCAATTTTCAAAACGAAGGTGAGTATTTCAAAACAATTTCCAAAATTCGGTCAAGTTTGAATCGCGAAAGCATTTCCCTCTCTCTTCCGCAAGGAAGAGAAGACGGAAAAAATTTTGCGTCGATAACAGGTTTGGCGACCGTGATGGGACCTGTCCTTGTCTGACTTAAATTGTGCTTGACTTAGTTCAATTATCGAAATTATGTTCACAAAATGTCAGGTCTTTTACTTTTGATATCATGCGAACCTAGGAGCCTAGATTCTGACCTAGCTGACATTGACTGCATATAGCTTAGGCATGGTTTGGTAGGACCAGATTGAGGAGATATTTTTCATGTTCACATAGACTTTGGTCTAAACACAACTCTCCTCAATTTAGGATCTGAATGCAAACAATGTATGCTTCTTCAAAGATTTTGAAAATCTATCTCTCTAGGATTTAGAGCCATCTATTTCTTGCATGTGATCATTTTGCAAAACCCCAATTACCTATCATTACCCCGTCTTCACGTTGCTGGGCTCTCTTTCAGAACCCTAGTTCGGGACAGAGCCTCACAACTGGGCCAATTATTTGGGTTAACACCCCCTACCACGTACCGCGGGCCACAGTCCAAAGCATATCGGTAGGCGCTCAAGGATGTTGGAAAACCTTACCTTAGAACCGGAGTTGAGATTATATGCCACGTACCTTGGATTTCAATTCGGGTATATCGACATAACTAGATTGGACAAAGATGATCTGAACCTAGAGTTAGGATTAAGGTCCTACAACTGTTTTCAAAATGATGCATCTAGAGTCAGCCTTTTAGGGAGTGTTGTATGCGCATGAATGTTTGTGCAGGATGTAATTGTTCTTATATTACCTCTATTTTCCTATATTTTCCCTAAAATATTTTCAAATACCCATATTCTCATCTTTTCCTTTTATTTTCTCAAACCCTGGATGATTTACTCAAATATCCCATTTCTTTCAAAACTCCAGGTGATTTTCCATTCTACCATTCTACTGGATCTCGAATTTCCAGCTGCATTTTTTTATCCTGCCTGCAATTTTTCAAAATCATATGTTTCTCTCCTTGAATTTTCAATTCTTTTGTCTATTTGCAAAATTCTTCATCGTATTTTTTTCTTGTGCATACCTTGATTATTGCGGTGGAAATTGTTTACCCACTTGCCTTCTCCTTATTCTAAATCTGTTTGCGGATTGTTTTTCCAAGAGATATCTCTTTCCTTCAAAATGGTGTTTTTCCTCGTGGTTGACGACCTCTCCTAGGTAACAAGGCACATTTTTCGTTGTTATTTCTCTTACAAAGAATGACAACACAATTGTCGTGATTTCAGCGGCAACTCCATCCCTAGTAATGGGATATTCTTTCAATTGTCTACCATATCGTCAATAATCATTTTTTTTTTCAATCCAAAATTTCCTCAGAGTCTAATCAAGACTTCATCCTACAGAGAGCATTCACAACATTTGATGGTTCGAACAAGATCAGGAAAAAGAACAACGGCATCTCAGTACTCCTCAGCCTCAGAAGAAGAGATGGGCTCCCCACGATCCGAGAGGAGTCAAGAGCAGCAGCAATGGGAGGATGGCATAGACCCACAGATGTATGCCATGTTCCAGAAAATGATGACCAAAATGATGAGTGAACAGGCTGGGACCAGCGCAGAGAAGAACCCATTCAAAGAGAAGTTCCATGGGCACAAGGATAAGAAGACTTCCAAGAAGCAAGTTCAGCCAGAAGAAATTTCAGATGAATCAGAATCAGAGAAAGACACCAATGAAGAATATGAGGTGCCTCCGGCATTTCAGAAACAAGGCCGAGAACAAAGGAGGAGTCGCAAATCAAAGAATCAAGTTGCAGAAGAGCCCCTACAGTCACAGTTCAAAGAAATGGCCAAAGTTGTTAAAGACCTGCAAGCTCGCGATAAGGGCAAGAAAGTCTTCACTAGCGAGGATTTTTATGATGGATTAGAAGGAGACGAAGAACTGGAAAACCTGCCTCGCAAGTTCATCAAGTTTGATGGTTCTGGTGATCCCAAAGCCCATCTCGCCATGTTCTTCGCCGAATGCTCTAAATTCAAGAGAGACAATAGGGCCCTATTTCTCTGTTTTCCTCGTAGCTTAGAAGGCACTGCCGCCAAGTGGTACTCCGAGCATATCAATCTAATCGAGCTGCGAAAATTCGATAAGGTGGTCAACCTATTCATTGAGCGATTTATGTTCAATACTGAAGCGCTCCCAACATTGAGCCATCTCTGCAATCTAAGGCAGAATGAAAATAAAAAGGCAAGGGACTTCATTCGCAGATGGAGAGAGACCTGCAACAAAATGAGGGATCCTATATCAGAGAGACATGCTTTATCGCTGATCCTGAACAACTTCTCATAACCTTTGAGAAGTCTTATCTCCACCTCGCCTTCCAAGTCTTTCATAGAGCTTACTGAACGAGCCGAGTGGCTCGAGATGGGGTTGGAGAACGGTGTCTATGATGGTATCACCCTCGTCAAGAACAATCTAGATCCAAAGAAAAAGGCAAATTTCACCTCCTCCGCCAACATCAGCCGCAATGATAACAAAGGTAGTAAGGGCAACCATGCGGATCGAGAGGAAAGACAGAATAGTAAGCTATTTCAGACCAACTTTCCACAAAAGGAAAAGATAAAGCGTGAAGGTTGGAGTAATGATCGTGTGTTCACTCCTCTCAAACAAACACTCGAAGAAGCCCTTGAATTCATGCTGACTAAGGGATTACTGAAGCTCCCAAAGGCCACAACTCCTCCCACCATCATGGGAAGGTTCGGAAATCAGTTTTGCAAGTTCCATCAGGCAGTAGGGCATGACATTGATCATTGTTTTGTCTTCAAAAATATTGTTCAGGATTGCATTGACATGAGCCTCCTTGCTGAAGATGAAGAAGAAGATGAGCTGGCCATTTTGACCAAGCCTTTCCCAGATCATTCAGAAAATTGACGATGCTAAGGTTTCCTGCTTTCTTCCTTTCGTTTTGCCAGTCACCTCGTAGGGGCAAGTCCATCCAGTTTTTGCAACCTTTTTGTCGAGTGCTTATAAATATGCAGTATTTTGTTATCAGTTCTGCTTATCAATAAATTATTAATTTTCTTCATCCAATACTTCTTTCTTTTGCCCCATTAGGGCACCTGTTTTCGTTTTAAAGAATCTTCTTTGCCTATTCTTTTCAAGATGAGGGGCAATCCCAACATCATTCATGAGAGAAATGAAATTACTGTTATCGTCGCAAAATTTTTCCCGTCTTCCCTTCCTTGCGAAAGAGAGAGGAAAATGCTTTCGCGATTCAAACTTGACCGGATTTTGGAAATTGTTTTGAAATACTCGCCTCCGTTTTGAAAATTGCGGGAAAATCTACGGGATGGGGCTCGACCTGTCGGTACGAGGTTCGACCGTTCCTGCCGCCTTTAACAGGGGTAATCGAACCAAGGACCAAAATTATGCTTGACTTGGCGAAATTATCGAAATTATATTCTATCCTAAATGCACAGAGAATTCAGGCATGTGCTATGATATTTTTGGAAAATGTAAAATTGGAAAATATGATGTATGCTTAGAAAACATCTGAAGTTGAAAAGTATTTCTCAGGAAAAGATCAACCCTTGCGTTGATCATATTTTCTAAAAATTTGGTTTTCAAATCATTATATTCAAAGATCAACCCTGGTGCTGATCTCATTTTTCCAAAAGTTTGATTTTATTGCATTCAAAGATCAATCCTGGTGTTGATCATATTTTCCTAAAAATTGATTTCAAATCATTTGTATTCAAAGATCAACCCTGGTGCTGATCTCATTTTTCCAAAAATTTAATTTTATTGCATTCAAAGATCAATCCTGGTGTTGATTATGTTTTCTAAAAAAAAATTGATTTCAAATCATTACATTCAAAGATCAACCTCTGCGTTGATCATATTTTCTA
Organism: Nuphar pumila; assembly: GCF_984573655.1. Lineage (NCBI taxonomy): Eukaryota > Viridiplantae > Streptophyta > Magnoliopsida > Nymphaeales > Nymphaeaceae > Nuphar > Nuphar pumila. The sequence goes on along the minus strand of NC_143259.1, from coordinate 72,036,033 downwards.
AAAAATTGATTTTGAATCATTGCATTCAAATATCAACCCTTGTGTTGATCATATTTTCTACAAATTGGTTTTCAAAATCATTGCTTTAAAAATTTAACCCTCATGATGATCTCTCATGAATGACCCCATTTCAAAGATTAGCTCTCGTGGTTAATCCTTCCTTCCAAAATGATTTTCTCATCATCTTCTCTAATTTTAAATAATCCCACATGCAGGCAGGATCAAATTCTTTTCTCAAACCTTTTGTTTATCCATTTTTATCAGTTTTATCAATCTTTTCATTTTTATTATTATTTATCCATTTTATTAATTCTCCTTGATTCTTATTTTCAAAAATTACCCTTTCAGGTTAAGGGATAAACCTGATGCCTCTTTTCCATGAGGAATTTCTTTTTCCTTCTTTTCTTTCTTTCTCCCCTCCGTCAGGTTAAGGGATAAACCTAAAACCTTATCCTACGAGGTTCTTCTTTCTTCAGGAGAAGGGATAGTCCTGAATGTCTTTCTCTTTTAAAGCTTCGTTAATCTCTGTTAAACCTTTTCCTTCATCCAAATTTTATCAATCTTAAGGGGCAATCAGATCATATGCAAATAAATTCAGTCCTCTAAATGGTCATTCTCATTCTCAGGTCCGGTCCTCGCACTGGCAAGATTTCAAAACTCAATCTTTTGATTAAAAACTTTCTGTCAAAAACCCGAGTTCTCATTTGAGCTTCTTCCTCTATTCTTTCATTTGAAGTTCCGAGTTTCAACTCGGACTTCCTTTTGAATCCAATCCTCGCATTGGAAAACAATCATTTCTTTATAAATTCGAGTTTTTCAAAACTCGGGTTTCTCTTTATCTTTTATCCGAGTTCCAGCTCGAGTTTTTCATTTATTATTTTCGTTTGAAGTTCCGAGTTCCGACTCGGACTTCCTTTTGAATCCAATCCTCGCATTGGAAAACAATCATTTCTTTATAAATTCGAGTTTTTCAAGACTCGAGTTTCTCTTTATCTTTTATCCGAGTTCCAGCTCGGGTTTTTCATTTATTATTTTCATTTGAAGTTCCGAGTTCCGACTCGGACTTCCTTTTGAATCCAATCCTCGTATTGGAAAACAATCATTTCTTTATAAATTCGAGTTTTTCAAGACTCGAGTTTCTCTTTATCTTTTATCCGAGTTCCAGCTCGGGTTTTTCATTTATTATTTTCATTTGAAGTTCCGAGTTCCGACCCGGACTTCCTTTTGAATCAAATCCTCGCATTGAAAAACAATCATTTCTTTATAAATTCGAGTTTTTCAAAACTCGGGTTTCTCTTTATCTTTTATCCGAGTTCCAGCTCGGGTTTTTCATTTATTATTTTCGTTTGAAGTTCCGAGTTCCGACTCGGACTTCCTTCTGAATCCAATCCTTGCATTGGAAAACAATCATTTCTTTAGAAATTCAAGTTTTTTAAAACTCGGATGTCTCTTTATCTTTTTCTAAAGATTCGAGTCCCAACTCGGATTCTCTCCAACTGCAAGGCGGGACCTTCTTCCAAATTCCAGCCTTCCGGCTAATCCATTTCAAAAATTCAGGTTTATTCTCTTTAAAAAAAAAAAAAAAATCTTCTTTCCCCTTCAGGTTAAGGGATAAACCTGATGCCTCCTGATAACGAGGTGTTTTCTTTTCTTCCTTCTCGGTTCAGGATAAAAAGATAAATCCTGAAAACAGACCACTTTAAAGGATCCAACAATCGTTGGTCATATATTTCCAAAAGATCCAACAATCGTTGGTCATGTATTCCTAAAAGATCCAACACTCGTTGGTCATATATTTCCAAAAGATCCAACAATCGTTGGTCATGTATTCCTAAAGGATCCAACACTCGTTGGTCACGTATTTCCAAAAAAATCCTGCTCCCGCTGGTCGTGTATTCCAAAAGATCAAACCCTTAGGGTGCGACTCCTCAATTCTATCATTTTAAGGTCTTCAATTCTATCAGTTTCCCAACCTCTGGTTGTAATATCCTCAAAGTCTTATCATTTTCTCAACCCTCGGGTTATAATCTCCCAAATTCAATCACTCTCAAACCATCAGATTAAATCCTTCATTTTTAAAATCCAGTATTTTTCACTGGTCGGGATTTGAAATCCAGTTGTCATAACTGGTCGGGATTTGAAATCCAGTTGTCATAACTGGTCGGGATTTGAAATCCAGTTGTCATAACTGGTCGGGATTTGAAATCCAGTATTTTTCACTGGTCGGGATTTGAAATCCAGTATTTTTCACTGGTCGGGATTTGAAATCCAGTATTTTTCAATGGTCGGGATTTAAAATCCAGTTGTCATAACTGGTCGGGATTTGAAATCCAGTATTTTTCACTGGTCGGGATTTGAAATCCTGTATTTTTCACTGGTCGAGATTTAAAATCCAGTTGTCATAACTGGTCGGAATTTGAAATCCAGTTGTCATAACTGGTCGGGATTTGAAATCCAGTATTTTTCACTGGTCGGGATTTAAAATTCAGTTGTCATAACTGGTCGGAATTTAAAATCCAGTTTTCATAACTGGTCGGGATTTGAAATCCAGTTTTCATAACTGGTCGGGATTTGAAATCCAGTTGTCATAACTGGTCGAGATTTGAAATCCAGTTTTCATAACTGGTCGGGATTTGAAATCCAGTTTTCATAACTGGTCGGGATTTGAAATCCAGTTTTCATAACTGGTCGGGATTTGAAATCCAGTTGTCATAACTGGTCGGGATTTGAAATCCAGTTTTCATAACTGGTCGGGATTTGAAATCCAGTTTTCATAACTGGTCGGGATTTGAAATCCAGTTGTCATAACTGGTCGAGATTTGAAATCCAGTTTTCATAACTGGTCGGGATTTGAAATCCAGTATTTTTCACTGGTCGGGATTTGAAATCCAGTATTTTTCACTGGTCGGGATTTAAAATCCAGTTGTCATAACTGGTCGGAATTTAAAATCCAGTTTTCATAACTGGTCAGGATTTGAAATCCAGTTTTCATAACTGGTCGGGATTTGAAATCCAGTTGTCATAACTGGTCGAGATTTGAAATTCAGTTTTCATAACTGGTCGGGATTTGAAATCCAGTTTTCATAACTGGTCGGGATTTGAAATATAGTTTTCATAACTGGTCGGGATTTGAAATCCAGTTTTCATAACTGGTCGGGATTTGAAATCCAGTTGTCATAACTGGTCGGGATTTGAAATCCAGTTTTCATAACTGGTCGGGATTTGAAATCCAGTTTTCTTAACTGGTCGGGATTTGAAATCCAGTGTTTTCACTGGTCGGGATTATCAAAAATCCAGTTTCTCATAAACTGGTCGGGATTTCCAAAACCTAATATATTTCATCTGTCCAGTTTTCTAAAGTCTGATTTCTTGCATCATTTCTTTAAATTACAGCTAAATGTCTCATCAAAATCTATATTGAGTGATTATTTCACAAGAAATTCGTGAAAACTTTGCCAATTTGCTAAAAGCATTAGTTGATTCTAAAAGTCTGACTGCACGAAAAGAATTTTCTCAGATTACCTCTTTTATTTCCTTCCAAAAAAAAAAGGTGAAACTTTTCACGAAAAGAGGTAAAATTCAAATCTTTTCCTGTTGATCAACCAAAAGGATGTAAGAAATGTCCTCGATATGATCAATAAAAGAAATCTTCAATGATGTTGAAAAGCCAGAAGAGAATTGATATTGATCTTGGCTATGGTGCATGTTTTAAGAATGATTTTCTGACAATCAGGCAGTGGAAATATCTTGAGCTATAAAAGAATCCACTCAACCCATCCCTTCTCATTTTCGTTTAAAAGTTGCAATCAAATATCCGCAAAAGGGATCTCTCAATTGTCGTCAAGATGAAGGTGAATTAAGCGAGTAGATCCCCGGGGCCAAAGAAGATTTGAAACATCTCCAAGATGACGGAGTTTGTGACGGATCCTTCCAGGGAAAGTTCGGATCGCTGTCGAGATGAAGGCAGATGTGATGAACCTACCGATAAACCCTAAAAGATATTTGATTTCAAACCTTTTTGAGATAATATCATATATAATCCCTGAGAGAAAGAAGGATCGGAGCATCTCCAAGATGAAGGAGCTTGTGACGTACCCTTCCCTGAAAAAGAGAGGAAAGTCAGGACATCCAAATGAAGGATGATGTGAAAAACCGAGAAAGCCCAATGACTCAAAAGAGTGCAAAAAGATCATCATGGGAAAACACCCAGATATCAAACTGCCGAAGTTGCCAGAAGTCATCTTTTCTTATGCAAAATTCTTTTATCAATATCTCTTCATTTTCTGCTTTTATGAAATTAAGAATATTTCTTTTATTCTCATATCAGGGAAATGGATAGCTTCTTTGAAGAAAATCATCAGTGCTAAAATTTTGAATTTGACTCTTAGAACTGAGGAGTTAACCTCATTTGGGGGAAATACTCTAGGTAAAAGAGAGAATATCTTTTGCACATACGTGCACATTTCCAAATGTTTGAACCCACTATGATTTTATCTTATTGGCAAAATTTTCTAGCTATTCCAAAAATAAAATAAACATTCAATATCCATTTTGATGCAACCTAACGTTGTTTATATTTCTCAAAAGAGTTTCCTCTGAAGGAAGTATCTCTTCCTGTCCCATCACGGTTTCTTCAGTCAAGGATTCCTTATGGTGCCCCCACTCAGGATAAGGGTCAAACCTGAACCATTTGCGAAAGATCATTTAATTTCAAAAGCTATTTCAGTCTCAGCAATGAGATGCCCAATTTCTTCCCCTTTTCAAAGCTTTAGGGACTCTATATTTCCTCATTTCGCAAAAACCCCTCTCGGGTTTGTTCGTCCAAATTCTGAAGGTCCCATCGTGCTTTCTCCACTTTTGAGAAACTCGTATGGTAGATTTCCTATCCAGATCAAGAGTTAACCCGGAACCTCGCTTCGCGAGGTATCTTCCTTGCAGGTTTGGGTTAAACCTGAGTCACATTCCAATGAGATTCCTCATTTTTGACGAGATGTTTTCTTCCAGTCCCATCATGGCTCTTCCCATTAAGGAATCCATGCTTTGTACATCCATCCAGGATATGATCCTACTTGAGCTTCATTTCACAAGACATTTTCCGAAACGTCCCATCCAGGTTAAGGGCTAAGCCTGAATCATTCCAAAAAGAGTATCTTGTCTCATCCATGAGACCTGATCAAAATTTTCATTTTCCCACCATTTCAGAATTTCCATCCAAAGTCCCATCACGATTTCCTCATTTCTATTACTCGATCACATCATCTTTGAGGAGATCAGCTCCCCAAAACCATTCAGGGTAAGGTTTCAAGCCTGAGAAGCCATGTTTCTAAAAATAATTCTTTCACACCCAGTTCAGATCTGCTGACTGGGGCATTTTTAAAATTTGGAGTGTTGTCTTTGCCACTAAGCTCGGCTTTCAACCGGCTTAGTAGCAAAGAGGGGCATCTGTGAACACCCCAAATTTTTCAAAGGGTTTTCAAAATGACCATTTTGCCCATGATCCCATCTTCTGAGTAACCGGGTAAATTTTTAACCAAAAATTCCATTCATTCCTTAGATTCGTTAGAATTCGGACCCAAAGTCTTAGCTCTGACCCAACTTTGATTCAAATCGGATCCGATCCCCTCTTTGAGAAAAATTTCAAAAATAAAAACCCAAATTCTCAGAAAACTCTCTTTTGTAAATATTTTTGCAAAACTACAAAAAAATCAGTTTTAAAATTTTTATTTCTCGTAAATCTTAGGATTTTTATACAAAAAAATAGAAAAATAAAACAAAAACCAAAAAAATGGAAAATTTCAAAGAAAAATGAATGAGTTTAAACCTTTTAAAGTCGATTTTGCTAAGAAAATCATTTTTAAACCATTTTTTTTGAAAATCTTGTTAAGGGAGCCTCTTTTTGGAAAAACCAAAAAAAAGTTTACAAATGAACCCTAATCGCCCAGCTGCCTTCTTCTTCTCTCTGCTCAGCCTTCACAAAACCTCTCCAAAACCTTCCTCCCCATGTGCTCTCCTCCCGAATCCCTCCATCACCAACGGATTCACCTCCGGCCGCCCATCTCCAACAAACCCTCCCGAACCTTCCCCTTTTCCTCTTTAAAAAGAGCGCGCATGGCTCCCAATGGGCATCCGTTTTCACCCCAGCACCCCTCTTTCACGATCGTCCTCACCGCCCCTTTACTGTACATTCCTTTTCTTCTCCTACACGACCGTCTTCTACCCCACCATAGCCTCTTCTCTTCGGAACATCCGTGATCACTTCTTCACCTCACCACGTTCTTCTTCTACTTCTCGGTTTCTTCCCTTTGAGGAGTTCAATCGGACCAGTAGTAGCAGAAACTGCATGCAGCCACCGGATCGAGCCTCTTCTCCCCCTGATCGAGTCTATCGACCCCCTTTCTTTCCTGAAGGAATTGGATTCATCTAGCATTCATCAATCTGCCTTCACCCTACCATTACACCCTTCTTCCCTCACGATCATTTTTTTTCGGAGGCTCCTCCTTCCAAACAGTTGAAGATCGAAAGCACGGAGGCTTCTCCTTCCAAACGACCGAAGATCGAAAGCATCTGCAATTTCAGGTGGTCAGCCCCTACAACATCACACAGAAGCGCCTTTTCTCCTTCTTCGATCTTCAGAACCTCTGCAAACTAAGGTAAGTCATCACTCTCCTCTACTGTTATGTTCTCTCTGTGAGTCTACCTCTATCTTGTTCTTTTTTTTTTTTTTCCTTCCTTTATTCAGATCTTCTTTCTCATGTTCTATTCCTTTTCTACTGAAGCAATATATGCAATGTCGATGCACTTATAAGCGATATCGACTTGCGCTTTGCAATAAAACTTTGGCCATTCGGTTGGCTACATTGGCTTTTGTACATCTGTTGGCTTATGATTTTCAATTTCTATAATTTTGCCATACATTGTAAGATGATCCCCCTGTTTCGTTAAATTGCTTTTAATTTTTCTTTTGGCATTTTCCATTTCGCACTTTGTGTTCGCTTTCTTTGATTTTCAGTTCGGATTGCAATTCCTTTTGCGTATTCTGGAAAATCCCCTCTGACAATCTATGTTGATCCTTTAGTTTACTCTCCCTCTGTACTGAGGATCGACGATGCCTCACAATGGCATCGTCGATCCATCTGAGTTTTAAATCCTAATTTCATTTTTGCATTTATTTTACATTTTCCCCTTTCATTCTTCTGATTTCTCTTTCAACTTTTCCTTTTTTTTTTTACATACTTTCAGTGTTATTTTATGATTTGTATCTTCGTTTGTACTATAATTCCTCTAGTATCTCGTTCCATCTCGAGGAACCGATTAGCACTTTGATCTTCTTTTGGTTTCATGTTTTATTATTCTCGGAATTTTTGTTCCCATATTTATTTTGTTCTGTGTGCTAATATTGATTTCCTGTCGATATCATTCCTATCGACCTTTCGATTTCCTGTCTTCATGGTGATTTTGGTTTTACGTTTTAATTTTTGAGTGATATTTTGATATCACATATGACTGCCCATTTCACCATAGTTTTGTTCGCCATACCCTGTTCATCAGTACATCATTGTTCATATTCGTGTATGCATATCCCTCCACTTTACCTCATCTGCAACATTGGCATCATTGTAGCATTTTATCATCGTGTCTGACCTGGTATTATATCTTTTGTTTGGTTTAACCCAGAAATTTCTCCATTGCATTTGCATTTCTAGGTTGAACCTCAATTCATCTAATTACGTTCTGCACCTACATATTATTTGTCCCCTGCTGTGATCCATTCCCTGATCACGACCTCCTCTATGACATATGCCCTCACTTCATTCAATGGTACTGATCTGTCACATACAAAAAAAAAAGGAGTAAAAATTTGAAAGCAGTTGGTTTTCCCATTGAAGTAAGGGCATTAGTGTTATGTCCCGTGTTCAAAGTTATAATACATCTGCCTCTTTACATGAGTGTGTTGTTGGAGACCCCCGAACCTTGGCAATTGCAATCCGTTGGGGAAAATTTTGGATGCAAAAACTTACAGAAAGGAACGAGCATTCAGATTGTGGATTAACCGTCTTGGTGTCGATACATATGTCAAACAATGTGTTTGAAAATGTCAGAAATGGATGGCTTCTTTTGTAAGTTCTTGATGAAGCACCTGCAGGAAATGGTTAAATGGAAATAAGCAACAAAACTTTCAATTAAGATGCCATTCAGGAGAATGGAAAATTGCAAACCAGGTTATAGGAATTGGGAAGGAGTTTAAGTCCTCTCTCATCAGTATTTGCTGGAACTGATATTGTCCAAGGGAATAAGAAATTGATACTTGCTTATCGGTGGCAGTTGACGAAAATGTGACATCCTCCAGTTTATGAAGAACTTGAGATCCCTGGAGAAGGAGGTGACTGATGCTGATATTCTAAATCAAACAAATAACAACACCAAAAATTGTTGCCTGGTCACCATGTGACCACCTTCTAGCAGTCGGCAGTTATGATCAAATGTTAAGAATCTTGAATCACCTCATATGGAAAATCTTTGTTGCAGGTATTCACAGTTCGAAAACCTGGCAATACCATTGTTTCCAAGGAGATCGGTAAGTTCTGGTAACTTAACATATCAGAATTGTGTCTTAATGCTGATTTTTCTCATAGCATATTAAGTAATTGTTCTGAAAACGCGTCAGAGGGCCATTGTTGAATTAGATACAAAATGAGGAAGTTTCTAATTGCTTTACCTTATTTAAAACTATCTCCAGTTTTCATATTTCCCTTCACTGTATTTGTAGCACTGCCATATTAGCTCGACATCTGTATTTACATCCCCTTGCTTCCAGCATATTGCATTCACCACCATGTATAATATACATTTTCCTGTAGCATTGGTATGCCCTTCACTCATGCATGGCTTTACATCACCATCCTCCATCTGCGCATCAGCACATCCCAGTATTGCTATCTTCATCTTACAAAGCTCACGACATCCCTTCACTCCTCCACAGGCAAACGACTTATGCATCTCCACCTATAGCCCCTGTATCCCTATTTCTTACTGCACTAACACTCTTTCACTATAGCAGTTATACTCACTACTGCACCATCTGTGTATTCATAATATAACCATCATCCCATAACACTTGCTAATAGTTGCAGTAACATCCAAACCACCTAGTCCATCTGCTATGACCTCCACAGCCTCCTCGTATCTCCCACCTGTACCTTCCAGCACTCCATTTTCATCATACCCTCATTGCTTCCTTGTGCGTTTACAATACAATAGTGATTTGCTGCATCTCCATAAACCACTCCAGCAATACCTAGGCACCAACTGTTGTTTATATTGCTGTTATAGTTTCACTTTAACTATCCATTTTTACTTCTATCATTTGTGCATTTTGTTCATATCCAGTGGCATAATGTATATTTTTGGTTCATTATCATTCTGTATACATTCTCTCACTAGTTCCATATGTCATTCTAGCATCCATTTATTTATCAGCTCAATGCATTATACATTTGTCTCATAAACATTCAGCATACACATTTTTTTTAGTATATGCACTTCAGTTTCAATATTTACATCTTGAATCCTTGCTATATTTTGCCTTTTGCTCCATGCTAACTCAGTTTTTCAGGAATATGTGAAAAGCTTGTCTCTCTTACTTAGATTAGGAAAATTTTGATATTCTTCCAATATTGTAAATAGCTAGATCTTAATAAAAATCTATACTTCCTGCTTTAGGTAGAATGAATGAGCATTATAAATATCATTGAATTACTTGTTTTTCATGCATTTTTGCCTTCATTTTTTTTTTCTCTCACAAATGGGAACACGAATGGCACGTGCACCATTTCATAAGAGATAATGAATACTAAGTTGATGATCCACATCAATGGCCATAGTCAGGGTGTAGACAAAACTTAACATTTTTATCTTTTACAAAGTAACACTGGATCCGCACTGGATCCATTTTCAAAATTCATCATATTTTCCTAAAATATTTTATTCTTTTATCAGAATTTAACTTAAAATTAACTCAAAATATATACAAATGGCCATAGTCAGGGTATGTTGAGGGTTAATTTCATTTTAAACTCTATAAAAGCACCAAAAGGGTATTTTATCCTTCATTTGAATTTAGATATGACTATTATATAATACATTCAATGACCATAGTCAGGAATGTATTATATCATTAGTCTTGCTTAAATTCATTTGAAGAATGAGATATGATTTTCAAATTCCAATTTCAAACTTATTCAAATTCATTCATCATATAGGATAGAATTACATCATATTTTTCAAAACTCTTTTCCAAAATCCAAGTGATCCCAAATATATTTCTTAAGTCTATAGTTTAATTCATTCTTCTATCTTATTTCAAAGATTTAAATTCCAAGTTCAAAGTCCAATTTGACTTTGAAATTTCAAAATTCCATCTTTATATTCTTGACTCATTCCAAATTCAAGCTCCAAATTCAAAGTCCAAATTGACTTTGAAGTTCATTTATAAATTCAAATTCTCAAATCAATTTTGAAATTCCAAAATTCCAACTCAATTCAACATCCAATTCAAAAACTCAATTTAACTTTGAAGTTTCTAGATTTATCTTCTGATTCTAAATCCAGTTTTTCTTCAAAGTTTTAAATCAAAGTTGAGATTGACTTTGAATCTCAAACCTTCTCAAAGTTCAAATCTGGATCTTTAAAAACCCAGATCATCTTTAAAAGTCCTATTTTGGACTTCTCAAAGACCCACATCCAAAATCAAATCCTAGTCTCAACTTGGATCCAGATTTCCAAGTATAAATTCCACTTTGGATCTCAGATTACAGATCCAAATTCCATTTCTAGGATCCAGAATCCAATCTACTATTGGATCTCAGATTCAGATCCAAATTCCATTTTTAGGATCCAGAATCCAATCTACTATTGGATCTCAGATTCAGATCCAGATTCTATTTTAGGATCCAGAACACAATTCTACTTTGGATCTCAGACTTCAGATCCAAATCCATCTTAGGATCCAGAGTCCAGCTCTACATTTGATCTTAGACTTCAGATCCAAATCCATCTTAGGATCTAGAACCCAAATCTACATTTGGATCTCAGACTTCAGATCCACTCCATTTTAGGATCCGGAATCCAATTCAAATTCTAGATTTCAATTTCATTTTTCGGATCTAATCTGAAACTCTTAAATCCATTTCTATCCTTAAATACCATCTGGATTTCTCAGATCCATTCTAAAATTCCAACTTCAAAAATCTAAGTTCAAATTCCATCTCAAGTATTCATTTCCCTTCCTAAATTCAAAATTCAAAATCCATTTCTAATTTTGAAACTTCATCTTCTTTCATCTCAAAGCTTCAAGTCATTCTTTCTCATTTATTCTTCCAACTCTGATCTACTTCAAAAGACTTAGAACTCCTCTGATCCATCTCAAATTTCCAAGTTAAATTCAATCATTTCTTCACCCCCCTTATCAGATTCATCTCAGAAACACTTGGAAATTCTTCAAAATATTTTCAAAAGAGCATACATCTTTGCGTTTGCACAAGCATGATTCATTGTGCATTTAAACTTAGGATAAAAACTTAGATAAATTTCTTAGCAAAGCAAAAGGCATAAAATTCGACCCTTGGTTTGATTACCACTGGTAAAGGCGCCAGGAACGGTCGAACCTCGTACCGACGAGCGGATCCCGCCTCCCATTTTTCCCGCAAATATTTTAAAACGGAGGCGAGTTATTTCAAATATTTTCAAAATTAAGGTCAGGTGAGACCCGCAAAAGAGTTCCTCTTCTCTTCTCTTCTCTTCTTTCTTTTCCCTTCTCTCTTTTTTTCCATTCTTTTATCTTTTCTCCCTTCAAAAAGGAGGAAAATAAGAGGTTGAGAAGGAAAAGAGAGAATATTACGAGAGGAAATTTTTTTTGCGATGATCACAGCCAACAGAAAAAGGTTTCCACGCAACAAAATCTTCGATAAGCTTCTGGCTCCACACAAGACTAGCCAGAACGCCACCCGCTTTGCGGCTAAGCGCATCTGCCACAACGTTCGCCTTACCAGGATGATACAACAACGTGAAATCATAGTCCTTGATGAACTCAAGCCATTGTCGTTGCCTCATATTCAACTCCTTCTGAGAGAACAGATATTTGAGGCTCTTGTGGTCGGAAAAGACATCAAACGATTCCCCATATAGGTAGTGTCGCCATGATTTCAAAGCGAACACGACTGCTGCCAGTTCTAAATCATGCGTCGGATAATTTCGCTCGTGAGTCTTCAACTGTCTGGAGGCATAGGCAATAACTCGGCCATGCTGCATAAGCACGCAACCTAAACCGGTACCAGAGGCGTCTGTGTACACCACAAAGCCACCTCTGCCTGAGGGTAAAGCCAATACCGGCGAGGTAGTCAACTTCAACTTCAGGATCTGGAAACTGTCCTCACAGGCACTGTTCCACACGAACTTAATACCTTTACGCAACAACTTCGTCAAAGGTAAAGCGATCCTTGAAAAGTCTTGGATAAAACATCGATAATAACCGACCAATCCAAGAAAGCTACGAATCTCAGACACATTCTTAGGTTGTTTCCAGCCTAAAACTGCTTCTACTTTCGCTGGATCGACGGATACTCCGTCCCTCGATATCACACGGCCAAGAAACATGACGCGCTCGAGCCAAAACTCACACTTAGAGAATTTGGTGAACAACTGATGCTCGCGAAGAGTACTCAACACAATCCGCAAATGCTCTCGATGTTGCTCCGGACTCTCCGAATAGATCAAGATGTCGTCGATAAATACTATCACGAACGAGTCCACATATGGACAAAAAATCCGTTTCATCAAATCCATGAATGCTGCTGGAGCATTCGTGAGGCCAAAAGGCATCACCACAAACTCATACAACCCATATCTCGTCCGAAAAGCTGTCTTCGCAATATCATCCTCTCGGATACGAAGCTGATGGTAACCCGATCTAAGATCTATCTTCGAGAAGACCTTCGCCTTCTGTAACTGATCGAAAAGATCTTCGATCCTCGGCAACGGATACTTGTTCTTAATTGTCGCCTGGTTGAGCATCCGATAATCGATGCACAACCTCAGGGATCCATCCTTCTTCCGTACGAACAGCACTGGTGCTCCCCACGGTGAAGCACTAGGTCGAATAAAACCTTGATCAAGGAGTTTTTCCAACTGACGCTTTAACTCTTCAAGCTCTGTCGGAGCCATACGATATGGTGCCTTGGAGATTGGTGTCGTTCCAGGCAACAACTCGATACCGAATTCGATCTCACGCCTCGGAGGTAACCCAGGTAGTTCCTCCAGAAACACATCGTAAAAATCTCGGACTATGTCCAAGTCTTCGATCACAACCATCTTGGGTTCAACTGGGGCAATGCTGACTAAGAATGCAGTACCCCCATTTCGCAGATATTTCTGAGCCTTGAAAGAAGAAATCATGCGACTATCGCGCAAAGGTCGAGGAAGCTTGATCTCCAGAACAGGACGATCAGGCTGAGAAAGAACGATCTTGCCTTCCCGACAGAAGACTTGAGCATGATACTCAAAAAGCCAATCCATGCCCAGAATGACATCGTACTCTGTCATGTCTAACAGGATAACGTCAGCTGACAAGTTCTGTCCTGCCACTGACACCTCGATGTTCGGAACATACGAGTCACAAAAAGATTGCTCTCTAGTTGGAGTGCGAACCTCCAACGGAAAGTTCAAAGACTCGACTGCCAAAGGTAAGGTACGAACAAATCTAGTTGCTATGAACGAATAAGTAGCACCACAATCAAACAACGTAAGTGCTTCATGTCCGGATATCGAAATCGTACCTTGGACCAACTCTGCCTTGGTCACTTGCTCGACTGATGTCGCGTATGCTCGACCTGCAATGACCTTCTGGGTTGCTGTCTTGGGTGGATATGACTGCTGCTACTGCTGCTGCGTCGTTGGCTGTCGTTGCGGTGTCAGCTGAGAAGTACCTGGCGTATTCCTGCGCTGGTCGTCTGCTTGCTTCTTTCTACAATCCCTGATATAATGACCCATCTTTCCACAATATAAGCATCCGTCGGTGTCTCGCGGGCAGGGTCGCCCTGGATGATCTGTAATACAATTTGGACAACTAGCTGCGGTAAGCTGCTTCTGCTGCGGCTGGTGGCGTTGTTGGTACTGGGGCCTACGGTTCTGATACTGATTCTGGTGGGTGTTGCTGCTGTTGTTGTTACGCTGCTTCTTTGTCTGAGGATGGAACTTCCTTCCATCTTGATTCCTCTGGAATTGTCTCTTCCTTGGCCAACTCCTTTGGCCAGGATTCTGCTGTTGCTGACGTGGTGCGGGGGTCTTCTGCGATTCTATCCAATCATGTTCAAGCAAGGAGGCCGTCTCTAGAGCCTCATTGACCGTCATAGGGGCACGCGTGTACACCTTTGTCCTTAAGACTGGCTTCAGACCTCGAGCAAATTTAAGATCTCGCTCCTTTTATGTCGTGTATAAGTGCGGACAAAACCTCTCTAGGCTTCGAAAACGCGTGACATAATCCGAGAGAGAAGAACTACCCTGTTGGAGGTCGAGAAACTCCTGCATTTTTCCGCTCCTCTCGTGAGCTAGAAAATAGGCTGCGTAGAATGCTTCCACAAATTGCTCCCAATCAACTGGCTGGTTGTCGAATTTTATCTCCCAAGTAGCTGCCCACCACCTTTCCGCGTCCTTCCTGAGACGATATGTCCCAAAATCTACTTTCCGATCATCACCAACTTGTAACACTCGGAAGATACGTTCAATTTCTCTGATCCAATCCTCGGCCGCTTCCGGCGACGACTTTCCATCAAACGAGGGGGGGTTCAAGCTCATAAATTGCTTATATGGGACTGTCGCAACAGGAACCTGGGCAGGTGCTCCCTGTCCCTGGGCGGTCTGTTGGATGTGTTCGCCCATGTTCCTCATGGTCTCCGCTTGTCGTCCTACAACCTCTGTAAGGTTGTTCAGAGTCTCCATCAGGTCGTCACACCTGGTGCGCCACGCCATCTAAATACGCAACATTCTATACATAAGCAACCAGCAAATACACAGAGATAGGAAAATTTCCATTTCCTTAACAAGAAAAACCGAAACATTACAGAAGCACCCTTCATCAAGATAGGGTTAAACAAGTGCTGCCAACAATTTAAGCACGCCAAAAGCAAAAACGAAACACTGACTCAGTGTTTCTAACATCTAATCATTACATCACAATATCACGACTTGCTGGTGTAGAAGTCCCTGTAGTCCTTCCGACTACCACAGCGCCTCAGCCTAACACGTGGAGGAGAAATAACTTCCCTCAGTGGCGTGTCAGAGATCTCCTGTACTTCTCCCAAAATTGGCGGCACGTACTTCGAAGAAACACCATAGGGGTAGGACTCGGGAGAATATTGAGGAGAATCGATCGCTCCTCGCTTTTCTCCGTCCTGGCTATCCACTTCCAGTACCAAAGGTCTAGAGATTGAAGAAACATCCTGGATGTCTTCCGCATTGCTCTTCCAGAGCTCATCACTCTGCTTCGTCTGGCATTCCTCTTCGACATGCCCACAAAGGCTACAGTAGGGGCACTCAGCCAACTCACGGGGACAGATCTGTCCCACATGATCTCCCAAACACCTTGCACATGGGGGTGCCAACATATGCCCATTACGTGCCAAATGTCGCACAGCTCCACTCAGGGCCTCTTCGCCTCGAGTCAGGTTTTGGAGAGCCTCCAAAATCTTGCCGTAGGTTGGGTTCGTCGACATCTATGATATACACAGAACCACAACAAAAACCATCTAAAAGCAGGAAGTAAAGGAAGGAAAGAAGGAAAACAAGAAGAAGAAAAAGCTAATCTTATACTTACAGTGCGATGGATGATGCACGATGAAGCTCTGACCACACACTTAAACATTGCTCTGATACCAATCCCTGTGGTGCCCCAAACCCCGACTTTGGAAAAACTATGAAGTAAAAAGGGGAAACACCCTAACAGTTTTAAAGAGTTTACAACTTATAAGTACAAAAGGTACAAAATAGGGGATACATCCCAACAATAACCAAAAACCCCAAAACCACCAAGTACAAGATCTGCAGGTCAAGTGTGTGGGTCCTCAGAGCCTCCATCATGTATCATTGCATCCGCACTAAGCCTGTTCATCACCTACATCCCCATAAAATGGGGTCAATCCTTTTTCAAGGTGGTGAAGAAACAACCACAAGCAATGTGTATATATATCAAGTACACAGGAAAGCAGGAAACAAGCTGACAAGTGTAAGTGCCTGTGTCTGGTAAGTGTGAAGTGACAAGTACTAGTCAACAGGAAAAGAAGTAGCTGAAGCAACGAACTGAAGTATAAGCGAACTGAGCAGCAAGTAACTAAGGTAACAAACTGAAATGACTGTAACAACTAAAGTAAGTCTACAACACAAGTAAAGCAACAACTACTTTAAGTCAGTTGTTTGGTTAGTTCTTAAGTTTTTCTGATTACTCCTTCAGGTACGCGAAGGAACCTCGCATTCTGTGAGACATGCACCGTCTGTTATTTAAATTCTAGTGTGGTAACCGGGGAAGCTACAGACCGAGTCGACCTTATGCGAGCAGCACACAACTAGGAGAAAACACTCGCATAGGCAAGGATTGCAATTCATACTACTGCAGTAGTGAGGTCCTAAAAAGGCAACCTCGACCTCCCTGACTCTGAGTGATTGGAGGCCAAAGGGCGCTACAGCTCCTGTCAAACACGTGTCGTAGTAACGACAAGTCACTCAGGGTTGTACCATCCACCCTCTCCCGAGGTGAACCATTTTGTGAATGGGGCGAAGCAGGTTTATCTTTCTTAAGGCTCATGTTCAACACACCTCTCACGAGGAATTTGCCTCGTGGTCCCCGCAGGGTACGCAAAACGAGGACTTGGCCTGCCCATTCACGTGCTCAGCCTCACGCGGCCAACAGAGCACACTGCTCGTGAAAGCAGTCGAAATACCTTATTGATTTATTTCTGTTTAGGGTATATCACACAAGAGTCCATCTCTTTAAGCAAGGGTCATTGCCCAAGGACTCCAACTGAGCCCATAACAAGTCATTTCATTATTCATACCCTATCTTTATTCTTTTCTTTCTTGTAGTAAGTGCACGTGGTGCACTTACTAATGCCTCAAGCAATGTACCTTTTCAAGGTACGCACTACTCAGTAACAGTGTCAGGATGTGCCAAGTGCGAAGTGTATGTTTCTATCTTTTGCACAAGCATAAACAACAGAGGCAGTTGCATAATATGAAATGATTAACTTGCATACTTCAGTGTGAATATTGCATTCACTATGCTTTCATACATGGTTGACACACTTACATGTTTATGGTGAAAATTTGGGATATACCTGACTTATGGGAACAACATTAGCTATTCCCACGGTGTGGGGTGCCGCGCCTGCGGACCCGAAACAAAGACAATGAAACAATGCTTGTAATTCAACGTAGTTTCCAAGTATGTGGATTTGCAATAGTGTTCGTCTGTATACTTAACTAAGTAGTTGCACATAAATCAAGGTATAAGGATTTTCCTTACGCAGTACGACACACTTACGTGTCGAAGATGATTTGTGAACTTAACCCATCTAATGGGAATAACATTGGCATTACCACGGTTCGGGGTGCCGCGCCCGCAGACCCTAAACAAACCGTTTGTCCAAAACGAACGTAGGATAATGCTATGGAATTCATACTGAGCTCGGAGTATGGAATCATCTGAGAAAATGCTTGAACGGGACACGAGAGTCATAAGTTTTAATACCCTTACATATATTCATGTGTACATATATATATCAACCCTTTCAAACATACTCGGCGAGGCACATACCTATATGTATACGTATATACATATATATATACAATCCCATTTACATATATATATATATATATATATATATATATATATATGAAAAGCTTACTCGAACCCGGTGCATCCCAAGGCATGCACTCATGCCGAACCTAACCGAAGTGCGAGGAGGGTGCAGGGCAATACAAAGGCTGGTTTGAACCTAATCGGGTTCGACTCGAAGTAGGTGCGAGCTAGTGTTGATAGGGTAACCTGCTATCAGCCATAAATAATGGTGTAGCGGGGCCGCGAGTGTGGCGAAACGAAAGTCCACCCGCACTTGTGCTAACAAGCTCTAGCTAAGGGTGGTCTGGTCCTACGGACCAGACTGTTGGACCTACCATCGAGGTCTGGACCGACTCAGGAACCGGACCCTACCTGTCAATGGTTTTTGTTGGGCTGTTTCCAGCCCCAGCAAAGACAACCGTGGCAAAGCCTGCGGGTTGAGCCCAAAAACTAGGCCCACTCGGTCTGGTCTATGAGACCGGGCTGTGGTTGGCCAGCAGTGGGTCCGAACCCTTCTCTCTCTGGTTCAGACCCGGACCCGAAGGGGATCAGCTCGATGGACCCGGGTGCCCAGCACCATGCGGCTGGCACTCGACCTGTCCAAAAACAGAACCATGGCTGGCACCCGGTGCCGGACTGGTTCCCCATACATGCACAGGTCTGAACCATTCGGTTCGGACCTACATGCAACCCAAAATGGCCGAATGAAAAGGGCCTGGGTGCTCGGCACCACTAGGCTCCATCTGGCTCCCACGAAAGGGGTTGGACGGCTGGCACCTTGTGCCACGCCTAGGCTGACAAACCATCAGGTCTAAACCTTGGTTCAGACCTAAACCGAAGGGTTTAGGCGGAACGATAACGCGGAGGGAAGAAGAAGCTAGAGGCCAAATCCCTACTTGCATGCGCGGGCCACCCAAGTGGCGCCAGATCCATTACTGGAGCAAATGGATAGACCATGGGGGTCTGGTCCGCTGGACCAGACCGAGCCACCCTTGTCAGCGTGAACCAGAGCTCAAGGGCTCGATTCACAGCAACAAGGAGGGTGTGCTGGGCACACCAAAACCGGCCCAGCTGCTCCAGTCCTGGTTCCAAAGAAGACCGAACAAAGAAAAAGGAAAAGACATGCAAGAGGCTAAAACAACCGCCTGACCTTCCTACGCCCAAAATGAGCTGGTCACACTGTGACCAACGCTCGACAACATGGCTGCAGCCCCCAGTCCCAGCATTTTGGGACTGGTCTAAGCCTAGCACCGCAAGAGAAAAACACAGAACAAGAATAACAATAACCACAAAAAAAAAAATATAAATGCTGATGTCTGGAACACGCCGCCTAGTGTTCCCGAATACAAGGGACAGCTAACCGGCCTGGGTGTGTGCTGGAAGAGCCCAGCTCGGCCCACCATACCAAAAAGAAAAAAAATAGAAAATAGAAAGAAGAAGGTGGAGAAAGCCATGAACTTCAGCATAGAAGAATCACATAACAACTAAGACAGTGTTAAACTAATATGGTAAACAACAACAAGCAAGGAAATGATTTCAAATAAAACGGTGATTGAACGAAAACAAAAAGGGAAAAGCTTTCAAATACGTGCAGCAAGAAATCCTGCTAATCCATGGTGATTTAAGATCGGAACAATAGCTATATCACCTAATCCACCGTTTGGATTTTTGCATGCCAAGGTGCAAAGTTTCCAACGGTTTCCTCTTCATAATGAAACCATAACAAGTGAGGTGAGTCTTCACCTTAGCTAATGAGGAAGGTGCTGCAGCTCTTCACGCCAAGAGGAAGCACACGGCTGGAGTGAGGAAGCTTGAGCGGAGAGAGAGAGAAAAAGGAAAATCGCCCAAATAAGAGGGACCTGTTTTTTTTTGTAAAGGTTTTATAGAGGTAGGCTTAGAGGTGAACGGCTGGGATTAAATCCCTCCAAGATGGAGGGTTGGGGAGCTCCACGCCCCCCAACAACCAATGCATGTCAAGCCTTCCAAAAGGCTTTGCAAAAATCTCGAAAATGCATCATTAAATGCCCTTAAAAGTTTGAAATTTTACAAAAGGGCACCCCTAGCTGCCACCCATCGTGCCCAATGGATTGAAAGAATTCAAATGTCTTTGAAAAAAATCACAAATCTGCCATGGGGCGCCACCCCATGGCTCTCTTTTGAAAATGGCGCCCCTCATGATGGAACCTAGGCTTCATCATGAGGGTGTTGGAAAGTCACATGGCCAATGAAGGCCTATTCTTTATAGCCATGCAAGATTATTTCAAAAATACCATCCAGCTGGTCAGCCCTTGACCAGCTGGTCAACCAAGGACATGGACATCCACTGTAGGGTCATCCCAGGGTTTTGGATCTCCTAGTAGCCCCGGATCCAAATCCAAAATCGCATATAGTGTACTTCTTTAAAGAATGCTTATTCAACACATTAAAATGCTAATTTAATTCCAACAACTCATTCTGTTCTCTTCATAACCGTAATTAACGTAGAATGGTCAATGCCCCCTAAGGAAATCACCTCTTGTTTGCTAAAATTGAGCGTTCTAAGTTTTGGGTCTAAAATTAGGTCAAGACTCGTGATTCGCATGCACTGACGAGTTTTTTTCGTCACTCGGGACTCATTTTCGGGGTGTATCACCACAACCCTATTCCAAACTCACCCTAAAAGTTTCGGAGGTAGATTCATTCTAGATTCCCCGAAATCGCTCTTTGCAATACAATTACGCGATTTACCCGATTCTCAACTAAGCAAATCATTAGAAAATTGTCAAAACATAAAAAATCATCGATTCCATATAATTACACAATATACATCAAAATTAGAATCGTAGATCTTACAAAGGGGGAGGGAGAGAGAGTAGAAGAGGAAGAAGAAGTTGGAGAAGAGTGGAAGGAGAGAGAGGGTGTCGACCCTCTCTCTCTTCCCTTCCCTTGCTTAAAAAGGGGGAGAAGAGATAGGTGGTGGGGAGTGAAGGAGGGGAGATGTGTGGTCTCCCCCTCCCACGCCCCACCCTACTCTAAAGACCCTAGGGGGGGGGGTCTAAGGTACCAAGTACCTCCCAACCACTCCTCTTAATCTAAGGGGAGTGGTTGGCCTTGACCTTTCAAGGTCAAGGTCAAGGTCTCCCAAAAAAAATCGCCCCTCTTCTTCTTTTTTTTTTTTTATATATATATATATTTTAAAGGTGTAGGGGCTACCCCCTAAAGGGAGCCCAACCTAATTCCCATAAAACGTGGGCTGAGCCCACCCACTTTACAAAAATGCCTTTTTAAGGCCCCATAATGAAATTTTTCTAGCTTTTCAAAAATGCCTATGAAAAGTGAGTTTTTTTTCAAACTATGCTTTTCATAAACTCTAAAAAGGACATGGGATGAGGTGGGGCCCATTCCAAACCTTTCTAAATACCCAAAACCCACCCCATGTAGAAATATTTTCAAAAACCCTCCTCTAGGTTTTTACTAAATTGCGATTCACTTCCTCTTTTTTTTTGTAAAAACTCAATGTAATGAGTAATTAAAAAGAACTAATCTAAACTAATTTAAAACTCAAAATTTTAAATTAGTTTATGTGAATTAAGATTTAAGCTTTCATAAAGTATATTTAATTTCCCAATTACGGCAAAATTGGGCCTCGGTATGACTCATAATTACCGATGTACCCCTATTTTGCCCAAATCCGTGAAATAACGAGATATTGCTCTCGTTTAAACTCCAAATTCGGAGCGAACCCATGTGAATACAATATAAATATAATCTACAAATATTGAGGTTTGATTTGTCGCGGTTTGCCCCGAATCGCCCCGTAGAGCAAATCTACGTGATTCAGAACCTCAGAAAGCGATAATTGCCAAAATTACGAGTATTGCTCGTGCCGAAACAAGAAATTTTCCAACAATGAAGTATATCTCATTAAAATTCTTCAGAAAAAAAAACAGTGGGGCTTACAGGCTAAGCCTTAAGGGCAGCCCATGTAATTCTTTCAAGTTTTAATGGTTTTTCAAAGTGGCATTTTTGAAAGAATTTGAAATGATTTCAAAACACCTACATGCATTGGGCGTGGATTTCTAGGAGGGGGGCGTGGAGCACCCCAGCCCTCCATCCTAGCTGGGTTAATCCCAGCCGTCCACTCCTTAAACCCTAACCTATTTAGAGCATTGAAGAGAGAGAAAGAGGCATTGCCTTAGATTTTTTTTGAAGAGCTTCTCTCTCCTCCTCCCCTTCCTTCCCTTCTCTAAACCGTGAGTGAGAGAGGAGATATTGAGTGTGTGTGTGCCTAGTTCCAGCCCCAACCGTGAGCAGCACCTTGTTTTTCCATTTTCCAAAGCCTCGTAGGTGAGACACTCCTACACGAACCCCTTGGAAGTGGAATTCGTTTCTAGCATGCTTATAATGCACTTTTCTCTTGTTTGTTGCGAAATGAGGTAGTGTGATGCCCATTGAAATCGTTTGGGTTCTTTTTCGTTGAAAATGTTTTAGGTTTTATTATTAAAATCATTTTGGGTTTTCTCATTTCTATAGTTTTCATTGCATGCATTGCATTGAGCAAAATAATGGTAAGACATCATGAGCTCAGATTTTTTTTTATTCGTACTCATGCATTTGTTGTAGTACGTTACATGCAATTTCTATGAATAAACCATGATAGAATGCTTTTCCATTTCTTGTGATTTTCTATTTTGAAGATTTGCTTCTTTTCCTCGTTTTGTATTATAGTTGCATAATGGCTGGAAGCCATCTCCCACTCAAGCATTATCTTTTGGCCATTGACGCATTTTATGCATATGGTTTGATTCTTGTCCGCCGGGCCTTGCCAAGATATTTTTATCTTTTTCCCTTCTCTCTCTGTTTTGGCTAGGAGACCATGGTTCGGCCTAAGCCCAACAACCCGACTTATGCGGGTTAGCCCCTTTTGGGTGTTGCTGGTCTCGGCCCAACAGGTCGAGCCGTGAATGTACACATCTGGCTTTCCCATTGTTTTCAGCCTTTACAATTTCTGTTACAGGTTGGGTCGTTGTTTTATCTTCGTGGCTGGATGATCCAGACACGCTGGACGTGTCAAGCAGGGTTCTTACTAGACCTGCCCCCAGCGTGACGCCCCTTTCTTTCTCCCTCTCTTCGGTTCAGCTTGAGCTTTTGTCGAACCCACCAACTTGGGTTGGAGTGGGTTCGGTTCCCAGCCTTAGGCCTGACATGGTCTGGACCGAATGTGGTCCAGACCTGTCAAAGGCCTGCTCCAACTTGTTGAGTTGGCGTCATGCCCTGCATGCCCTTTTCCTTCGGGTTTTGATTTTTTTTGGACCTTGCTGCAGCAGTGCAGCAGATAGGCTGCAGTCGGGTGTAGGCAGCTGGTGCACCCTTTCCCTGCGTTGCTGGATGGGTCCAGCTCGGGTTTGGATGCACAGTCCAAACCGTGCTCAATTAGAGCACGCCCTCCATGGTCTGGACCAGTCGGTCCAGACCTGGACTGGTCTTCTTGGCTGAACAGTGTTTAGTCTGGACGCCCAGTCCAGACCTTTGCATGCTGTTGGAACCGGTCCAACATGGGTCTGCACCGATTCAGTCTAGACTTGGGGCTGGTTTGCATTGGCTGAGCCCCAGCCGTGACCTCCCCTAGATTGGACCCCCATTTGGTCCAGGGTTTTGGGCCTTTGCCGTTTGCGGGACAGCATAGTTGCTGTGCCAGTTTTTCCTTCATTTCGGCCCGAGCAGTGTGCTAGCTGTTGTCAACGCAGTAGTTGTTGCCTCAAGTGTCTTGATGGTGCCGCGGGTCTGTCCTGGACAGACTCCTACCTCGCAGCCGATTGTAGCCGCCGCACTGCTGGGCTCGTTGTCGTTTTCCCTCTTTTGAGTTGCAGCCGAAGTTATAGATAGATATATATATGTCTCCATTGTGTTGCGCCTTTCCACTTTGTCAGCAAACTTTGGACCTCACAGTTGCAGCCTTTGGGGCTGCGTGTAAGCATCCATAGCACGGGGTTCAAATACCCCAATGATTCCACATTTTTACTAGTTATAATATAAACAAGAGTGTTCGGTGGCCAAAGTAAACAATATGTACTTAGCGTAATGTGCGCAATGATATGGTAACTCCTTTATGTGATGTGATATGGACTCACGTAGGCGTGTATGTCCACTTTTGAAATGGGTTTCTCTTGCATAGAACACAAATTCCTTTGATGATGGTCCCATGCCTTCAAAAAGAAATAAGGTCTTACTTGATTATGAAACAAATGGCATGTATCATTGAGATAATGCAACGAGGCTGTTGCTTGTCACACGTAACTGACACCTTGGCACTTCACAAATTAGTTAAGTATATTTTAATGTATTACGTAACGTAGTGTCACGAAGAAGCCGTTCACTGCCACACACTTGAGCATTTGAGCTTTGCTCTAATGAATGCTATCGTATGCTCACCCTGGTGATATGCGAATGTACTATCACATTGGCAATTACATGCATTTCTCCTAAGTATGTAGGGATTCTCTAGATTCATGTTGGAATCACAGTCTAGTGAAACTTATGCGACTGTTAGAACTCCTTGACGAGTTCTGTTGCGGGCAATCGCCCCACGTAGCGAGATGAGCTCGCTTGTAGTTACGATGCATGGTTTAAGAACCTTAGCACAACTTCTAAGTCACACCTTACTGTGACAAATGCTTCTAACTGTCTCATCATAGCGTGCAATGGTTGGCATTGTCGCTTGACTAGTTCTCGCACTTGTGACACGATGCACATACGTGTCCTTTTGTATCTGTGTGTAATTCACGATACTACATCAATAACTTTATGTTCTGTGATGCATACCTCTCCTTGTTGTCATGACTCTTTCTGGGACAAACCTACCTGGCCCAAGGGATTCGGTCCTATAAACACCCCAAATTTTCACCCTTATTCAGTGTTTGTCCATTTCATATATAATTGCATATCAGTGCATACATTTTTGCATATCATTTCATCGCATTGCATAGCATTGCATGTCATTGCATCTCATTTTTGAGATCCAACACTCATGTTTTTAAAATATTTAATCCATATTTGAGTTTTAAAACTTTTTCTTTCAAAAATCAATTTCAAAACCTGGGTTTTTACATAACATTCTGTCATTTTCCAACCCCAGGACTTTATATTTCGAAATATTTTCTCAGAAAACAATCTGGATTCATTTCAAACCCAATTTCAATTGATTTCAATTCTCAGATGAGACCCATTTAGGTGGTGTCGCTTCTGAATTCCTTTACTTATTAAAAAATCTCAAAAATTTTAGAGTCCTAGTTGGATCAGGACTCTTTTTCCAGAGTCCAGTCGGATCAGAACTCTACTTTTCACTACCTTTTTACCTGTTTTTAAGAAAACCTTTCAAAATCTTCTGTTTTAGCCAAAATTTCAGAGTTCTAGTTGGATCAGGACTCTTCTTCAGAGTTTCAATTGGATTGGGACTCTAATCTTTTACAACTATTTTTATCCATTTTCAATCAAATCTTTCAAAATGAGTCAGAAACTCAGAGATTCAGTTAAAACAAGACTCTGTTCAGAGAGTCCTAGTTGGATCATGACTCTGATCCTGATTTCAATTTTGAGAGAATCTTTCAGAAATCTTTCAATCTACCAAAACTATTACACTTTTATCAAAGAATTTCAAAATTTTGAGATTTTATCTCAGAGTCCTGATCAAATCAGGACTCTACCCCAGAGTCCTGATCGAAGTAGGACTCTATCCAAAATTGATGTTCTCACTTCATTTTCACTGGTTTTCAAAAGCTTTGCCCAAGTTTCATCATTTGCTTATCAGAAAATCAAAATTCTTAGAGTTCTGATCAAATCAGAACTCTTTCTTATTGTCCTAATCACATCAGGACTCTGAACCAAAATTCAATTTCATCCTGTTTTCACTTGTTTTTCAAAATTCTCTCATTTGATTTCTCAAAAAATCCAAAAATTGAAGAGTCCTAGTTCAATTAGGACTTTGTCCCCAAAGTCTCAGTTGAATCAGAACTCTATTTTATTTCAATATTTGTTATTGTTTTCACTGCTTTGACAAGTTCTTTCAACTGTTTTTCAGAAAATACAAAAAAAATCTAGAGTTTCAGTCCGATCAGGACTCTGTCCCAGAGTCCTAATCCAGTCAGGAGTCTGTTTTGAAGTCCGTTGTAATTTCCATTTGTTTTCAAAACTTAGGTCATTTTAAAGAGTCCAGTTATTTCAGGACTCTATTTCAGAGTTTTGATTGAGTTAGGATTCTAACCCTGACTGTATTTTCTGACTTGTTTCACCATTTTTGATTAAATCTTTTCAAAAACTCCTTCATTTGGCTTTTAAAAACCAAAATCACAGAGTCCTAAAAATCCAGGACTCTAGCTCAGAGTCCAGTTCGCTTGAGACTCTATTTTCAAAAATCTTTGAATTTCAACTATTTATTTTAACCCCTTTTCAAAGCCATTTTCAGTATTTATTTCAAATTTTCAAAACTCTGATGTGGGGTCCACTCAATTGGCGCCATATCCAGAGGAGTTCTGACCCAGTTGGAACTCTGTGCCATTTGAAAACTTTTAATTTCAAATCTACTTTTGAATCTCTTTTCAAAACTCCTTCAATTTCAAGTTTTAAAATCGCTTTTTAAAAAAAACTCAAGTAGGGCCCACTCGGGGTGGCGCCATATTCGAGTAAGTCAGAGCTAGACTAGGGTTAGTTATTGTCCTATTAGGTTAGGGGTTTAGAAGAGTCAAAATCAATTTTAAAAATCCATTTTATTTAACTTTTAAACCATTGGTTTTTAAAGGTTTTAAATTCAGGTTTTAAAAACCAAATGTGGGTCCATACTAGGTGGTGTCACATTTGGACTTTTTAGGGTTTAATTAGGTATTATTTAGAGTTTAATTAGAGTTCATTTAGGATTAGGAAACCACAAAAAATCGTTGCCCTTAGTGGATTTATTAGAAAGAGTCCTGAAAAAATGAAAAACCTCTTAATTAACCCTAATTAAGTGACTTTTTGAAAAACTATAAAAAAGGACCTAAGGGGGGTCAAAGGGAAACTCTTTTTCTCTCAAATTTTCGTGGATTCTCTCTCCTCTCCAGCACCTCCACCTTCCTCCATTGCAGCTGCAGCCCCAAGGTGAGTTTATTTAATATTATTTTATTATTATTTTATAATTATTTTATTAGTTTTTTTATGATTTTTCAATAGATTTTACTATGGAAACTCTTGTGTTCCTGGATTTAACCATGGATTTCATCCAAGAACCCCAAAATCGACCCAAGAAGATGATCTAACTCAGTTTGAGGGTGATTTCAAGGATTCTAATCAATTAGAATCGATGAGAGGAACGTTTTTCATGTTCTTAACCGACGAAACGTGAGATTTACCCGTTAAATGGGTTAAATCCATGATTTCAAAGGTGAAAGCAAAATCCAGCCATTGATTCCTGAGTTTTTATTTATTTATCTATTTTTTCATGTTTATTTTAAATTTTCCAGCATAGAAATAATTTTTGTTTACTGTTTTATGGTTTATTTTATTGTTTTACATTAATTAATGCAAAGTTTTTATAGTTTCTTAGATTTCTGTGTGTTTTAGGTTTAGAACATTAAAGATAATATTATTTCGGATTTAAATCCTTATTGTTTATTTCTGATTTATTGATATGTGCTGCATGCATATGTGATTGAACTACTGTAAAAAAATCAGAGATTTTGGACTTAGGGAACCCTGTCAAAAAAATCAGGCATCAAGTCGGGTTTTTAAATCTTTAAAATCGTTGTTAAAATCAAGAAGGTAACATGCTGTGATGATATTTTTCTCATCTTATATCCGATTTTAAATCTGTAAAATGCCATGGATTCACAATGATTAGATATGTCTACTGTGAAATGTTCAGAATTTTTTATTATTGTTTAGTATTTTTCCTCTGTCAGAGACTCTGATTTTCAATTTAAACCTCGTTAGGGTTTTCCAAAACCCTAATCAGACTTGTGTTGTTTATAAATCCCAAACTACAGTATTGTTATTTTTTTGTCACCTGTTCACTGTTAAAATATCAGATATTTTTAATGAGTACTACTATTTATCTCGGAATTTTCAATTGAAAGTATCAGTTAGGACCAAAGTTAAAATCAATATATTCAAGTCCGGATTGTCGGATGGGTATCTCCCTGGTTTTAAAGTCTTTTTCATATCTGTAAAAAGGAAAAGTTTTGTTTTCCTGTCTATTTGTTCTCTGTAAAATTTCATAGATTTCCATGTAGGTTTGACCCCTGGTTCGGGCCTTGGTCTGAGACTGGTTGGTGAACTAGGTCAAAAATAGCATATTTTTAGGGTTTGATGCTATTTTCGGATTAATTTAATGCAAAAAAAAATATTTTTATAATTTTAATTTGATGTTAGGGTTATCCCAAGTACAGGTA
Source organism: Nuphar pumila (assembly GCF_984573655.1). Lineage (NCBI taxonomy): Eukaryota > Viridiplantae > Streptophyta > Magnoliopsida > Nymphaeales > Nymphaeaceae > Nuphar > Nuphar pumila. The sequence goes on along the minus strand of NC_143259.1, from coordinate 72,007,755 downwards.
CCAATTTTGAGGATTTTTAGAATCCGTTTGATGCTGTAATGGTTTGAATTGCAAAACAGGGCACCCGAAGAATTCCAAAACACTGCAAAAATCACAAAATTTGTGATATTCTTGGATTTTTGTGCATAAGCATATATTTTTATGGTTTAATCATATTCATAATCATATTAGGATACTTTAGGTTAAATTTTATGTTCATTTGATTTCATTTAGTGCATAAAACCTAAGTTTTACCAAAATATTTTCTGAAAAACCCTGATTTCAAGGCCATAGTCTTGCTATCGGGGGCAATTTGGTCATTTGACCTAAATTTCGAAATCCCTAACCCTAATTTTCATATTTTTAATCATGTCATAGCATATTTGGTTTGATATATTTTTATTTGAACTTCAAAACTTGCATTTTATCAAAATATCTTTCTGAAAACTCTGATTTCAAGGCCATAGTCTTGCTATCAGGGGTATTTTGGTCCATTTGACCCCAATTTCGAAATTTCATATCTTATCTTCCTTATTTATTCAATTTTATTTCATATTTTATCAATTTTGATTTAAGGGAATCATGGAAAAGGCTTATATCTAGCAAAATCCAGTAATTTCTAGATATTACTGGATAAACCTAGAAAAGCCAACATATTTTCATTAACCAGTCTTTCTAGTTTTGTAGGTACATTGAAGATTTTCTTTTTCATGTATTTAAATTTCAATAGTGATGTAAATTAAATTAACTTTGGAATAAGAATTTACATTTCCTGCATAGAATAGGATGCATTGCATATAGTTTAATTCTGCAAATATTAAATGTCTTATGAATGTATCATTCATGCACATTTTACGAATTCACTATGGTGTACACGAATGGCACATACACTAGCTTTTATGAAGTTTATAAACTTGGTGGAATTTGTATTTATGGCCATAGTCAAAATACGAATGATAACTAGATTTATGATCTTCACATTAGCCACATTCAGCCTACACTCTTAGGCTAACTTCAAAATGCACTGCATTTCTCAAAAATACAAAAAGTATTTCTCAATTCCTCAAATCCATATTCATTCATTTCATGCATTTGCCAATTCCAATTCAAATCTCAATTCAAAGAAGTTCATTTTCTCAAAATCCTCTAAGTCTTATTCAAAAATCAATTTTCTCAAAATATGGATTTGCCAATGATATTTCAAGTATTTCCCAAGTTCCAAATTCGATTTTCTAAGTTATATATTCAATTTCAAAGTTTGAATTCAAAGAAATCAAGTTCTCCAAAGTTATTTCACATTTCTCAGAATCGATTTTCACAAAAACTCTTGAATACTTCAGAAATCGATTTTTACTTTTCTCAGAAGTACATTTCAAATCCCAATTCATGATTTTCCATGTGATATCTATTCTAAGTGTTTCAGTTATTCAAAGCAAACAGCATGCTTTCAAATATGCATTTTCAGAAAATTCATAGCACATGCCTGATTCTATGTGCATTTAGGAATTAGAATATGGTTTAGACAAGTTGAACAAAGCAGAGCAGTAGATTGATCCTTGGTTCGATTACCCCTGTTAAAGGTGGCAGGAACGGTCGAACCCCGTACCGACAGGCGAGTCCCATTCTATGGAATTTTTCCGCATTTTAAAACGGAGGCGAGTTATTTTCAAAAACTTTTCAAAGGTCAGTTTGACTCGCAAAAAGTAAAAATTTTGCGATGATAATAGGTTTGGCGAACGAGATGGGACCTGTCTTCGCCTGATCAATTTAATGCTCTACTTAGTTCAAGTTGTAAAAGTCGATTTCCATGGAATGTCAGCTTTTAATTTATGCTATCATGTGAACCTAGGAGCCTAGACTTGAACCCAGCTGACATGGAATGCATATAGACTAGGTGTGGTTTGGTAGGACCATATTGAGGAGAATTATTCATGCTCACATAGACTTAGGTCTAATACAACCCTCCTCAATCTAGGTTTGATTGAAAACAATGTTTGCTTCTTCAAATATTTCAAAATTCTATCTCTTTAGGACTTAGAGCCCTCTGTTTTCTTGCATGTGCTCATATTTCAAAAACCACCCCCACCTATATTGTCCCGGTCTTCACGTTGCTGGGCTCTCTTCCAGAACCATAGTTCGGGACAGAGCCTCACAACTGGGCCACCTATTTGGGTGAAAAACCCCCTGCCACGTACCAAGGGCCATAGTCCAATGTATATCGGCAGGTGCTCAAGGATGTTGGAAAACTTGAACCTAGAACCGGAGAAATTGATTTTATGCCACGTACATCGAGCCTTGGCTCGAGTATATAGGCATAGCATGATTGGACACAGATGATCTCAACCTTAGAGTTAGGATTAAGGTCCTACAGCCAATTCAAAATTTGTGCATCTAGAGTCAGCTTTTAGGGAATGTTGTATGTGCATACTTGTTTGTGCATGATGTAATTGAATGTGTTATAATCATGTCCTTTTTATTTTCCATATTTTTCTCAAATACTGGACGGTTTTTCCAAAAATTCTTAATCCATGTCCATGTACTGTCCATGTTTTAAACCCTGGACGATTTTCAAAACACTTCATTTTATGAAGTACTTCCTTATATTTCATTAAACCCTGGACGATTTTCATAAAATTCCTCCATTTTCTTCAAACCTCCAGGTTATTTTTCATCCTCTCTTTCTTCTGGATCTCGAATTTCCTGCCTTATTTTTTTGTCCTGCCTGCATTTTCCTCAAATTTCCTGTATTTTCCCAAGTCTTATTCCAATTTTTCATGTTTTCCAGTTTGATGGCATCCAGTCAGCTTGATTCAGTCTTCCCTAAGGGTCACATCTTCTACGAGGTGCGACAAAGCCTTTCTGAGCATCGAGTCTTCAGCACCGGATCCTTCTTTCCCCAGTGGTACTATTTATGTTTCAAGAATTTCTCTCATATGTTTTCGGACCACTTGGACGATTGTGGGTTAGAACTGGCGTCCGTAGTGGGAAAGCAGACAGTCAACGACAATTTGATCCATGCACTAGCAGAACGATGGAATCCGAGCACTTCTACTTTCTGGTTCCCATGGGGCAAGATGACAGTGCTGATAGATGAATTTTCAGAAATCATGGGATTGCCCGAGCCAGCCGGTCGTCCTGGAGATCCATTGGAGAAACATTTTTTGATTAATGTCAAGGGTCTGGACCCCCGAGACGCTTTAGCTCGCATGACAGGGCGTAAGTCTTGGCCGCTGATCGAGGAAGATGGAAATGAATATGTGAATCTGCTCGAAATCTACCGACAATATGGGGCATTTATGGAAGTCAGCTCGTTGTCGAGGACAGCTAGAGAGAGAATTCAGCATGCGATGGTCTTATGCACTGTGGGACTCGCTCTCTTTCCAGATGGACAAAATTATATGGATATCAGAATAGTTCAGCTTCTAAGGAGATGGGGAAGTCGACAGACCAGCCGCCTCTCGATAGCCATGGCCGCATTCGCTTTTCTATACCGAGGGCTGACTCGTTTCACGCTAGGAGAATCTATTTTAGTCGAAGGGTACACCTATGCATTGCAATCTTGGTTCCTCCGGCATGTGCCAGCCCGAGCCAGTTTGTTCAGATACAATGGCGAAAAGCTCCTTCCAGTTGCACGATATCAGTTCTTGATCGACAACCTTCAGGAGGAAGAAGTCGTATGGGACTACTTTGATCGTCAGGAGTCACCTCCCAGATATACCTATGCATACGACAAGCGGTTCAGGCTACTTGGCCCCTTCTTCTACGCATACTATCATCCAGAGCGGTGTGTCAGGCAATTCTCTCAGAGGCAGAAGTGCGTAGAGATTCGTCCACTAGCAAGGGTTCTCACAGAATTCGACCTCGCATCAGATCAGTCGTCCGGAGCATACCATTCTGCCAGACATGGCTGGGATTCCTTTGTCCATCTTACTATTTTTCCTGGCCCTCGAGTGTCGTCTGATTATCCGGAGTGGTGGAAAATTGTTTGTCCCCCTCCCCTCTATCAAGTGTATTATTGATAAAATCATGTTTTTCCCCTCAATAAAATTCCTTTATTCTATATTTCACCTTGGTCTGACGACCTTGCCTAGGTAACAAGGCATATTTCTAGTTGTTTATTTTGCAAAGAATAGCAACGCAATTGTCGTAATTCCAGCGACGACTCAGTCCCTAGTAATGGGATATTATTTCAATTGTCTACCAAAATTATCAACAAATATTTTCCTTCAACCAAATTTCCTTCAAAAGCCTAATCATCAGTTCTACCTTGCAGAGAGCATCAACAACATCTAAAAGAATACTCGTGATACTCGATGGTTTATACAAGATCCGGAAAGAAAACCTCATCAGTCGAAGGTGTGGCATACTCGATCGCTTCAAAAGAAGAAATGGACTCACCCCGATCAATCAGAAGTCAGGGTCAGCAAGCAAAGGATGATGTTGATCTCCAGGTATATGCTATGTTCAAAGAGATGATGACCAAAATGTCGACAGAACAAGCTGAAGCTAGTACAAAAAAGATCTAGGTCAAGCAGAGGGCAAAAGGCCGGTCAGCCAAGAAAGTCTTAAAACTATCCAAGAAACATATCCAACACGAGGATACATCTGATGAATCAGAATCAGTAGGTGGCACTGATGAAGAGTATGAAGTCTGGCAAGCACTTCAAAGATCCCCTCATAGGCAAGGGACAACCTATAAATCGAAAGATCAAGCAATGGATGATCCAGTCCAAATGCAGCTGAAGGAAATGGCAAAAAAGATTAAAGATTTGCAAGCCCGCGACAAGGGCAAGAAAGTCTTCACGAACAAAGATTTCTACAAGAGCATCACTCCTGTCAGGAATAATCAAGATTCAAAAAAGACAAATTTTGTCAAGGCCCACCGCGAGGGGTGCAAGGATAGCAAAGAAAATCATACAAGTCAGAAAGAGAAATCTTTAAAGTAGAGTGGAAAATTGAGTCAACACAAAGAAAAGATAAAGCGGGACGGCTGGGATTTCGATCGCCAATTTACTCCTCTCGAGCAGTCTCTTGATGAAATCCTTGAATATATGTTGGCCAAGGAATTGGTAAAGCTTCCAAGAGTCTCAAATCCTCCCACCGTCATGGGAGGATTCACAGACCAGTTCTGCAAATTCCATCGGGCAGTAGGGCATGACACCGACCACTGTTTCGTCTTCAAAAACATTGTCCAAGATCATATCGACAAGGATCTTTTCATTAAAAATGAGAAAGAGTACTGGTCAACTGTCATATCCAAGTCTCAGCAAAAATCAAGTACTCGACAAGAGAGGCAGCGTGATGATCCGAACCAAGACCAGAAGATGGCCCCGTTCGATCAAATACTCGAGAGTTTCTTGGAATACATGAAGACAAAAGATACAGTCGGGTCTATGAAGGCTCACTCCACATTTTCTACCAACTCCACCAGAAATAGCAATGGACAAAACAAAAGCGGAGGTAGAAAAAATCATACTGGAGGCTCAGGAAATCCAAACTCAGAGAGAAATGACCTCGCAAGTCGGAAGGATAAAATGGACAAGCAAGATGACAAGTCTTCCTCAAGTGTCCAATTCGAATTAAAATTCCAAGGAAAACCAAAGCATGATGGTTGGGGATACGATCGCAATTTTACTCCCTTAGAACAGCCACTGGAGCAAGTTCTGGGATACATGATAGCCAAAGGGAAGGTTAGACTCCCCAAGATAGCAAATCCTCCTGTGACCATGGGAAGATTTAAAGATCAGTTCTGCAAATTTCATCGGGCAATGGGTCACGATACCGAGCATTGTTTTGTCCTTAAAAATATTGTTCAAGACGACATTGACAAGAATCTCCTCGTTGGATATGAAAAGGAGGACCATTCATCTTGATCATGTTTCACTCCAATCATTCAAAAAATTGATAACACTAGCGCTTTCCCAATTTCTCATCTTGCTTTTATTATTTCAAAGGGATGATGTAACCCCGTCTGTCTTTCTCTTATTTGTTACCTTCCCTTCAATACATCAATAAAGTTGTCAATTTTTCTCGCAAGCTCGGTGCCATTTTTTTTATTATTCTCCTCGGCAAAATGTTCTTTTATGAGGGATAACCTCTTCTGAGTCTCTTCTGAATCAATCAAAAGCCAGTTGTCGTGCGCTCTTCGAACATCAATCATTTATCCCTTTTGTTCAAAATATTCTTCCCCCATTACACGGGCATTTTTTTTAAAAAATTTCATTTTATCTACAAATACCCTGTATGCAGGCAGGATCAAACAAATCTCTCATTCTACACACATGTGCACCCATTTACATTCATTTGCATTTGCATGCATTCATTTAAATTCATCTGCATTTATCTGCATCGATTTGCATTTGCATCGAACTCCCCATTTAGGATAAGCGATAAATCCTGAGGCCCCGACAGTTGTCCAAGTTGTCGTAAGGATGAAGACTGAAAATCTTCCATCAAAATGAATTAGTAATTCTTTAGAATCCAGGGTTCGTACTGGTAATTTTTCAAAATCCAGTGTTTGTGCTGGTAAACTTTCAAAACCCAGTGCTCGTACTGGTAACCATTTAAAACCCAATGCTCGTACTGGTAACCATTTAAAATCCAGTGCTCGTACTGGTAATCTTTCAAAATCCAGTGCTCGTACTGGTAATTTTCCAAAATCCAGCGCTCGTACTGGTAATCTTTCAAAACCCAGTGCTCGTACTGGTGCATTTTCAAAATCCAGTGCTCGTACTGGTAATCTTTTAAAATCCAGTGCTCGTACTGGTAATCTTCCAAAATCCAGTGCTCGTACTGGTAATCTTCCAAAACCCAGTATTCGTACTGGTAATTTTCCAAAACATAATGCTTGCATTGGTACATTTTCAAAATCTGGTGTTTACACTAGTACACTTTAAAATTCAGTGCCCACTAATTTAGTTTTCCTTTGGGATTCGAGTTCCGACTCGAATTTCCTTTCCTTTTAATCGATCGAGTTTTCCTCAGGAATTCGAGTTCCAACTCGAATTTCTTTTCCTTCTAACCGGTTTAGTTTTCCTTTGAGGTTCGAGTTCCGACTCGAATTTCCTTTCCTTCTAATTAATCTAGTTTTCCTCAGGAATTCGAGTTCCGACTCGAATTTCTTTTCCTTCTAACCGGTTTAGTTTTCCTTTGAGGTTCGAGTTCCGACTCGAATTTCCTTTCCTTCTAATTAATCTAGTTTTCCTCAGGAATTCGAGTTCCGACTCAAATTTCTTTTCCTTCTAACCGGTTTAGTTTTCCTTTGAGGTTCGAGTTCTGACTCGAATTTCCTTTCCTTCTAATTAATCTAGTTTTCCTCCGAAATTCGAGTTCCGACTCAAATTTCTTTTCCTTCTAACCGGTTTAGTTTTCCTTTGAGGTTCGAGTTCCGACTCAAATTTCCTTTCTTTCTAATTAATCTAGTTTTCCTAAGGAATTCGAGTTTCGACTTGAATTTCTTTTCCTTCTAACCGGTTTAGTTTTCCTTTGAGGTTCGAGTTCCGACTCAAATTTCGTTTCCTTCTAATTAATCTAGTTTTCCTCAGGAATTCGAGTTCCGACTCGAATTTCTTTTCCTTCTAACTGGTTTAGTTTTCCTTTGAGGTTCGAGTTCCGACTCGAATTTCCTTTCCTTCTAATTAATCTAGTTTTCTTCAGGAATTCGAGTTCCGACTCGAATTTCTTTTCCTTCTAACCGGTTTAGTTTTCCTTTGAGGTTCGAGTTCCGACTCGAATTTCCTTTCCTTCTAATTAATCTAGTTTTCCTCCGAAATTCGAGTTCCGACTCAAATTTCTTTTCCTTCTAACCGGTTTAGTTTTCCTTTGAGGTTCGAGTTCCGACTCGAATTTCCTTTCCTTCTAATCAATCTAGTTTTCCTAAGGAATTCGAGTTTCGACTTGAATTTCTTTTCCTTCTAACCGGTTTAGTTTTCCTTTGAGGTTCGAGTTCCAACTCGAATTTCCTTTCCTTCTTATTATTCTAGTTTTCCTCAGGAATTCGAGTTCCGACTCGAATTTCTTTTCCTTTTAACCGGTTTAGTTTTCCTTTGAGGTTCGAGTTCCGACTCGAATTTCGTTTCCTTCTAATTAATCTAGTTTTGCTCAAAAATTTGAGTTCCGACTCAAATTTCTTTTCCTTCTAACCGGTTTAGTTTTCCTTTGAGGTTCGAGTTCCAACTCGAATTTCCTTTCCTTCTAATTAATCTAGTTTTCCTCAGGAATTCGAGTTCCGACTCGAATTTCTTTTCCTTCTAACCAGTTTAGTTTTCCTTTGAGGTTCGAGTTTCGACTCGAATTTCCTTTCCTTCTAATCGATCTAGTTTTCCTTTAGGAGTTCGAGTTCCGACTCAAATTTCTTTTCCTTTTAACCGGTTTAGTTTTCCTTCAGGATTCGAGTTCCGACTCGCATCTTCTTTCCTTCTAGTTAATCTTGTTTCCTTCGGGATTCGGGTTCCGACTCAAATTTCTTCTCCTTCCAAATTGATCTACCTTTCCTTCAGGATTCGAGTTCCGACTCGGATTTCTTTTCCTTCCATAATGGACCTGGTTTTCCTTCGAAGATTCGGGTTCCGACTCGAGTTTTCTTTTCCTTCAGAGTTGGTCTAGAAAATCCAAGTTCCGACTTGAATTTTCTTTCAAAATCCAATTCATCTAGTTTTCCTTGAAGAGTTGAATTCTGATTCGAATCTTCCCTCAAAAACCTAGTTTAGCACCTGGTCCATTCAAAGCTCACAAGTTTGAACCCTTCCTTCTTAAACTGTGATCCTTAGGTTAAATCCCTATGAAATTGATAGTTTGTAGGTCAAACCCCTGCAGAACCAATGTGATCCTTAGGTTAAATCCCTATGGAATTGATAGTTCGTAGGTCGAACCCCTGCAGAGTCAATGTGATTTGTAGGTTGAACGCCTGTCAAACCAATACGGCTCATAGGTTGAACCCCTTTCAAACCAATCTTGTTCTCAAAATTTCGATCTGTAGGTTGAAGTCTTACTAATCCCCGGTTCTTAGGTTGAACTCCTTCGGAACTAATCCCATTTGCCAAAATTTTGATCTGTAGGTTGAAGTCCTCCTGATCCGATATTCTTTACAGTCCTTAGGTCGAACTCCTTTTGGATTGGTATTTTTTAGATATATGATTTGTAGGTTGAAGTCCTCCTGATCCACGTTCTTAGGCTGAATCCCTATTGAACCCATGTCGTTCTCAGTGAACCAATGCCGTTCTCAATTGAACCAATGTCGTTCTTAGGCTGAATCCCTATTGAACCCATGTCGTTCCCAGTGAACCAATGTCGTTCTCAATTGAACCAATGTCGTTCTTAGGCTGAATCCCTATTGAACCCATGTCATTCCCAATGAACCAATGCCGTTCTCAATTGAACCAATGTCATTCTTAGGCTGAATCCCTATTGAACTAATGTCGTTCTCAATTGAACCAATGTCGTTCTTAGGCTGAATCCCTATTGAACCCATGTCGTTCCTAGTGAACCAATGCCGTTCTCAATAGAACCAATATCATTCTTAGGCTGAATCCCTATTGAACCCATGTCGTTCCAGTGAACCAATGTTGTTCTCAATTGAACCAATGTCGTGCTGAATCCCTATTGAACTAATGTCGTTCTCAATCGAACCAATGTCGTTCTTAATCGAACCAATGTCGTTCTTAGGATGAATCCCTACGGAACCCATGTCGCTCCCAGTAAACCAATTCTCAATTTCGATCTCCAGGTCATCTAATATCCTATTTCCAATTTCTGAGTCTCTCCTTCGGGGAAAGGAGAGGAGTAATTCCTAATTCCAAATTCTAAATTGTCTCCTTTGGGGAAAGGAGAAGAGAATTTCTGTCATGGATGTGTTGCGTTGTGCTTCAAATGCTCGCTTTCACAAAGGATTTCAAGAAAATTTTGCCAATTTGTCATTAAATATTTGTTGATTTCAAAAATCTTTATTGCACAAAAACATTACTTCAAGAATACCTCCAGTATTACTTCCGAAAGAGCAATGCTTTCGCGAAAAAGGATTCAAAGTTCAAAATCTTTCTATTGGCCAACCAAAAGGATGAAGAATAAATCCTCAATATGGCCAACAAAGAGAATTCAATGTTGTTGCAAAGCCATGAGTGATTGATATTGATCGCAGTCAATGGCACATTTTTAAAGACCATTCTTGAAAAATAAAGCAGTCGAAATATCCTGGGTGATACAGAAAAAATCCACTCAATCTCCATATCTCCTCAAACACCTAAGCTGCAATTAAATATCTGCAAAAGGAATCTCTCAATTGTCGTCAAGATGAAGGCGAATTAAGCGAGTCGACCCCCGAGGCCAAAGAAGATTTGGATCATCTCCAAGATGACAGAGTTTGTGACGGATCCTTTCAGGGAAAGTTTAGATCACCGTCGAGATGAAGGCGAGTGTGATGAGCCTACCGACAAACCCTAAAAGATATTTAATTCCAGCTATCATCAAGACATTTCCCACCAAAGAGCCAATAATCATCATGATAATCCCTTAGAGAAAAGAAGGATCGGAACATCTCTGAGATGAAGGAGTTTGTGACGTACCCTTCCAAAAAAAAAAAAGAGAGAGACAAGTCAGGACATCTCCAAAATGAAGGATGATGTAATTCCCGAAAATCCAAGAGAGCTCCAATCTGCTAAAAAAAAAAAGTGCAGAAAGATCATCATGAGAAAAGAATCCCAGGATATCAGACTGTCAAATCTATCAAGAATATTCTTTAATTTTGTGAAATTCTTTTATCAATATTCTTTCACCAATAGCTCTCGCAATATCAAGAATACTTTCTTTTCCTTCCATATCAAGGAAATTGATAACTTCCTTGAAAGAAAGCCAATCGCAAGCAATTTGAATTCGAATCTTGATTCTACGGAGTTAAGCCCAGTCAGAGGTAATACTTCAGGTAGAAAAGAGGGAATACTTTCAAAACAATATGCATCACTCTCAATTATTTTGAATCAACAGTAATTTTCAACATTTTGACAATATTTTCTAGCTATTCTGGCATGAAGCGAGAGCTTGAGGTTCATCTTTGGCGCATCCTGACACCATCCCTTTTTAGGACTTGATAACGGAAGTTTTCAAGATTCCTTCCCTTCTTCGGTATAATCAGAGCACCTGGGTTCTCAGATTCGCACACTTCCCTGTGTCCCCACTGTCCCACCATAGACAGTCCAATTTCGGCTTGAGGTTAAGCCACCAATTTCAGCAAAAGGCAATTTCAAAAGTTAATTAGTCTCAGTAATGAGGCGCCCAAAATCAATCCTTTTTCAAACTTTAGGGACCCCAATTTTCTTCCTTTTGTAAAACCCCTATCGGATTCATAGTGCGGAAATCCGAAGGTTCCATCACGGTCTCTTCTTTCGAGGATTCCATCCATTTTCTGCCCAATCAGGTTAAGGGTATAAACCTGAGCCTCCTCTGATGAGGTATTTCGTTTTCTGCCCAATCAGGTTAAGGGTATAAACCTAGGCCTCCTTTGATGAGGTATTCCATTTTCTGCCCAATTAGGTTAAGGGTATAAACCTGAGCCTCCTTTGACGATGTATTCCATTTTCTGCCCAATCAGGTTAAGGGTATAAACCTGGGCTTCATTCTGATGAGGTATTCCATTTTCCACCCAATCAGGTCAAGGGTACAAACCTGAGCCTCCTTTGATGAGGTATTCCATTTTCAACCCGGTCAGGTTAAGGGTTAAGCCTGAGCTTCGTTCCATACGAGGTATTTCCCGTCCCATCCAGGTTAAGGGCAAAACCTAAATCTCATTTCTTTTTTAAGTAAAATTTTCTCCTTATTCTCCATTTCATATCTACCATCATCATTTGAATTAATTCTTTCATACCCAGTCAGATTTATCTAACTGGGGCATTTTTATGGTTCAAATTTGGTATGTTTTCTTTGCCACTAAGCTCGGCCCTATACCAGCTTAGTAGCAAAGAGGGGCATCTGTAAACACCCCAAATTTTCACCCTCATCCAGTGTTTGTCCATTTTATATATAATTGCATATCAGTGCATACATTTTTTCATATCATTTCATCACATTGCATAGCATTGCATGTCATTGCATCTCATTTTTGAGATCCAGCACTTATGTTTTTAAAATATTTAATCCAGATTTGAGTTTTAAAACTTTTTCTTTCAAAAATCAATTTCAAAACCTGGGTTTTTACTCAACATTCTGTCATTTTCCAACCCCAGGACTTTATATTTTGAAATATTTTCTCAGAAAACAATCTGGATTCATTTCAAACCCAATTTCAATTGATTTCAATTCTCAGATGAGACCCATTTAGGTGGTGTCGCTTCTGGATTCCTTTACTTATCAAAAAATCTCAAAAATTTTAGAGTCCTAGTTGGATCAGGACTCTTTTTCCAGAGTCCAGTCGGATCAGAACTCTACTTTTCACTACCTTTTTACCTGTTTTTGAAGAAAACCTTTCAAAATCTTCTGTTTTAGCCAAAATTTCAGAGTTCTAGTTGGATCAGGACTCTTCTTCAAGAGTCCAGTCGGATCAGGACTGTTCTTCAGAGTTTCAATTGGATTGGGACTCTAATCTTTTACAACTATTTTTATCCATTTTCAATCAAATCTTTCAAAATCTTTCAAAATGAGTCAGAAACTCAGAGATTCAGTTAAAACAGGACTCTGTTCAGAGAGTCCTAGTTGGATCATGACTCTGATCCTGATTTCAATTTTGAGAGAATCTTTCAGAAATCTTTCAATCTACCAAAACTATTGCACTTTTATCAAAGAATTTCAAAATTTTGAGATTTTATCTCAGAGTCCTGATCAAATCAGGACTCTACCCCAGAGTCCTGATCGAAGTAGGACTCTATCCAAAATTGATGTTCTCACTTCATTTTCACTGGTTTTCAAAAGCTTTGCCCAAGTTTCATCATTTGCTCATCAGAAAATCAAAATTCTTAGAGTTCTGATCGAATCAGAACTCTTTCTTAGAGTCCTAATCAGATCAGGACTCTGAACCAAAATTCAATTTCATCCTATTTTCACTTGTTTTTCAAAATTCTCTCATTTGATTTCTCAGAAAATCCAAAAATTGAAGAGTCCTAGTTCAATTAGGACTCTGTCCCCATAGTCTCAGTTGAATCAGAACTCTGTTTTATTTCAATATTTGTTATTGTTTTCACTGTTTTGACAAGTTCTTTCAACTGTTTTTCAGAAAATACAAAAAAATCTAGAGTTTCAGTCCGATCAGGACTCTGTCCCAGAGTCCTAATCCAGTCAGGAGTCTGTTTTGAAGTCCGTTGTCATTTCTATTTTTTATTTATTTCCATTTGTTTTCAAAATTTAGGTCATTTTAAAGAGTCCAGTTATTTCAGGACTCTATTTCAGAGTTTTGATTGAGTTAGGAGTCTAACCCGGACTGTATTTTCTAACTTGTTTCACCATTTTCGATTAAATCTTTTCAAAAACTCATTCATTTGGCTTTTAAAAACCAAAATCACAGAGTCCTAAAAATCCAGGACTCTAGCCTAGAGTCCAGTTCGCTTGAGACTCTATTTTCAAAAATCTTTGAATTTCAACTGTTGATTTTAACCCTTTTTCAAAGCTATTTTCAGTATTTATTTCAAATTTTCAAAACTTTGATGTGGGGTCCACTCAGTTGGCGCCATATCCAGAGGAGTTCTGACCCAGTTGGAACTCTGTGCCATTTCAAAACTTTTAATTTCAAGTCTACTTTTGAATCTCTTTTGAAAACTCCTTCAATTTCAAGTTTTAAAATCGCTTTTTGAAAAAAACTCAAGTAGGGCCCACTCGGGGTGGCGCCATATTCGAGTAAGTCAGGGCTAGACTAGGGTTAGTCATTGTACTAGCTAGGTTAGGGGTTTAGAGGAGTCAAAATCAATTTTAAAAATCCATTTTATTTAACTTTTAAACCATTGGTTTTTAAAGGTTTTAAATTCAGGTTTTAAAAACCAAATGTGGGTCCATACTAGGTGGTGTCACATTTGGACTTTTTAGGGTTTAATTAGGTATTAATTAGAGTTTAATTAGAGTTCATTTAGGGTTAGGAAACCACAAAAAATTGTTGCCCTTAGTGGATTTATTAGAAAGAGTCTTGAAAAAATGAAAAACCTCTTAATTAACCCTAATTAAGTGACTTTTTGAAAAACTATAAAAAGGGACCTAAGGGGGGTCAAAGGGAAACTCTTTGTCTCTCAAATTTTCGTGGCTTCTCTCTCCTCTCCAGCACCTCCACCTTCCTCCATTGCAGCTGCATCCCCAAGGTGAGTTTATTTAATATTGTTTTATTAGTTTTTTATGATTTTTCAATAGATTTCACCATGGAAACTCTTGTGTTCATGGATTTAACCATGGATTTCATCCAAGAAACCCAAAATCGACCCAATAAGATGATCTAACTCAGTTTGAGGGTGATTTCAAGGATTCTAATCCATTAGAATCGATGAGAGGTACATTTTTCATGTTCTTAACCGACGAAACGTGAGATTTACCCGTTAAATGGGTTAAATCCATGATTTCAAAGGTGAAAGCAAATTCCAGCCATTGATTCCTGAGTTTTTATTTATTTATCTGTTTATTCATGTTTATTTTACATTTTCAAGCATAAAAATAATTTTTATTTACTGTTTTATGGTTTATTTTATTGTTTTACATTAATTAATGCATAGTTTTTATAGTTTCTTAGATTTCTGTGTGTTTTAGTTTTAGAATAATAAAGATAATGTTATTTCGAATTTAAATCCTTGTTGTTTATTTCTGATGTTTTTATATGTGATGCATGCATATGTGATTAAACTACTGTAAAAAAATAAGAGATTTTAGACTTCGGGAACCCTGTCAAAAAAATCAGACATCAAGTCGGGTTTTTAAATCTTTAAAATCGTTGTTAAAATCAAGAAGGTAACTTGATGTGATGATATTTTTCTCATCATATATCCGATTTTAAATATGTAAAATGCCATGGATTCACAATGATTAGATCTGTCTACTGTGAAATTTTCAGAATTTTTTATTACTGTTTAGTATTTCTCCTGTGTCAGAGACTCTGATTTTCAATTTAAAACTCGTTAGGGTTTTCCAAAACCCTAATCAGACTTGTGTTGTTTATAAATCCCAAACTACAGATCCGATTTATGATCTGTAAAAAGTGAGTATTGTTATTTTTTTGTCACCTGAGTAGTACTATTTATCCCAGAATTTTCAATTGAAAGTATCAGTTAGGACCAAAGTTAAAATCAATATATTCAAGTCCGGATTGTTGGATGGGTATCTCCATGGTTTTAACATCTTTTTCATATCTGTAAAAAGGAAAAGTTCTGTTTTCTTGTCTATTTGTTATCTGTAAAATTGCATAGATTTCCATGGAGGTTTGACCCCTGGTTAGGGCCTTGGACTAAGACTGGTTGGTGAACTAGGTCAAAAATAGCATATTTTTAAAGTTTGATGCTATTTTTGGATTAATTTAATGCCAAAAAAAATATTTTTATAATTCGAATTTGATATTAGGGTTATCACAAGTGCAGGTACCAATTTTGAGGATTTTTAGAATCCGTTTGATGCTGGAATGGTTTGAATTGCAAAACAGGGCACCCGAAGAATTCCAAAACACTGTAAAAATCACAAAATTTGTGATATTCTTGGATTTTTGTGCATAAGCATATATTTTTAGGGTTTAATCATATTCATAATCATATTAGGATACTTTAGGTTAAATTTGATGTTCATTTGATTTCATTTAGTGCATAAAACCTAAGTTTTACCAAAATATTTTCTGAAAAACCCTGATTTTAAGGCCATAGTCTTGCTATCGGGGGCAATTTGGTCATTTGACCTAAATTTCGAAATCCCTAACCCTAATTTTCATATTTTTAATCATGTCATAGCATATTTGGTTTGATATATTTTTATTTGAACTTCAAAACTTGCATTTTATCAAAATATCTTTCTGAAAACTCTGATTTCAAGGCCATAGTCTTGCTATCAGGGGTATTTTGGTCATTTTGACCCCAATTTCAAAATTTCATATCCTATCTTCCTTATTTATTCAATTTTATTTCATATTTTATCAATTTTGATTTAAGGGAATCATGGAAAAGGCTTATATCTAGCAAAATCCAGTAATTTCTAGATATTACTGGATAAACCTAGAAAAGCCAACATATTTTCATTAACCAGTCTTTCTAGTTTTGCAAGTACATTGAAGATTTTTTTTTTCATGTATTTAAATTTCAATAGTGATGTAAATTAAATTAACTTTGGAATAAGTGATCATGCATATAATTCAGGGTTTATTAACATTAAAATATGCATGATTTTATAAAAGAATGTTTCAAAAACCCAATTTTATGATAGTTTTCGAGTAAATGTGCTAAAATGATTTAAAAATAGAAAATGCTTGAAAAATAGTTTTATTTTACATTTTTATGCATATTTTAGTTTTTGTTATAGTCATAGTAGTTTTAGTTTTAGTTTTAGTTTTCAATAAAAATAATAAAAATAAAAATAAAAATAAAATAAAAATTAGAGTTAAAAATAGAGTTAGATATATTTTGAAATGAGTTTAGTGTAAATAATTTTTTAGAGTAGTTAGTTAGTTTGAGGTTTTTAGTAAATAGTTTGTTTGTTTTTTTAAAAAAAAATACTCTTTTAAATAGTTTGTTTGTTTTAACAAACCATTACACGGTTTGGTTTTTTATTTTTAAAAACTAAAAAAAAAATAATAATAGCAAACCGGCTGGAACCGGTTTGCGTTTTTTTTTAAAAGCTGAAAAAATCTTGTTACAAACCGGTTCCAACCGGTTTGAATTTTTTAAAAAAAACCCAAAATCGCAAAAACCATGCGTCTCCTCACACGGCTGAACCTTGCTCCTTTCCCCTCTTTCCCTCTTTTCTCTCTCTTCTCAACATTTTCCACCATCGCCGGTGGTTTCTGACCTCCTTCTTCCCCTTCTCCCTCTTGCTCTGTTCAAATCCAACCGGCGGTGGTGGTGCTGCAGTCCGGCGACGGCGTGGTGTGGAGGCCGCCATTCTTTTCTAATCCATCTGGTAAGTTTGGATCTTCTTCTTCTTCTTCTTCTTCTTCTTCCTCCGATTCTTCTTCTTCTTCTTCTTCTTCTTTCAACTTGTCCGATTATATTGTTTTTGTCTGAAAAAGAAAAAAAATAGAAATAAAACGAAAAAAAAATTAAACCGATCATTGATGTTTCTGAAAAAAAAAAATTCATCTGTTAATCAATTTCATGCTGTCTTTGATTTTCTGTTTATTATTTTTTTCTCATTTCTAAAAATTTTGTTCATAGTGTGATTTAGTTCCAAAATTTTTTTCATTAATTTCTGTGTTGATTTCACTTGATCGGATAGCTGGATTCTTCTTATTGCTGTGTTTTTTTTTTAATCATCGTATATCTGTATTGAGTTCCATCAGATGGCATGAGGTTTACTGCAAATCCAGAGATGGATTTTTGTTTAATGGTTTCTCCAGCAAGGGATTGAAGTACCACCTGAAAATTCTGGTTGATTATGTGATTTCTGTAGAAGGCTTGTTTAATGAAAGAGAAAGGTGTTCAACCATTTTGTTTGATTTTGAATTACTGGATCAAATGTTTGATTTTGAATTACTGGATCAAAAGTGACGATCATTGTTGTTCTCTGAATTAATTTGATCCCTGAATCAGTTTGAATGATCAATGTAATTTCAAATTTTTGAAGATCTATCTTATTTTCATTGATCTGAAGTATATTTTACTGAGTTTTCTTTACAGTGTTGTTTTTAACTCATTTTCCAGTGGTGGCTGTTTAGAATTTAAATCAGTATTTTGGAAGGAGTGATCAGATGGCTGGATTGCATTGTTAGTTCATTGAATTGTTAGCTATTAGTTGTTAGCATATTTGATTGATACAAGCAATTTGTATTTTTAATTACTTAGTTAATTGTCATTAGGTTTATCTAGTTATTGTCATTTAGATTTCGTTTATTTTACGTTCCATTGTTTTAGTATTTTCCTTTTTAGCTATTGTCTACTTCTTTCTCTTGTACTGCTCGTGTCCTTTTGACTTGTGCAGGATAGCACCAGACTGGAGCGGAAGCGATTACGTGACACGAAGTGCAAGAATAGAAGAATTTTTACTTTTCAGTTTAGAATTAGGAATTTGATTTTGGGTTTGTAAATATTGCACTTTATGCCCTCTGCGAAGGGTATTCATTTGTTGTAATAGCTAGTTGTTTTTACTTTTCTTAGAACATTTTACATTTCAATAATTCAGCAATAAAGAATAGTTTAGAATTGTGTGCTTGAATACAAAATATTCCCGTTCCCTGAGTTCGACCCGGTCTCATCCACTAGTGAGAACCGGTTTTTATTATTTGATGTCTGGTTTTCACATGTTTTACATTTAAAAATCTTTTCAAAATTATAACGATTTAAAAGAAGACATCAAATTTTTGGCGCCGTTGCCGTGGAACGGCGTAATATTAGTATTCACTTTATTGCCTAGTGTTTGTGTTGCATTTAGGTTTAGAACCACGTATGTGCATATCTTAGAGACGAGCTTACTTTTCTGCACAACCCACCTATTAGGATCCCCTTAGAGGTGACTGTGTACGATTGGTACCGTACACATAGATTTTATATTTTTCATGCATTATCTCTGTTATGTGTAACTGCGTGGTGCTTGTTTAGTTTTTGTTGTTTTTAGTTTACTCGCTTTGTGGTTTGCGTGGTTTGGCCGCTTAGTGCGTTAGTTAGGTAGAAAACCCAGAGTTAGGACGTGTGCTACACCGGTCTACTCCAAGGTGTACGCAATGGCTGACGATCATCATTTGATCCGTCCTTTGAGGGAGTACTTCATGCCAAATACGTATACTCCCACCTCCTGCATCACAAGACTTGATGTAGGAGCGAGCCATTTTGAGATTAAGGCCAGTGTGATTCAAATGTTACCTTCGTTTTATGGCCTTAGCAATGAAGACCCATATCGTCATCTCGACGAATTCCTTGAGATTTGCTCGACTGTGCGAATCAATAATTTTGGAGACGACGCTATGAGGTTAACTTTGTTTCCGTTCTCTCTCAAAGATAAAGCCAAGCACTGGTTAAAATCTCTTGAGACGGTTCGTATTACTACTTGGGAAGGAATGCAAAAAGAATTTTTAAAAAAATATTTCCCAATTAGTAAAACGAATCAGTTTCGTAAAGCTATAACTAGTTTTTCTCAAATTGAGGGAGAACAATTTCACGAGTCTTGGGAGAGATTGAAAGATCTTCTCCGCAAGTGTCCCCATCACCAGGTGCCTCGTTGGCAGTTGGTGCAGTATTTTTATCACGGGCTTACTGAAAAGCATCGTCAAATGGTTGATTCGTCTTGTGGGGGCACTTTTATGCTCAAGAGTGAGGACGAGGCGTGGTCTCTATTCGAGACCTTGAGTGAAAACACGATGCATCATACCTTGTCTTCACGGCTCGATAGGACTACATCTCTGTCTAGTGGTCCTAGGGAAGTTGGGATTTCCGAAGTTGGGTCCGAGTTAGATTTGCGTACCAAGGTTGACCAGTTGACTAGGAAGTTAGATCAATTCCTAGCCAATTCTTCAAGAAGTCCAGTAGATAGAGTGTGCGAGCTATGTGCTAGCCCTGCACACTGTGTTTTAGATTGTCCGGCAGCGCCATTATATCCTGAATTCGTTCAGGAGCAGGTGAATGCTGCCCAAGGTTTCGCTAGACCCATGCCTGATTCGTTTACATCATCATATACCCCAGGTTGGCGAAACCAATCCATTCCCCTATCCCATCAGCCCTCCCAGACACAGTATAGACCCAGTAACCCTTCACAAGGTTACTCGCACCCCATTTTTTCACAGGTTCATCCCCCAGCCCAACATGCTTATACTCAACCCCAACCTCATGAGCCTTCATTTAGTCAATCCTTCCAAGATAGGATATTACAAGTTTTGAGTTCCCATACGCAGTCAATAGCCAAGCTAGAGACTCAAATGGGACAGTTGGTTGAGACTTTCACTAGGCAAAGCCAGGGGAACCTTCATAGTCAGTCTGTTGTCTCAAAGGGAGAGGATTCCATGTTATTTGACTTGCAACCCACTGATTCACATCATAAGCAAGTCGACTTTGTTACATCCCTTCAGTATGGGAAGGCGTGTCACTCCACTCAGGAATCGACTCATGAACCCCATATCATTTCTACTGACGAGTCGATCTCCATGATACCTCAGCAGAAGGGGCCTTACTCACAGCATACATTTTCATCATATAAAGCCCCATTTTCTCAGCCTTTAGGATCACCAATCGTTTTGAGTAAGCAAGAGGTGCAGATGCAGAAGGTGCTTGACCAAGTCAAGCCTGATCATATTCACCACTTGTCTGAAGTAGCATTTATTGATACTCGGTCGGTCCTAGACTCTCGATTCTTGACCAGTCTCTCAGATGAGACTAATCTCTGTTCTTCACGTTGAGAGAGTTATGATCCTACAGTTAGAGGTAGACGGGATGGAAACACAGTGCGTAGTGTCACAGATGACACTCTTTTCTTCATAGAGCCCGGTTGAGTCTCACTTCATGTCCATTGATCTCATGGACGATGAAGGTTTTTCCAGGGATCCGTCTGGCTGGGGACGTGAAACTTAGCGCTTTATAGGAGGCAACCCATATCTTGTACATTATTAGGTTTACTTAGAATTTATAGATTTTGTTTTTACTTTTTAGTTTTCTTCATGAGTTTTTCATATTCTTTTTGTTTCATTCATGGTTTCATGTTTTGTCATGTGTACATTGCATTCATTACATTCATAGAACGTGCATTTTTAATTCATGTCAGGTCATTCTACTCTTTTCCCTCATTTATTTCTCTCATGTGCATTCACTTAGTTTCATTCAAGCATGGGGGAGGGTGTAGAATGCACACCTTGATATTTCTGTTTACGTTCTTGCACATGTTTACACATCTCTCATAAAAAGTAGATTTTTAAAGAAAAAGTTTGAACTTATATGAATGTTATTTCAAATCTGATGTTTTTAGAGGATTTTTAAGCCCCACGAATTTTTTTTTCTGACATAGATCTAAAAATTATGGTTGTTTATGCGGATTTCGAGGAAATGATGATAGATACATGTTAGAATTTATTTTGAATCATAAATATGAATATGCACAGTTCTATTTTTGAAAAACTAAGCAAATGAACAAAAGCATAAAAATGAGCTCAAAAAGTGAGAAAAAGCATGCGTTA
The DNA here is from genome assembly GCF_984573655.1 of Nuphar pumila. Classification (NCBI taxonomy): domain Eukaryota; kingdom Viridiplantae; phylum Streptophyta; class Magnoliopsida; order Nymphaeales; family Nymphaeaceae; genus Nuphar; species Nuphar pumila. Next base: position 71,986,538 of record NC_143259.1, on the reverse strand, counting down.
GGTTGTTTGGATAATTCCACAATCCTTAGTAGATGGAACTTAGATGTAAGTTGAAACTATTAATTCCATTTCGAAAAAGAGAGTGGAAAACTTCGTGAACCTAAGTAACTGAGAACAGATACAAGTTGAAATATTTGACTCTCATGTTATAAAGGTCAATGAAGGAAGTCACTTTTATGTCTTAGTTGATATCTTTTGGTATGTATTGAAAAAGTATAAAAGATATTGACATTGCACAAGGCATAAAAGCAGACCACACGCAAGCTATATGAGAAAAATAAGTGCGCAAAAAGAAAAAAGCGTGAAAAGAAAAAAAAGAGAAAAGAGCTTAAAAAGAAAAAAAAAAGTTCAGTGCTTAGAAGCGTGATTGAGAAAACCTATGCAGAAAACATATGAGTGAGGATAAGTAAATAATAATATGTTTTTATTGGATTTTCTAAGAATAAAACATAAATAATTGTGATATTTAGAAAGTGAAAGAAATTCTTTTTCTGTGGTGGTATATAAAAGATTCTAATTATATTTTGATTTTGAAATAACAGGAAATATTTGTGAAAACAAAGTCTTTAATTACCTACTGCTTATGAGAATGTGTAATATTATGCATACATGACAGAGATGTTTGTGGGTAGCATCACTGCAAACCCTCACGAGACCTTACTCGTCCACTGGGGTAACCCAGGGGTTGAAAGGGCTTGTTGCATGAGCTAAATGCAACCGTGATTCCTACGAAAGTGAGTTAGGTGATAGTTGGATTTCTTGCATTTTTCTAGTTTGCTCGAGGACTAGCAAAACATAAGCATGGGGGTATTTGATCATGCATATAATTCAGGGTTTATTAACATTAAAATATGCATGATTTTATAAAAGAATGTTTCAAAAACCCAATTTTATGATAGTTTTCGAGTAAATGTGCTAAAATGATTTAAAAATAGAAAATGCATGAAAAATAGTTTTATTTTACATTTTTATGCATATTTTAGTTTTTGTTATAGTCATAGTAGTTTTAGTTTTAGTTTTCAATAAAAATAATAAAAATAAAAATAAAAATAAAATAAAAATTAGAGTTAAAAATAGAGTTAGATATATTTTGAAATGAGTTTAGTGTAAATAATTTTTTAGAGTAGTTAGTAAGTTTGAGGTTTTTAGTAAATAGTTTGTTTTTTTTAAAAAAAAAAAAATACTCTTTTAAATAGTTTGTTTTTTTTAACAAACCATTACACGGTTTGGTTTTTGATTTTTAAAAACTAAAAAAAAAATAATAATAGCAAACCGACTGGAACCGGTTTGCGTTTTTTTTAAAAAGCTGAAAAAATCTTGTTACAAACCGGTTCCAACCGGTTTGAATTTTTTAAAAAAACCCCAAAATCGCAAAAACCGTGCGTCTCCTCACACGGCTAAACCTTGCTCCTTTCCCCTCTTTCCCTCTTTTCTCTCTCTTCTCAACATTTTCCACCATCGCCGGTGGTTTCTGACCTCCTTCTTCCCCTTCTCCCTCTTGCTCTGTTCAAATCCAACCGGCGGTGGTGGTGCTGCAGTCCGACGACGGCGTGGTGTGGAGGCCGCCATTCTTTTCTAATCCATCTGGTAAGTTTGGATCGTCTTCTTCTTCTTCTTCTTCTTCTTCTTCTTCCTTCCATTCTTCTTCTTCTTCTTCTTCTTCTTTCAACTTGTCCGATTATATTGTTTTTGTCTAAAAAAGAAAAAAATAGAAATAAAACGAAAAAAAAATTAAACCGATCATTGATGTTTCTGAAAAAAAAAATTTCATCTGTTAATCAATTTCATGCTGTCTTTGATTTTCTGTTTATTATTTTTTTCTCATTTCTAAAAATTCTGTTCATAGTGTGATTTAGTTCCAGAATTTTTTTCATTAATTTCTATGTTGATTTCACTTGATCGGATAGCTGGATTCTTCTTATTGCTGTGTTTTTTTTTATCATCGTATATCTGTATTGAGTTCCATCAGATGGCATGAGGTTTACTGCAAATCTAGAGATGGATTTTTGTTTAATGGTTTCTCCAGCAAGGGATTAAAGTACCACCTGAAAACTCTGGTTGATTATGTGATTTCTGTAGAAGGCTTGTTTAATGAAAGAGAAAGGTGTTCAACCATTTTGTTTGATTTTGAATTACTGGATCAAATGTTTGATTTTGAATTACTGGATCAAAAGTGACGATCATTGCTGTTCTCTGAATTAATTTGATCCCTGAATCAGTTTGAATGATCAATGTAATTTCAAATTTTTGAAGATCTATCTTATTTTCATTGATCTGAAGTATATTTTACTGAGTTTTCTTTACAGTGTTGTTTTTAACTCATTTTCCAGTGGTGGCTGTTTAGAATTTAAATCAATATTTTAGAAGGAGTGATCAGATGGCTGGATTGCATTGTTAGTTCATTGAATTGTTAGCTATTAGTTGTTAGCATATTTGATTGATACAAGCAATTTGTATTTTTAATTACTTAGTTAATTGTCATTAGGTTTATCTAGTTATTGTCATTTAGATTTCGTTTATTTTACGTTCCATTGTTTTAGTATTTTCCTTTTTAGCTATTGTCTACTTCTTTCTCTTGTACTGCTCGTGTCCTTTTGACTTGTGCAGGATAGCACCAGACTAGAGCGGAAGCGATTACGTGACACGAAGTGCAAGAATAGAAGAATTTTTACTTTTCAGTTTAGAATTAGGAATTTGATTTTGGGTTTGTAAATATTGCACTTTATGCCCTCTGCGAAGGGTATTCATTTGTTGTAATAGCTAGTTGTTTTTACTTTTCTTAGAACATTTTACATTTCAATAATTCAGCAATAAAGAATAGTTTAGAATTGTGTGCTTGAATACAAAATATTCCCGTTCCCTGAGTTCGACCCGGTCTCATCCACTAGTGAGAACCGGTTTTTATTATTTGATGTCTGGTTTTCACATGTTTTACATTTAAAAATCTTTTCAAAATTATAACGATTTAAAAGAAGACATCAATAAGAATTTACATTTCCTGCATAGAATAGGATGCATTGCATATAGTTTAATTCTGCAAATATTAAATGTCTGATGAATGTATCATTCATGCACATTTTACGAATTCACTATGGTGTACACGAATGGCACATACACTAGCTTTTATGAAGTTTATAAACTTGGTGGAATTTGTATTTATGGCCATAGTCAAAATACGAATGATACCTAGATTTATGATCTTCACATTAGCCACATTCAACCTACACTCTTAGGCTAACTTCAAAATGCACTGCATTTCTCAAAAATACAAAAAGTATTTCTCAATTCCTCAAATCCATATTTATTCATTTCATGCATTTGCCAATTCCAATTCAAATCTCAATTCAAAGAAGTTCATTTTCTCAAAATCCTCTAAGTCTTATTCAAAAATCAATTTTTTCAAAATATGGATTTGCCAATGATATTTCAAGTATTTTCCAAGTTCCAAATTCGATTTTCTAAGTTATATATTCAATTTCAAAGTTTGAATTCAAAGAAATCAAGTTCTCCAAAGTTATTTCACATTTCTTAGAATCGATTTTCACAAAAAACTCTTGAATACTTCAGAAATCAATTTTTACTTTTCTCAGAAGTACATTTCAAATCCCAATTCATGATTTTCCATGTGATATCTATTCTAAGTGTTTCAGTTATTCAAAGCAAACATCATGTTTTCAAATATGCATTTTCAGAAAATTCATAGCACATGCCTGATTCTATGTGCATTTAGGAATTAGAATATGGTTTAGACAAGTTGAACAAAGCAGAGCAGTAGATTGATCCTTGGTTTGATTACCCCTGTTAAAGGTGGCAGGAACGGTTGAACCTCGTACCGACAGGCAAGTCCCATTCTATGGAATTTTCCCGCATTTTAAAACGGAGGCGAGTTATTTTCAAAAACTTTTCAAAGGTCAGTTTGACTCGCAAAAAGTAAAAATTTTGCGATGATAATAGGTTTGGCGAACGAGATGGGATCTATCTTCGCCTGATCAATTTAATGCTCTACTTAGTTCAAGTTGTCAAAGTCGATTTCCATGGAATGTCAGCTTTTAATTTATGCTATCATGTGAACCTAGGAGCCTAGACTTGAACCCAGCTGACATGGAATGCATATAGACTAGGTGTGGTTTGGTAGGACCATATTGAGGAGAATTATTCATGCTCACATAGACTTAGGTCTAATACAACCCTCCTCAATCTAGGTTTGATTGAAAACAATGTTTGCTTCTTCAAATATTTCAAAATTCTATCTCTTTAGGACTTAGAGCCCTCTGTTTTCTTGCATGTGCTCATATTTCAAAAACCACCCCCACCTATATTGTCCCGGTCTTCACGTTGCTGGGCTCTCTTCCAGAACCATAGTTCGGGACAGAGCCTCACAACTGGGCCACCTATTTGGGTGAAAAACCCCCTGCCACGTACCAAGGGCCATAGTCCAATGTATATCGGCAGGTGCTCAAGGATGTTGGAAAACTTGAACCTAGAACCGGAGAAATTGATTTAATGCCACGTACATCGAGCCTTGGCTCGAGTATATAGGCATAGCATGATTGGACACAGATGATCTGAACCTTAGAGTTAGGATTAAGGTCCTACAGCCATTTCAAAATTTGTGCATCTAGAGTCAGCTTTTAGGGAATGTTGTATGTGCATACTTGTTTGTGCAGGATGTAATTGAATGTGTTATAATCATGTCCTTTTTATTTTCCATATTTTTCTCAAATACTGGATGGTTTTTCCAAAAATTCCTAATCCATGTCCATGTACTGTCCATGTTTTAAACCCTGGACGATTTTCAAAACACTTCATTTTATGAAGTACTTCCTTATATTTCATTAAACCCTGGACGATTTTCATAAAATTCCTCCATTTTCTTCAAACCTCCAGGTTATTTTTCATCCTCTCTTTCTTCTGGATCTCGAATTTCCTGCCTTATTTTTTTGTCCTGCCTGCATTTTCCTAAATTTCCTGTATTTTCCCAAGTCTTATTCCAATTTTTCATGTTTTCCAGTTTGATGGCATCCAGTCAGCTTGATTCAGTCTTCCCTAAGGGTCACATCTCCTATGAGGTGCGACAAAGCCTTTCTGAGCATCGAGTCTTCAGCACCGGATCCTTCTTTCCCCGGTGGTACTATTTATGGTTCAAGAATTTCTCTTGTATGTTTCCGGACCACTTGGACGATTGTGGGTTAGAACTGGCGTCCGTAGTGGGAAAGCAGACAATCAACGGCAATTTGATCCATGCACTAGCAGAACGATGGAATCCGAGCACTTCTATTTTCTGGTTCCCATGGGGCGAGATGACAGTGCTGATAGATGAATTTTCAGAAATCATGGGATTGCCCGAGCCAGCCGGTCATCTTGGAGATCCATTGGAGAAGCAGTTTTTGATTAATGTCAAGGGTCTGGACCCTCGAGACGCTTTAGCTCGCATGACAGGGCGTAAGTCTTGGCCGCTGATCGAGGAAGATGGAAATGAATATGTGAATCTGCTTAAAATCTACCGACAATATGGGGCATTTGTGGAAGTCAGCTCGTTGTCCAGGACAGCTCGAGAGAGAATTCAACATGCGATGGTCTTATGCACTGTGGGACTCGCTCTCTTTCCAGATGGACGGAATTATATGGATATCAGAATAGTTCAGCTTCTAAGGAGATGGGAAAGTCAACAGACCAGCCGCCTCTCGATAGCCATGGCAGCACTAGCTTTTCTATACCGAGGGCTGACTCGTTTCACGCTCGGAGAATCTATTTTAGTCGAAGGGTGCACCTATGCATTGCAATCTTGGTTCCTCCGGCATGTGCCAGCCCGAGCAAGTTTATTCAGATACAATGGCGAAAAGCTCCTTCCAGTTGCACGATATCGGTTCTTGATCGACAACCTTCAGGAGGAAGAAGTCGTATGGGACTACTTTGATCGTCAGAAGTCACCTCCCAGATATACCTATGCATACGGCAAGCGGTTCAGGCTACTTGGCCCCTTCTTCTACGCATACTATCATCCAGAGCGGTGCGTCAGGCAATTCTCTCAGAGGCAGAAGCGCGTAGAGATTCGTCCACTAGCAGGGGTTCTCACAGAATTCGAATTCGCATCAGATCAGTCGTCTGGAGCATACCATTCTGCCAGACATGGCTGGGATTCCTTTGTCCATCTTACTATTTTTCCTAGCCCTCGAGTGTCGTCTGATTATCCGGAGTGGTGGAAAATTGTTTGTCCCCCTCCCCTCTATCAAGTGTATTATTGATAAAATCATGTTTTTCCCCTCAATAAAATTCCTTTATTCTACATTTCACCTTGGTCTGACGACCTTGCCTAGGTAACAAGGCATATTTCTAGTTGTTTATTTTGCAAAGAATAGCAATGCAATTGTCGTAATTCTAGCGACGACTCAGTCCCTAGTAATGGGATATTATTTCAATTGTCTACCAAAATTATCAACAAATATTTTCCTTCAACCAAATTTCCTTCAAAATCCTAATCATCAGTTCTACCTTACAGAGAGCATCAACAACATCTAAAAGAATACTCGTGATACTCAATGGTTTATACAAGATCCGGAAAGAAAACCTCATCAGTCGAAGGTGTGGCATACTCGATCGCTTCAGAAGAAGAAATGGACTCACCCCGATCAATCAGAAGTCAAGGTCAGCAAGCAAAGGATGATGTTGATCCCCAGGTATATGCTATGTTCAAAGAGATGATGACCAAAATGTCGACAGAACAAGCTGAAGCTAGTACAGAAAAGATCTAGGTCAAGCAGAGGGCAAAAGGCCAGTCAGCCAAGAAAGTCTTAAAACTATCCAAGAAACATATCCAACACGAGGATACATCTGATGAATCAGAATCAGTAGGTGGCACTGATGAAGAGTATGAAGTCTGGCAAGCACTTCAAAGATCCCCTCATAGGCAAGGGACAACCTATAAATTGAAAGATCAAGCAATGGATGATCCAGTCCAAATACAGTTGAAGGAAATGGCAAAGAAGATTAAAGATTTGCAAGCCCGCGACAAGGGCAAGAAAGTCTTCACGAGCAAAGATTTCTACAAGAGCATCACTCCTGTCAGGAATAATCAAGATTCAAAAAAGACAAATTTTGTCAAGGCCCACCGCGAGGGGTGCAAGGATAGCAAAGAAAATCATATAAGTCAGAAAGAGAAATTTTTAAAGCAGAGTGGAAAATTGAGTCAACACAAAGAAAAGATAAAGCGGGACGGTTGGGATTGTGATCGCCAATTTACTCCTCTCGAGCAGTCTCTTGATGAAATCCTTGAATATATGTTGGCCAAGGAATTGGTAAAGCTTCCAAGAGTCTCAAGACCGGATGATCCTGTTGCCTAGGTCTGTACAGTTTTCTGGACCAACGGGCCGTGTAGGTTCGCATAGTAGTATCACCTTTATAGTTGTATTGGAGACTTCGTTCCTGTGATCATCGCAAAATTTTTCCTCTCTTGTGATTTCTCTCTCTTCCTTCTCTTTTCCTTTTCTAACCCCTATTTTCCTCCTTTTTTAAGGGAGTAAAATAAAAGAAAGAAAAGAAAGAGAGAAGAGAAAAGAAAGAAAGAAAGAGAGAAGAGGAACTCTTTTGCGCGGTCTCACTTGACCTTGATTTGAAATTATTTAGAAAATTACTTGCCTCCGTTTTTTAAAATTCGCGGGAAAATGGAGAGACGGGATTCGCTCGTCGGTACGAGGTTCGATCGTTCCTGGCGCCTTTACCAGGGGTAATCGAACCAAGGATCGAATCTATGCCGTTTTGCTTAGCCTAAATATAATCTAAGAATTCATTCTAACTCTAAATGCACAAAGAATCATGCTTGTGCAATTCAAGGATGTATGCTCTTCTTGAAAGATGTTTTGAAAATTTTCCAAGTTATCTGAGATGCAGGGAGTGAAGAAGTGACTGAATCTAACTTAGAATTTTGAGATAGATCAGAGAAGTTCTAAGTTTTTGAAGTAAATCCGAGTTGAAAAAATAAATCTTTTGCCTTTAAGAAAGAATGATTTAAAGCTTTGAAATGAAAGGAAATGAAGTTTCAAAGTCGGAAATGAACTTTGAATTTGAACTTGAATTTAGGAAAGGAAATGAATACTTGAGATGGAATTGAATTTTAGATTTTGAAGTTTGAAATTGGAAAGGACTGAGAAAATCAAATGGTATTTAAGAATAGAAATGGATTTAAGAGATTCAGATTAGATCCGAAAATGGAATTGAAATCTAAAATTGGAATTGGATTCCGGATCCTAAACAGAATGGGATCCGAGATTTAGAATCCAAGATGGACTTGGGTTCTGGATCCTAAAAATGGAGTGGATCTGAAGTCTGAGATCCAAAGTAGAATTGGGTTCTGGATCCTAGGATGGATTTGGATCTGAGATCCATTGTAGAGTTGGACTCTGGACCCTAAGATGGATTGTGGATCTGAAGTCTGAGATCCAATGTAGAGTTGGGTTCTGGATCCTAAGATAGACTGTGGATCTGAAGTCTAAGATCCAAAGTGAAATTAGAGTCTGGATCCTAAAGAGGAATTGGATCTGAAGTCTGAGATCCAAAAGTGGGAATTTATACTTGGAAATCTGGATCCAAGTTGGATTTAGGATCTAACTTTGGATTTGGAATTTCAAAATATTTATGACTAACACAAGTCTAATTAGGGTTTTGGTAAACCCTAACGAGTTTTAAATTTAAAAACAGATTCTCTAAATAGGTAAAAATACTAAACAGTGATCAAAAAATCCGAAAATTGTACAGAAGACAGATCTACTCAATGTGAATCCATATCACTTTACAGATCTAAAATCGGATATAAGATGAGAGAAATATCATAACAGCAAGTTACCTTCTTGATTTTAACCACGATTTTAAAGCTTTAAAAACCCGATTTGATGTCTGATTTTTTTGACAGGGTTCCCGAAATCCAAAACCTCTGATTTTTCTACAGTAACTCAATAACTCATGCATTAATCACATATAAAAAAATCAGAAAGAAACAATGAGTGCTTCAATCCGAAATAACATCATCTTTACTGTTCTAAACCTAGAACACACAGAAATTTAAGAAACTTGAAAAATCATGCATTAACTAATGTAAATAAATAAAATAAACCATAAAACAGTAAATAAAAATTATTTCTATGCTATAGAACATAAAACAAACATGAATAAACCATGAAAATAAATTAAAAACAGGGAATCAATGGCTGGAATTTGATATCACCTTTAAAACATAGATTTAACCCATTAAAAAGGGTAAATCATATATTTTATTGGTTAATAATGCAAAGAATCATATTAAAATCAATTCTAATGGATTAAAATCTCTGTAAATCATCCAAAACAGGGTTAGATCACCTTCTTGGATCGTTCTTGCGGATTCTTGATGGTTCTTGAGGTCAAATCCATGGTTTAATCCCTGAAGATGATGGTGCCAATGGCTAAATCATGCTTAAAACAATGAAAACATTAAATAAAAAACTAAAAATTAAAGAAAAACATTACCTTGAGGCTGCTGCAATGGAGGAAGGGCTGGAGAAGAGAGAGAAGCTCCAAGAACTCAATAGGAGAGAGATGGGAAAATCGACCCCCTATGGCCTTCTATTTATAAAAAAAAATTTAGGTTAAAAATCAAATGTTTTAAAAAAATTGGACTCTTCTAAGGGGGGGCGATTTTTGGGTGGAAAGACCTAACTACCCCTAGCCTAAATTATCTAAACTAATGCCTAATTAACCCCTAGCTAATCCTAAAAATCCCCCAAATGTGGTGCCACTTGGCATTCTCTCACATTGGGTTTTTAAAACACTTTTAAAAACCTTTAAAAACACTAGTTTTAAAAACTAACTTTCAAAAATGAGTTTTTCAAAATGGTTTTGACTCTTCTAAACCTCTAACACTAACCAAGACATCAACTAACCCTAGTCTAGCCCTGATTTACTCGAATATGGCGCCACCCCGAGTGGGCCCTACTTGAGTTTTTCAAAAAGCGATTTTAAAACTTGAAATTGAAAGAGTTTTCAAAAGATTTTCAAAAGTAAACTTAAAATTAGGATTTTTGAAATGGCATAAGGTCCTAACTGAGTTAGAATTCCTCTGGATATGGTGCCAACTGAGTGGGCCCACATCGAATTTTGAACATTTTTGAAATAAACACTGAAAATGGCTTTGAAAAGGGGTTAAAATCAGTATTTGAAATTCAAGATCTTTGAAAATAGGGTCTCAAGCGAACTGGAACTCCGGGTTAGAGCCCTGAACTCTTAGGACTCTGAGATTTTAGATTTTAAAAGCCAAATGAAAGAATTTTCAAAAGATTTTATCAAGAAATGATGAAATAAGTCAGAAAACACAGTCAGGGTTAGACTCCTAACTCGACCGAACTCTAAAATAGAGTCCTGAACTAACTAAACTCTGTGAAATGACCTAGATTTCGTAAGCAAACGGAACAGATTGAAAATGGAAGTAAAACTGACCTCAAAACAGACTCCTGACCGGATCAGGACTCTGAGACAGAGTCCTGATCGGACTGAAACTTTCAAAATTTTGAGAAATTTGATGAATAGAGGAATTCAGAAGCGACACCACCTCAATGGGTCTCATCTGTGACTTGAAATCGATTAAAATTTGAATTTGAAATGAATCCAGATTGTTTCCTTGAGAAAATATTTCGAAATATAAAGTCCTGGGGTTGGAAAATGACAGAGTATTGAATAAAAACCCAGGTTTTGAAATTGATTTTGAAATAAAGCTTTAAAATTCAAATCTGGATTGATTGTTTTGAAATAGGAGTGCTGGATCTCAAAAATGAAATGCAATGACATGCAATGCTATGCAATGACATGCAATGCTATGCAGAATACATGCAATGACATGCAATGATCTGTAATGACTTATGAAATGGACAAACACTGGATGAAGGTAAAAATTTGGTGTGTTTACAGTCGGGTGCATGACTCACAGAACTCGAGGGTTTTCCTTCACTTACCCGGAGGTAAAAAGATGAACATAAGGACTAACCAAACAGACTGACTTACTGTAGTTGTTACTCTAGAACAGTATACACTTTTGTTCAGTTACTACCCTCTGTTGGTTGGTTTCTACTCTGTTAATTTAGCTGCTACTTTCTGTTGTTCAGTTCCTACTTTGTTACTTTAGTGGTTGCACTGTTACTTACTCGTAGTTCTACAGTCTTGTGGCACGTGCACCTACCTGACACACACTTGTACTTTTATTTCAAATGTTTCTAACTGTTCCATCATGCTAGTTATAGTCTGGTACTTAGCACACTTGTAGCTTGTTGCTTACCTTCTGCTTTTTCTTACAAATGATAATGTATAGATGGTTTGTCTCACCAACTCACAAGAGTACTACCCCCGTTTTATGGGGATACAGGTGACGAGTAGACGCAGCGCGATGCGACGGCACACAACAGGAGCCTTGAGACCCACACTTTGCAGCAGATTCTGGCTTCTTCTGGTTTTGGGGTTTGAGGGGTTGTACCTCTCCTTTTTGTGAGACTGTCCCTTTTTGTACCCAGTCTCGTGTTTGTATCATTGCATCTATTGTGGAAATGAAGAATACTTTACTTGTCTACTATGGTTTGGTTTTCTCACTGTGGCTCGCTCAGACTTGCGGCCTTTGCTTTACCCCTGTTTCCCTCCTTTACTTCTGCTAGTTGTTTTTCACTCTGTATATCCTTCAAAAAAAAAAATTTGCTCAAAAACTCAAGGTTTTTACAAGGTCGGGGTTTGGGGCCGGGTGCATGTCTCACAGAATGCGAGGTTTCTTCGCGTACCCAAAGGAGTAATCAGAAGAACTTAAAGACTAACCAATCAGCTGACTTACTGTAGTTGATACTTACTTGTTTTGTAGTCTGTGCTTCAGTTGCCTTTCTTGTTCGGTTGTTACTTTGGTTGCCTTGTTGATTCAGTACTTGGTATAGTTTGTTACTGCTGTGAGTGCCTGTCTTACAGTTATTTCTGCTATTGCTATAGTTCCTTGCTGCTTAGTGTTCGTTACTGTTGAGTTTGCCATTCTAGTTACTTGTTGTACGGTTGCTCTAGTTGCTTGTTCGTTTCCAGCACTCGTTACGATTACTACAACTTGTTACCTTTCGTTTGGCTTGTACTTGCCCTTTCGCACTTACCCGACACCGTTCACAGTATATTGGTAATTTATGTTCTTTGATGCATACTGTGATCATCGCAAAATTTTTCCTCTCTTGTGTATTTCTCTCTCTTCCTTCTCTTTTCCTTTTCTAACCTTTATTTTCCTCCTTTTTAAAGGGAGGAGAACAAAAAGGCAGAAGAGAAAGAGAGAAGAGGAACTATTTTGCGTGGTCTCACTTGACCTTTATTTGAAAATATTTAGGAAATTACTCACCTCCGTTTTGAAAATGTTGCGGGAAAATGGAGAGACGGGATTCGATCGTCGGTACGAGGTTCGACCGTTCCTGGCGCCTTTACCAGGGGTAATTGAACCAAGGATCGAATCTATACCTTTTGCTTTGCCTTAAATATAATCTAAGAATTTATTCTAACTCTAAATGCACAAAGAGTCATGCTTGTGCTATGCAAAGATGTATGCTTCTTTTTGAAAAAGATGTTTGAAAATTTCCAAGTATTCTGAGATGAATTTGATAAGGGAGTGAAGAAATGTCTGAATTTAACTTTAGAACTTGAGATAGATCAAAGAAGTTCTAAGCTTTTGAAGTAAATCAGGATTTGGAAGAATAAATGAGAAAGAATGACTTGAAGCTTTGAAATGAAAGGAAATAAAGTTTCAAAGTCAAAATTGACTTTGAATTTGGATTTTGAATTTAGAAAAGAAAATGAATACTTGAGATGGAATTGAATTTGGATTTTTAAGTTTGGAATGGATCTGAGATAATCAAATGGTATTTAAGGATAGAAATGGATTTAAGGGATTCGGCATAGGTCTGAAAATGGATTTAGAATCTAAAATTCGAATTGTTTCTGGATCCTAAAATGGAGTGGATCTGAAGTCTGAGATCCAAATGTAGAATTCGTTTCTGGATCCTAGAATGGATTTGGATCTGAAATTTTTGAATGGAATTGGATTCAAGATTTGGAATCCAAGATGGAGATTTGGACCTGAAATTGGAGATTCAAAGTAGAAGTTTGGATTCTGGATCCTAAAATAGATTTTGGATCTGAAAGCTTAGATCGAAAAGTGAAATTGGGTTCTGAATCCTAAGATGGATTTGGATCTGAAGTCTGAGATCCAAATGTAGAATTGGGCTCTGGATCCTAAAAATGGATTTGGATCTGAAGTCTAAGATCCAAAGTGAAGTTGGATTCTGGATTCTAAAATGGAATCTTGGATCTGAAGTCTAAGATCCAAAGATAGAATTTGGATTCTGGATCCAAAAGGGGAATTGGATCTGAAGTCTGAGATCCAATATGAATGTTGAATCCTGAATCCTAAAAGTGGATTTGGATTTGTTAAATTCAGAAGATGAATTAAGAATTCCAAATTTAGAATTTTGAATATACAAATGAATTTCAAAGTCAAATTGGACTTTGAATTTTGGGGCTTGAATTTGGAATTTAGAAGAAGAATCAAGAATTTCAAAGTTAAATTGAACTTTGAGTTTGATTTGAGTTTTGAATATAAAATGAATTTGGAATTTCAAAGTCGAATTTGAATTTTGAAATCTGATTTGAATTTGAATATAAAGTGACTTTGGAATCTCAAAGTTAATTTGAACTTTGAGATTTGAAAATAAATTTGAATTTTGAAAATGAAAGGATAAATCGGATTTTATAAGAATTGAAGATAGATTGAGGGAGATATTTACATTACTTGGAGTTTTGAAAAAGGAATTCTGAAAATATGATGCAGTTCTATCCTAAATGATGAATGAATTTAAAGAATTTGAAATTGGATTTGAAAAGCTATTTCATTATTTAAATGAATTAAAATAAGATTGAAGATATAATACATCCTTGACTATGGTCATTGAATGTATTATATAATAATCTATATTTAAATTCAGGTGAAGAATAAAATACATTTGGTGCTTTTATAGAATTTAAAATGAAATTAACTCTCAATATACCCTGACTATGGCCATTGGTATATATTTTGAGTCAATTTTAAGTTAAATTCTAATAAAAGGAGAAAATATTTAAGGAAATATGATGAATTTTGAAAACGGATCCAGTGTGGATCCAATGTTATTTTGTAAAAGATAAAAATCCTAAGTTTTGTCCACACCCTGACTATGGCCATTGATGTGGATCATCAACTTAGGGTCAATTACCTCTTACGAAAATGGTGCACGTGCCATTCGTGTTCCCACTTGTGAATTTTTGAAAATAAAGGAAAAAATATGAGAACAAGTGATTCATGATATTTATAATGCTCATTCATTCTATCTAAAAGCTGGAAATGTAATTTCTCATTTAAGACCTAACTTATTACAATACTTAGAATTGAAAATACAAATCCCAAGTAATGATGTTTTCCACGGATTTCCTGCAAAACAACTGATTAGTATGAAGAGAGAAGAATTGCATATATTATTTTGATTTCAAAGATGCAAATCATGAGGCATTCATATACTTACCTTGTGCTTAATACCTCGATGAAGTAATATTGATGATCTAAGGCATGGAAGGACAGCCATTAATGTATATATATAGGTACGTATATATACACATATACATACATATATATGTATATATATATAGACATATACTTATATATAGATATATATATATATGACCTGGATGTAGAGTGGGTGTTGGTGTAAAATACAGTGCAAACAGTTCTCAGGGGATTGAAAATACATCAATGCAACATTAGTTAATGTAAAGGACAACTAACCATCATGGATCGAAGCAATATCAGTGCAAGGAACCGAAAATACAGTGGGTGGATGTGGGTGTTCCTAATGAATCTACAGTAGTGATTGCAGAAAATGGAAAGAGGAAAAATGCTACGTTGTGCTAAGGTTTTGCTAAGATTCAATTTTGCAGGTCACTTTCAAGGGCTTCAATGCATAGACAATGCTGCAGCAGGTGCTGTGCTGATGGTGGGCAATGTGCAGCAATGACTGGGTGACAGCAGTGTGTAATGCTGTGAATGTAATAGTGTTGAAGATGCTATATAACAGGTGAGTATAATTGCAGGGAGTGATTAGTGTAGTGGTGTGCTGGTGCGGTAACAATATAGTGAAAATGGTGCCGGAGAGTGTTAGAGGTTGCTACACTTGGCATATACAGCAGTGCTTTATATGGCTGTAGGTGTAGGAAGAAGCACGACAGTGGTACTGCTGTAAATCCAAAGAGGCTACAGTGATGTTGCTGCAAGTAGGATTGCAGCAAGGTGCTGTTTGTGATGGCTATAATAGTAATAGCAGGGGCTACAAGAAGTGATAACTGGGTGAATGGGATGTAACTTGCAGCAGAAGTGTTGCTGTGTGATGGGTTTGTGCAGAGATTTGGCAAAGAAGATGACCCTAATGCTGTGTGCAACCTAATATGAAAATGCAGTGTGGAATCACACATAGGGTTTGTAAATTTTGATGTTAAATCAATCCATTAAACAAGGTATATCATAGGATTTAGAGATTCAAAAACAATAGTGACGACATTACATTAGAAGTAAGAAATTGACCCTGCAAAACACAAAAAAAAAGAAACAAAAAGTGAGTTTCCCATCAAATGTATTTACATGGAAAAGAGAACAATATAAAGCGTTGGTGATGATATTGTGTCCCCAAAACAGGGAGTTAATCCTGTAGGTGCAAAAACATAAGTAATAATAAAAACAAAATGCAGGGATATAACATACTAAAAAAAATGGTGGCAATATATTCAGAAATGCTGAAAAGTGCAACTATAATGGAGACTTATGAGGGGTTATAACAGCTAATGAACACATGGGTACATGATATTTGGAAAATATGATATCATGAACGTGTATACAGGACATATGTGTGTAACAGGGGATAAGAGAGTTAAAAGACAATATCATAGCAAAAAGAAAATGTATACCATCAATATAAGAACAAATTAAGAAATGATAGAGAGAAGAAAAAAAATACCTCGTGAACATTGATATCAATCAAGCTAAGATAAATTCGGTAATGCCCATATGTCCACCTTAATCCCTCACAGCAGCTAAAACTCCTAGAACGTTAATGGCATAGGGATTGTATCCAGCAATGCTCATATTGCAGGATAATTTGGCTGAACCAATCATCAGAAGAGTTATCCCAAGTTGGGGAATAACCAAGGAATCCAATCAATTTGAAGGGGGATCTTCCCTAACATTCTCAAAACACTGACCATTGATGCAGTAAATGAAGATCACATGATCTGCAGCAAATGAAAACCTGGGCCTGAGACCCCTCTTTTCTCTTCCCTTTTTTTTTTTACACCCTTGTCTTGGCCATCACATATCATGCTGGTCACTCCTTTGATATCATGGGCAAGGTATGATCAGTGGTTCAACAGACAGAGATAACACAACCGACCATGATATAGAGGGGATTACATGAATGCTGAGAAATGTCGAGCATCATAGGGGTCTACCAGTGAGAAGCCGAAGCATGATAACAGAGGAATAACGTGAAAGCAGGGATAGCAAAATAGTAAAAGCATGACCCGATAATCATAAAAACAACAACACACAAAAAAAAATGCAAATCAGGATCGAGTGTTATGATATGAAACTGAATAAAGTTAGCTATTTAAAATGTTTGGGAGGAATCTACGAAATGATATATTTCCACAACGAATGGGGGGGGGGGGTCGGTCGAGGCTGAACTACTAAGAGAGGTATTGAACCCCTCAAAACTTTCACATACCGAAGAAAATTCCAACCCCATAGGTCATGAAAACAGGAGAAGAGAAGACCACGAAATGCATATCGAATCATCAGCAACATGGGTCATTCAATGGTGTCAATGCCATGGGGTATGATGTTAATGCAGATCTGAAGCTACGAGGCTTACATATCTGCTATTTAACAATAATATTGATCCAAATAAAAGCAAATAACCAGGTACAAAAAAAATCTCAATGTCGATAAGAATCAGAAAAATAATCAATAAAAACAAAGATTCCAACGTAAAGAGCAGAGATCAAAACAGGAACTAAAAAAAAAAGAAAACGGGGAATTGTCAAGAAGATTGGATTGGGATGCAAATGAACTATAGAGGATTATTAAATCTGATGTCACAAATAAAGCAATAGTAATTCACATAACTGACAAAAGACATAAAACAAAAATCAAAAGAAATGTTGGAATTCCATTTTACTGTTGCAGAGGGGGTGAGTCGATTCTGCTATAGGCAGATCGGCTACACCATTTTGCTTTAAAAACAAAAGGAAGCAGAGAAGATAATGCAGAAAGATAAAGCTTGGAAGAAAAAAAAAAAAAAAGAAAGAAAAAAAAAATCTATGGAGAGTCCAAGAGATCGGATGCTTACTTATGATCTTGCAGGGAGGAAGGAGGTTGATCGATGGAATCGCTTGAGAATATTGCAGTGGAAGGATAAGGAATGGATCGTAATGGAGAATGTGAGAGGGTGAAGCTGGATCCCCTAAAGACTCCTGCGTGATCTCCTTTTAAAGACGAAGAGGAGAATTCCAGAAACGAGCTGTTGGAGATGGAGGGTCATCCAACGGGAGAGAGGCGATGGAGGGTGCGAACGGGAGTGGCCGTTGTAAATTTTCTAAAATTCCCTACAGGGGTCTCCTTTTCAGGTTTTTCTAAAAAAAATGGTTCAAGGTAAGTTTTTCGGCAAAATCTTCAAAAACCACATAGTTTTTCCTAATTTCTTTGGGTTTTTTTTTTTCATGATTTTTCCATTTTTTTTGTATTTTTGGAACAAAATTTAAGTTTTTACACGAAAACAAAGATTAAACACTAATTTTTTTGTATTTTTCTGAGAAATATTTACAAAAGTATTTTTCTGAGAATTTCAGACCATTTCGGGGAAATTTCTTCAGAAGAATGGGTTTGGACCCGAGTTTTGAAAAAATGTTCGAGTTTTTGAAGCTCGAATCGAGAAATACACGTGATGGATCCAAACGGATGTCGGAAAAAACTATTTTTGGTATTTTCTGTAATTTTAATTTAGAATTTGGACAACGAGACTCAGATTCGGATCTGGACAATGGATCCAGATCCGAAATCAATTTAAACATATAAGAAGAATTTAATTTCAGTAAAACTTGAGAAATGTATTGGAATTTGGATTTAAAAGCGACTCAATTGCTTAGAAAATGATATCAGGGGCAAAAAGGGAATATTTCAAAGATTTTGAAAATTTTGGGTTGTTCACAGATGCCCCTCTTTGCTACTAAGCCGGTTGAGAGCCGAGCTTAGTGGCAAAGACAACACTCCAAATTTTGAAAATGCCCCAGTCAGCAGGTCTGAACTGGGTGTGGAAGAATTATTTTGAAAATATGGCTTCTCAGGCTTTGAAATCTTATCCTGAATGGTTTTGGGGAGACGAAATCCTCGAAGATGATATGATTGAGTAGAAAATGAGGAAATCGTGATGGGACTTTAGATGGAAATTCTGAAATGGTGGGAAATGAGAATTTTGATCAGGTCTCATGGGTGAGACCAGATACTCTTATCGGAATGATTCAGGTTTAGCCCTTAACCTGGATGGGACGAAAATATATCAAGATGAATTTGAAATAAGGAAAGGAATACACGAGGGTCTTGATGGGACATTTTTGGAAAATGTCTTGTGAAATTAAGCTTAAGTGGAATCCTATCCTGGATGGATATACAAAGCATGAATTCCTCGATGGGAAGAACCATGATGGGACTGGAGGAAGAAACACCTCGTCGAAACGAGACTCAGGTTTAACCCAAACCTGAAAAAGGAAGATACCTCGAGGTACGAGGTTCAGTCTTAACCCTTAACCTGAAAGGGACGAAGATATGGAATCCTCGAGTGAAGAGACCATGATGGGACTTTCGAAGTTTGGACGAACAAATCCGAAAGGGGTTTCGCGAAAGGAGGAAAATGAAATTTTGGAAAAAGGGATGAACTTGGGAGTCTCTTTGCTGAGACTGAACCCAACTTTTTGAATTTAATGACCTCTCGCAGGAAGTACGGGTTTTGACCCTTAACCTGAGTGGGAACAACCATACGAGTTTCTTGAAACCATGATGGGACAGGAGAGATGCTTCAGCTGAGTGAGGCAACTCTTCTGGAATATATAAACAACGCTAGGTTGCACCAAAATGGATATTGAATATTTATTTCATTCTTTAGAATATCTAGAAAATTTTGCCAATAAGATAAATTTATAATTGACTTCAACGCTTGAAAATGTGTACATGTGTGCAAAGATATTCTCTCTTTTACCTAGAGTATTTCCTCCAACGAGGTTAACTCCTTGGTTTTTAAGAGTCAAATTCAAAGTTTTTAGCGCTGATGATTTTCTTCAAGGAAGTTATTCATTTCCCTGATATGAGAAGAGAAGAAACATTCTCAATTTCATAAAAGCAAGTAATGAAAAGACATTGATGAAAGAAATTTTGCATGAGAAAAGATGACTTCTGGCAATTTCGGCAGTTTGATATCTGGGTGTTTTCCCGTGATGATCTTCTTGCACTCTTTTTGAGTCATGGGGCTTTTCTGGCTTTTTACATCATCCTTCATTTTGGAGATGTCCTGACTTTTCTCTCTTTTTCAGGGAAGGGTACGTCACAAACTCCTTCATCTCGGAGATGCTTTGATCCTTCTTTTTCTCAAAGATTTATATATGATATTGGCTCGAAGGTCTTTAAATGATAGCAGAAATCAAATATCATTTAGGGTTTGTCGGTAGGTTCATCACACTCGCCTTCATCTCGACGGTGATCTGAACTTTCCCTGGAAGGATCCTTCACAAACTCCTTCATCTCGGTAGATGATACAAATCTTCTTTTTCCCCGGGGGTCTACTCGCTTAATTTGCCTTCATATTGACGACAATTGAGAGATCCTTTTTGCCGATATTTGATTGCAGCTTTAAACTGGATAAGGTGACATGGATTAAGTGGATTCTTTTATGGCTCAGGATATTTCCACTGCCTAATTGCCAGAAAATCGTCTTTGAACATGCCCCATAGCTATGATCAATATCAATTCTCTTTCGGCTTTTCAATGTCATCGAATATTTATTTCACTAATCATACCGACGATATTTCTTTCATCCTTTTGGTTGATCAAACAGGGAAAAGATTTGAATTTTACCTCTTTTTCGCAAAAAGTTTCACCTTTTTGGAAAGAATACTAAAGGTAATTTGAGGTGATTCTTTTGTGCTTTTTAAGAATATTGGAATCAACAAATATTTTTAGCAAATTGGCAAAGTTTTCATGACTTCTATGTGAAATATTTACTCAATATAGATTTTGATGCGACCCTTAGTTGCAATTTATGATTTTGGACATTCTGACCAGCGAAACTGGAATCTTTCATTTAAAGACCTGCGAAGGAGCTGGAACCTTTTATTTAATGACCAGTAAAAACTAGGACATTTCATTTAACGACCAATGAAGGAGTTGGAACATTTCATTTAATGACCAGCGAAGTAGCTGGGACATTTCATTTAGTGACCAGCGAAGTAGCTGGGACATTTCATTTAGCGACCAGCGAAGTAGCTGGAACATTTCATTTAGCGACCAACGAAGTAGCTGGGACATTTCATTTAGCGACCAGCGAAGTAGCTGGGACATTTCATTTAGCGACCAACGAAGTAGCTGGGACATTTCATTTAGCGACCAGCGAAGTAGCTGGGACATTTCATTTAGCGACCAGCGAAGTAGCTGGGACATTTCATTTAGCGACCAGCGAAGTAGCTGGGACATTTCATTTAGCGACCAGCGAAGTAGCTGGGACATTTCATTTAGCGACCAGCGAAGTAGCTGGGACATTTAATTTAGCGACCAACGAAGTAGCTGGGACATTTCATTTAGCGACCAACGAAGTAGCTGGGATATTTCATTTAGCGACCAACGAAGTAGCTGGGACATTTCATTTAGCGACCAGCGAAGTAGCTGGGACATTTCATTTAGTGACCAGCAAAGTAGCTGGGACATTTCATTTAGCGACCAACGAAGTAGCTGAGACATTTCATTTAGCGACCAACGAAGTTGCTGAGACATTTCATTTAGCGACCAACGAAGTAGCTGGGACATTTCATTTAATCATTTAACGACCAGCGAAGTAGCTGGGACATTTTATTTAATCATTTAACGGCCAGCGAAGTAGCTGGGACATTTAATTTAATCATTTAACGACCAGGGAAGTAGCTGGGACATTTCATTTAATCATTTAACGACCAGCGAAGTAGCTGGGACATTTTATTTAATCATTTAACGACCAACGAAGTAGCTCGGACATTTCATTTAATCATTTAACGACCAGCGAAGTAGCTGGGACCTTTTATTTAATCATTTAACGACCAACGAAGTAGCTGGGACCTTTTATTTAATGACTTGATTTAAGATTGAGATTTTTTGAGAGACAAACAGCACGAGGACAGATGAACTTGATCTTTAGATTTGAAAACTTAGCAAAATAACCAATGCGAACACTGGGTTTTTCAACTGAGAGTCGGGAAGGAGATCGGCCTATTTAAGATATTTAGAGATTGAAGCAAGAGGAATGGCCGGGGTTTCAGGATTATCCCTTATCCTGAAGGGGAAAATAGAAGATTTTATGAAGAGATAACCTGAGACTTGAATTTAGAAGGGATATGACAAAATTTGGATTTTATGATCTATGATTTAGATGGACCAGGTATGTGACGGTGAATATAAAAAGAATAAACTTTGAGAAGACAAAAGGATATAGAACTTTGAAAAAAATGTAGAACATTTGAGGAAATTGATTTATTTTTGTAAAAAGAATTCTCATAGGTAGCATGGTTGCCTCTATGAGTGATCTCAGGATTATCCTTTATCCTGAATGGGGAAAAGAATAGAATTTAAGAAGGTGAAGAGAAATTGATATAGATTTAGAAAATCAATAAAGGTTGACAAAACTTGTATTTACAAAAGAATTCTCGTAGGTAGCATTATTGCTCCTACGAGGGGTTTCAGGATTTTCCCTTATCCTGAATGGGAAAAGAAATAGAATTTAAAGAGATTTAATGAAGGGAAATTGATATAAATCTAGAAAATCAACAAAGATTAACAAAACTTGTATTTACAAAAGAATCCTCATAGGTATCGTTATTACTCCTACGAGTTGTTTCAGGATTATCCCTTATCTTGAATGGGAAAAAGAATAGAATTTTAAGAAAATTTAATGAAAGGAAATTGATATAAATCTAGAAAATCAATAACGATTGACAAAACTTGTATTTACAAAAAGAATCCTCATAGGTAGCGTTATTGCTCCTACGAGGGGTTTCAGGATTTTCCCTTATCCTGAATGGGAAAAAGAATAGAATTTAAGAAAATTTAACGAAGGGACATTGCTATAAATCTAGAAACTCAATAAAGATTGATAAAACTTGTATTTACAAAAGAATCCTCATAGGTAGCGTCATTGCTCCTACAAGGGGTCTCAGGATTTTCCCTTATCCTGAATGGGAGCACCTCGGACAACGAGGGTCAGGTTTATCCCTTAACCTGAAAGGGCAAAGAATAGAATTTAAAGAAGAGAAATTGATATAAATTTAGAAAATCAATAAAGGTTGATAAAAATTGTATTTACAAAAGAATCCTCATAGGTAGCGTTGTTGCTCCTACGAGGGGTCTCAGGATTTTCCCTTATTCTGAATGGGAACACCTCGGACAACGAGGGTCAGGTTTATCCCTTAACCTGTAAGGGGACAAAGAATATTTAGAAAATACCTCATGGGAAAGAGGCATCAGGTTTATCCCTTAACCTGAAAGGGTAAAGAATAGAATTTAAAGAAGAGAAATTGATATAAATTTAGAAAATCAATAAAGGTTGATAAAACTTGTATTTACAAAAGAATCCTCATAGGTAGCGTTGTTGCTCCTACGAGGGGTCTCAGGATTTTCCCTTATCCTGAATGGGAACACCTCGGACAACGAGGGTCAGGTTTATCCCTTAACCTGAAAGGGGACAAAGAATATTTAGAAAATACCTCATGGGAAAGAGGCATCAGGTTTATCCCTTAACCTGAAAGGGTATAAGAATTGATAAAATTTAATGGAATTTGAGGAAATATTTGATAAACTTGATGAAATTGATGTAAACTTGATAAAATATGAATAAAATGAATGAAACAGATAAAAAATACCAAAAATTAACTGAAAATTTATAAGATTTGAGAAAAAGCAGTTTTTCTGATCCTTCCTGCATATGGGATCTTGGAAGGAAAATGTTTATTTAAAAGATAAATGAGAAATCATTTTGGGGGAAGAAAATCCACCACAAGAAGAATGATCAGCGGGAGATCTGATCCTTTAAATCAAACATGAGAGATCATCATGAGGGTTAATTTTCAAAGGCAATGGTTTTGAATACCTAATTTTGAAGAAGAAGATCAACAATAGACCTGATTTCTAAAAATAACAGTTCGAAATTGATAATAAGATCAACACAAGGGTTGATCTTTGAAGGCAATGCTTAAAAACCAATATTGGAAGATAAGACCAACACAGAGTCGATCTTTTGAATATAATGATTTAAAACCTATTTTTGGAAGATAAGACCAATGCAATGATTGATCTTTGAATATGATGATTTATAACCCATTTTAAAAGATAAGAACAACGCCAGGGTTGATCTTTGAAAAGTTTTGAGATCAATTTTGGAGGATAAGACCAACGCAAGGGTTGATCTTTTGACTGAAAAGATTTGAAATTCATTTTGGAAGATAAGATTAATACAAGGATTGATCTTTGAATATAAAGATTTTGAAATCCACTTTGAAAGATAAGGGTTGATATATAAAGATTTGAAATCCATTTTGAAAGATAAGACCAACACAAAGGTTGATCTTTGAATATAAAGATTTAAAATCCATTTTGAAAGATAAGATCAACACAAGGATTGATCTTTGAATATAAAAGTTTAAAAATTCATTTTGGAAGATAAGACCAACACAAGGGTTGATCTTTCAATATAATGGTTTCAAAAACTTATTTTTGAAGACATGATCAACACGAGGGTTGATTTTTTGTCAAAGGTTAGACCAAGGAATATTTGAACTCCTTGGTCATAACGAAGATTTTTAAAATTTCATGATTTTTGAAAAAGCCCTCATAGGTAATATCATTTCTCTCATGAATGATGTAAGGATTGCCCCGCATTCTGAAAAAGAACGGGAATTAAAATGCCCCAATATGGCAAAGGAAAAAGAAGCATTATAAAAGATATAAAGGAAATTGACATTTCATTTGATAAGCAAAAGTTTGATAACAACCGAATATTTACAAAAACTTAAAAAGGAAAAGACTCATAGAAGACTGGGCGACTTGCCCCTACAAGACAACTGACAAAAAGAGACGAAAGCAAACAAAAAACTTTGGCTTTATCAATTCTTCGAGTGGTCCGGGAATGGTTCTGTCAGGACTGCTGGCTGCTTTTCTTCCTCGTCCTCTATCAGCTCACTTCTGTCGATGCAGTCTTGTATCATGTGTTTGAGGAAGAAACAGTGCTCTGTGTCGTGCCCCGTTTCCCTATGGTATTTGCAAAATTGGTCCTTAAACTTTCCCAAGATTACGGGAGGATCCGCTATTTTAGGGAGTTTGATCATCCCGTGCTTTAACAGGTAATCCAGAATTGCTTCCATAGTTTGATCTAAAGGAGTGAAGATTCGATCTTTCTCCCACTTGATGTACTTGGGCTTCTCTTGAAGATCCCCTTTCTGTTGGATGCCAATTGGAAGCGGCTTGTCATTGTTCTTATACGCTCTCTCCTTTTGCCCCTTGCCCTGATCTACTCTCGGACCACTGCCATTGTTGTTCTTGTTTCCTTGGCTGTTGTTGCCAAGATTATTGCAAGCGACCTCAACTGAATGAGCGAACTGCGCCTTCTTTTTCTGATTTTGGATATTCTTGACTAGAGGCGTGCCCTCGTAAAGTCCGCTTTATATTCCTGCTTCGAGCCATTCGGCTCGCTCAATCAACTTGATGAAGGATTTCGCCGAGGAAGTGGCAATGAGGCTTCTTATGGGCTGAGAGAAATTGTTGAGGATCACCTGCAGTGCGTGCTCCTCTGGAATGGGTACCTTCATCTTATTACAGGTGCTTCTCCACCTGTGAATGAAATCACCTGCTCTTTCATTCTCTCCTTGCTTCAGGTTGTAAAGATGATTTAATGTAGGTGAGGCTTCAGTGTTGAATAAGAAGCGCTCGATGAACAAATTTACTACCTTATCGAACTCTCGTAGTTCGATAGGATTCACATGATCAGCATAACATCTGGCTGCTATACCCTCCCTGTAGGGAAAACAGATGAACAGAGCCCTGTTATCTTTCCTGAAAGGGCTGCACTCTGCATAAAATATGGCCAGGTGGGCTTTAGGGTTGCCAGTCCCGTCAAATTTGAGAAACTTGCGGGGAAGATTCTGCAGGTTATCGTCCCCATCTAGACCATCGTAAAAATCTTCGCCGGTGTAGGTCTGTTTGCCCTTACCCTTGGCTTGAATGTCCTTGATTGCTTGATTCATCTGCTTGCTTATCAGGTCCTCCGCTGGAGCCCCAGACTTGGGCTTGTTGACGGATTCAGGCTCTTCTGCAACTATCTTTACAGACTGTCTCGGAGGATTCTGTTTGTAGACAATCTGCTCTTCCTCTTCTGATTCTTCCTCGACTGACTCCGATTCCTCAGAAGTAGTGTCTGGCTGTACCTTCTTCCTGATGATTCGGATTTGCTTCTTTACAGGCTTCTTCCTTAGTTTGCTTTTAGGAACTGCCTCTTTCAGCTTGGCCTCGGCTTGTTCCGACATCATCCTCGCCATCATCTTTTGGAACATATCATACATAGTGGGGTTGATGTCATCTTTCTTGTTCTGACCCTGTCCCCTAACTGATTTAGGAGAGCTTATCCCTTCCGCCTCACTGTCGCTGAGTTGAGGAACTGTTTCTTTCCCCCCTCTTGTCGTGACTATTTTTGAAATATCAGTGCTCTCTCTGTAGAGGAAAAGTGGAGTGTAAGACCCGCAATTTTTCAGAAAATATCTGAATAAAATTCATGAGGCATTTACGGGTAAAAATAGCATTTTTCTCAGAATGCGAAACAAATCAATTCCTGCGAGCCAGTTATACTTAGGATATTCGTCGAATCGCGAATATATGCTCAAACACTCTGGAAGCCATAACTTCCTATCTGAACAAAATCAAAGGATTCCTGCGAGCCAACTTTCTTAGTGGCATCAATACGAAGATAATGGCGTACTCAGAATTTTTCGGAAAAAAATCGCCGAAAACCCGAAATTCTTGCGGGACCCATAGAAATATGGGTGGGACCCACAGAAATATTTCTCAGAAAATATTCTAGAAGATTCTAGAATATTCCAGCACCTTCCAGAGCCTTCCAACTCCTTCCAGCACCTTCCATGGAAGGGATTCTCAGAATCTATAAATAAAGGAGCCCCCCTCTCTTTAAAAATCGCCAACCCCTCTCTCTCTCCTCCTTTCCCAAACCTCCCCTACCTAGCCTAGCCCACCTGAGCCCACCTGACCTAGTCTGAGCCTGCCTGACTTAGCCTGAGCCTGCTTGACCTGGTCTGAGCCTGCCTGACCTGGTCCTAACCCACCTGACCTAGGTCTGAACCTACTTGACCTAAGTCTGAACCCAGTTGACTTGACTTGAACCTGGTTTGGTTCAAAGTCAAAGTCCAAGTCCTTTTTCGTCCGAAGTTCGAAGTTGATCCTTTTTTGAAGTCGAGCCTCGTTCGAAGCGTTTGAAGCAATCGGAGTCGTTTTTTCCTCAAATTGAAGTAAGTTCGCTTCATTAAACCATCTCTCTCAAGTATTTGATTGTTTGTATATAGCATATACTTTCTGAAGTAGTATCTTACTTTAGTTCTTGGTTGAGCCCTCTAGGACGCTTCGGTGTTCACGCGCTCGCCTCGTAACTATCGTCGGATATATATGTTCGAATACGCAGTATATGCGTTCTTCAAAATAGTATCTCACCCTAGTTCTTGGTTGAGCCCTCTAGGACACTTCGGTGTTCACTCGCTCGCCTCGTAACTATCGTTGGATACAGATCTAGGTGTATATCTGCTGATACTGCCGACGCGTCTTATATCGCACAGGCCATGTAATTTACCTTTGCCGTCGCGTCGTATGATGCCAAGGCTCCCTGCTTTCTGTACTTCCGATTACTGCACTTTCGATTATGCATTTACTTACGCCGTCGCGTCGAACGATGCCAAGGCTCCTGCTTTCTGCAATGTATTTACTTACGCCGTCGCGTCGAACGATGCCAAGGCTTCTGCTTTGTTATATATGTAGAATATTTCGTTCAGTTACACACCCTGAACAATAGTATATGCATTTCCTTTACGCCGCCGCTGTATAAAGCACAGGCTTCTGCTTATATTACATATATGGCGCGTAAGTGAGCGTTCAAACAGAGATCAACTCCAAAATCGCCCATGCGATTCCCTTACCGCTCCTCGTACAAGATTCTGCTTGACGAATGAAGCCCCTATTGGAAAGGCTTCACCTTTTGGCAAAATGCTCTTTACGTAAAGACTAAATCAATTACGTATGGCCTAGCTAAGGCCCAAGGTTCCTGCAACCTTGATGGATGCAAAGTACGCACAACGATGCGCATCCATTTCCCGAGTTAAGCATAGCGATTTCCCACCAAAGAGGGGAGATGCCGCTGAAATGGATAAAAGAAACGCACGCTTTCTTCGTAAAAGAGAGGAAGTGCTGCTGAAATTCTTGAAGGAGCTAAGAATGGCTCAGAAAGAACGTAGCAGAAGTGCTACCCAGTTTATGGAACGCCTTCTACGATGTAGAAAGGTTCGTCGCACCACTGTCGGTAGAGTAGAGAAGATGTTGACAGAATGGTTGGCAGAAGAGCTGCCAGAACCAGTTAAGTGGCACAATGATGTCCTTTGTTGGAACGATGTCAGAATGACTCGTCTCCCTGACACCTGCAAGGGCACCATACTTGTAAGGGCCGTTGCGCCAAAGTAGTGGTAGTACCTTGACGAGGTCCTGAGCTCGTTGCGTAAAAATACGCCGAGTAGCCGATCCGTAGAGATCGAGTCATGTGTATGCTCATTGAGAATTATCAGACAACTAGACTCGTAAGGGCCGCTGAGCCGGAGTGTGTTGTTTCCACCGAAAGAGGTGAAGTGCTCGTCAAGGCCGAAGTGCCGAGAGCAGAGTTAAGCATGCATATGAATAAAACCTTTGTTCCACGGTGAAAACCGTGTGGTTGATTGGGGTCGGGTACATACTTCTCAAAGGCTGCCCTATAGGCATGCAATGTTCGTCAAGTAATTGTAAGACCGGCAGGCTCCTTTCAGAATTTCTCACCGAGGAAGACGGTGATGGCGCAGCCTTGAGTGACATATATTTCACCCGAACCTGATATAGTTCATTGATGGCCTTCGTCACTCAGAGGTATGGAGGTCGTGGTTATCCTTAAATATCTAAGGATTGAACCCAACTACTGCAGTAGCAGAATGCATTCGGATACCTAGTAAGGATCTCTTCCGGTATGCTGTACCGTCCTACTAGGGGGATGGGGTCAACAGGCCTCTGGGGTATCTAAAATACATAGAATAATCAACCCCCAGATCGTCGCGTTGTCGCCTAGATATGAGTCCCCTAAGCCCAGGGGGAGGTGCAATTATCGAAACAAAGCATTAGCTTAGGTACAACGCTACTTTGAATGTATGAGTGGATGACGTTGTTGAGTCAGTCCTGCATAACCTTTTTGAAGGTGTCATGGTCGGTATACTACTGGACCGATTGGGAAAGAACCCCATTGATATCCGTACGACTAAGTGAAGCTCGGAGAGTTGTTCTTAGATTCGTAGGATACGGATGTGCCAAGCATAAAGTCTTGAGCTAGACATCCATTCGTGACTCTGAGGAAGTCAAGGCTAAGTCATAGAGACTTAAGAGGTTATTCTAACTCACAGCTCTGAAGAGGCTTATGCGAAGTCATGACGACTTGCGTGGATGTTCAACTCATAGCCCTAATAAGGCTTTTGCAATATACGCTAAGTCATGGAGGCTTGAGCGTCGTATTACGAACTGCGACCCTGAGTGGTCTATGCATTTACTTGAGTTGAATAGATAGGTGTTTGCCTACTTACCAGACCATCAGTGGTTCTGACCCCGTTTAATGGGGATTTCAGGTGTTGAACCTGCGTGGCGATATACGGAGCAAGGCGGCATCGAGTTCCAGGGTTTCTCTAGACAGAGTTGTACTGCTTCCTTTTTATTGAACCTTCACTGCCTTTCTAAGCAGTAGTGTTGTAATAAACATGTGCTTTTGATAAAATGGAACACTTTGGTGGTCAATGAGTTGCTTGGCCACATACCTGCAACGTGCTCGGAGTTTTCTAAAACCGACGACTCATTATCGTCTTATTCCGCTGCTAAAAGCTTTTCTAAGTTCCGCTGCAAAGAAAAAAAAAAAAGAAATCCATGAAAATTTTAACTTAGCTTTGTTTTTGGAAATTCGGGGCGTTACAGAATTGGTATCAGAGCAAGAGTCTGAGAAACCTGGTTCGAGATCCGACTTGTCCACTATATCGCACTATAAGTATATTTTATACTTCTTGTTCTGATCTGGGTGCATCTTTGTATAGATGGCAACTCACGACTCCCGAGGATACTGTTATCGTTGCGGGATCATGCACGATGAGTGGGTATGCCCATATGAAGTTCAAGACTGCCAGTATTGTGGCGAAGAAGGGCATTCCGTCAACGAATGCCAAATGAAGCATACCGCCGATATGGGTCGGCGGGGATCGCTTGGTCTTAGGGATGAGACCTCGCATGTTAGTGGGCCACATTACTCCAGTAGAAGGAGTAGCCGTACTCCAGCAACTTCTGATGAACTACCGTCTCTGGTAGGATTTGACTTGAACTTCCTTGAGGGATTTGGTCAATCGCAAGGCTATCAACAGGCATCATGTACGCCTAGCTTGCACAGTTGGGAGGAGGGATGCAACAACTCCTTCTATAATCCCATTATGATTTCAGATTCCTCGAATCAAAGTACTATTATATGGGGGAACAGAGCGGCTACACCAACGCCGAGTCTGAATGGCCAGGAAGAGGGATACAACCTATATCATCCCGTTATGGTCTCGGATTCTCCGAGTCATGATGCCACTGAATGGGCAAGTGGACCGGCATCACTGATCTATCCACAAGAGTCGCTTGAGAGTGCGGAAGTGCCGCCCAAGCCAAAGCTAGTTGTGCCTGCACCAATGCAATGTGGAAGTAAACGATACTTCGGGTTCTTTGGGTCAAGAAAGAAATCCAGTTCCTAGAAGAGACTGGTAGTGTTTTGGAGTCAATAGACTCATGTACCTAGTTTCTCAACGCCTAAAAGTCTGCCAGTGCGGCATGACGTTTTGTATAAGGCGATGCTTGTGTAAATGTGATGTATATTAAGTAAATAAAACTTTGCTTCGATATATAAATTGTGAAACTAAAACACGTTGTTTGTATGTGGTAGATAAATGGCTCCTACGACGAGGAGAACCATACCAAGCGAGGAGTCCCATACTCAAGGATTTCTGCTGGAAACACTCAACAATTTGGTTACTGCCATTCGAGAAACAAGGCCAGAACCAGTCGCACCTCGAAGCGAAAACCTTGGTGGAATAACCTATGAAAAATTCTTCAAGCTCGATCCACCAGTCTTCGCTGGTAGAGCCGATCCTGAACTGGCAGAAAGTTGGGTCGAAGAGACCGAACGTGCCTTCCTGGTGCTGGGAGTACCAGAAGAAAAGAAGACCAACTTTGGCACGTACAGGCTGAAAGACAACGCACGGAAGTGGTGGGATACCACTAAGATTATCCAGTTCTCGGAAGTTGAAGTCATTCCTTGGACTGACTTCCGGAGAGCTTTCATGGATAATTACTTTCCATTACACTCCAGAAACAAGAAGAAGATGGAGTTTCTGGAATTGGAGCAGGGTGGCATGAATCTGATTGACTATACCACCAAATTTCAAAATCTTGAACGGTACTGCTCCCGGTTATTTGAGACCGACCAAGAAAGGGCCGACAAGTACATCAATGGCCTGCAAGAAGGGCTAAGGTCACGGGTTATCACCAGCATGCCCCAAACATTTCAAACGGCTGTGGCAGCAGCTTCAAAAATACAAGTGGATTGGGAGCGATCAAAAGTGATCATAGCAAAAAGGCCCATAGTTGATGGTGGGAACAAGAAGAGAATGTTTCCAAGTGGCCAGGGTTCACGACAACCCTTTCAGAAGAAAAGGTTCCAAGGTGGGAACAACACTCAACAAGTTGTAAGGCCAAGGCAGAACATGGCTCCAAACAACCTGCAGTCCAACCCAAACTGCCCAAAATGCCATGTTAATCACGCAAGAGGACCATGTCCACGTGACACAGGTGGATGCTTCTACTGTGGCAAAGTGGGCCACATTGCAAGACAATGCAAGAAGAAGCTTATTGATGAGCAGAGGAGGAATGCCGGATCTGCCGGACCCTCTCAACAAGTACCACAACGAACACAAGTCCAACGACCCCCACCTAGAGTAGAACAAAGGCCTGCTGCAGGTCGTGTATACGTTGTAACGACTGAACAAGTCGAAACCGGTGACCTCATTGAAGGCACCGTACCTGTTAATGGACATGCAGCTTACGTCTTGTTTGATTGTGGTGCTACTCATACGTTTATCTCTGACGATTTCACCGAACAACTCCACGCCTCGGTGCAACCGATTGATAAAATGATCAAAGTATATAACCCGTTGGGTTCACGCACCAAATGTATCCGGTGTGTGAAAAATTTGGATATTGAGATAGCAGGGCAACACTTGCCTACTGACGCCATCCTGATCGATATGATACAGTACGATGTCATTCTGGGAATGAATTGGTTGGCTCAGAATAATGCCAAGATTCTGTGCCGCGAGGGCAGAGTAATTCTATCTCGACCCGGATTGCCTAAGATGGAATACCGGTTATCCAAACCAGTTCCACAAAAAAGGCTCATATCAGCACTTAAGGTACAAAAATACCTTAGGAAGGGTTGTGTGGCCTTCCTGTTGAGTCTTTCGGTAGAAAAATCCAACGACCAACCCCTTGAGAGTTTGGAAGTAGTGCGAGAGTTTCCCGATCTGTTTCCTGAGGAATTGCCAGGACTTCCGCCACTTCGTGAGGTTGAATTTGGAATTCAATCCTTACCTGGAACAGCGCCGATATCCAAAGCCCCTTATCGTATGGCACCAGCTGAACTCAGTGAGTTGAAATGTCAGTTGGAAGAACTGATGGAACAAGTGTTCATCCGACCAAGTATGTCACCATGGGGAGCCCCGGTACTATTTGTAAAGAAGAAGGATGGATCCCTTCGGTTATGCATCGATTATCGGATGCTTAACCAGGCAACCGTTAAAAATAAGTACCCGTTGCCTCGGATTGAGGACTTATTCGATCAGCTCAGAACAGCGAGAGTGTTCTCTAAGATCGACCTCAGGTCTGGATACCATCAGCTCAGAGTTAAGGAGGAGGATATACCTAAGACTGCCTTCAGAACGAGATATGGCCATTATGAGTTCGTAGTAATGCCCTTCGGACTTACAAATGCGCCTGCTGTCTTTATGGACCTGATGAACCGAGTGTTCAAGCCATACTTAGACACTTTTGTCATCGTCTTCATTGATGACATTCTCGTGTATTCAGAGAATGAGGAACAACACAAGGAGCACTTGAGAATCGTCTTGAAAACCCTTCAAGATAATCAATTATATGCCAAGTTTTCAAAATGTGAATTCTAGCTAGACAAAGTAATGTTCCTTGGCCATGTGATCTCCAAAGATGGAATCGCAGTAGATCCTGCGAAGGTCGAAGCTGTGATAGACTGGAAGCAGCCAGAAAATATCACTGAGGTCCGCAGCTTCCTTGGACTTGCCGGATATTATCGGAAGTTCATACAAGACTTCTCCCGAATCGTCGTACCGATGACAAAATTATTGAAAAAGGGAGTCAAGTTCGAATGGACTGACCAGTGTAAGGAGTGCTTTGAGGTTCTCAAACAGAGGCTTACCACTGCCCCTGTCCTTACCTTACCTGCTGGTCAGGGAGGCTTCGTTGCTTATACCGATGCCTCGGGAACAGGTCTGGGTTGTGTATTGATGCAGCATGGCAAAGTAATCGCCTATGCATCCCGTCAGTTAAGAATTCATGAGAAAAACTATCCAACCCACGATCTTGAGCTTGCCGCGGTAGTGTTCGCGCTTAAAATCTGGCGACACTACCTATATGGAGAGAAATTCGAGGTCATGTCGGACCATAAAAGCCTAAAATACCTCTTTTCTCAAAAAGAACTCAATATGCGGCAACGGCGATGGCTGGAATTCCTCAAAGACTATGAATTCACACTTTCCTATCACCCTGGAAAAGCGAATGTTGTAGCAGATACCCTTAGTCGCAAGACTGTTGGCACTCTGGCCAGCCTCACCGGACAATGGAAGCTGATGGAGGATTTTGTCAGTTGGAAGTCATTCCTGGCTGACCCAGGAAAGATTCGATTGTCATGCCTGACAATCCATATCGAGATCCTCGATCGCATTGTAGCCGAACAGTTCAAGGACCCCCAGTACTTAGAATTAAAAGCTCGTGCTGAAAGAGATGACACTTTCTTCCATTTAAAAGAAGATGGAGGAATATGGATGGAAGAAAGAATTTGGGTTCCAAATAACCCTGAGCTAAGACAGGAAGTACTCCAGGAGGCTCATAACAGCAAGTACACCATTCACCCTGGGGGTACAAAAATGTTTCGGGACTTACAGAGAAAGTACTGGTGGAGGGGTATGAAACGTGATGTGGCTACATTTGTCTCAAGGTGTTTAATCTGCCAGCAAGTAAAAATCGAGCATCAACGACCTGGTGGAAAAATGCAACGGATCGAGATTCCAGAATGGAAATGGGAGGGCATTACGATGGATTTCATCGTTGGATTGCCTCGGTCCAAGAGACAACATGACTTAATATGGGTGATCGTAGACAGACTCACCAAGTCTGCTCACTTCCTGCCAATCAACACTCGATACTCAACTGAACGATTGGCGGAGATCTACATTCGGGAAATTGTTAGACTCCATGGAGTGCCGATTTCGATCATATCCGATCGTGACCCGAAGTTCACCTCTCACTTTTGGGAGCAGCTTCAAAGAGCCCTGGGTACGAAACTCAAGTTCAGTACAGCATTCCATCCCCAAACAGATGGGCAATCAGAACGAACCATACAGACTCTCGAAGATATGCTAAGAGCCTGTATGCTAGAATGGAAAGGTGATTGGGATTCCCACCTAGCGTTGGCTGAATTTGCTTATAATAATAGCCACCACGCTAGCATTGGGATGGCACCGTATGAAGCCTTGTACTGGCGACCCTGTAGATCACCAATCCATTGGGGTGAAGTGGGTGAGCGAACCTTGGACTCGCCCATAGTGTTGCAGCATTATACTGAGCAGGTCCACATGATCAGGAAGAAGCTACTGACTGCTCAGAGTCGACAGAAGAGCGACGCTGATGAGCGGCGTAGGGAACTCACTTTTGCGGTTGGAGATAAGGTTTTTATCAAGGTCTCCCCAACCAAGAGTGTGTTTCGTTTCGGAAAGAAGGGGAAGCTCAGCCCCAGATTCGTTGGTCCCTTCGAGGTTTTGAGCCGGATAGGAGAGACCGCCTACAGAGTAGCATTGCCACCGCAGTATACACAGATACACAACGTATTTCATGTGTCAATGCTTAGAAAGTACGTTCACGACCCTTCCCACGTCATCCAACATGAAGATATTGACATCCAGGAGGATATGACGGTGGAAGAAAGGCCAATAGAGATCATGGACCGACGGGAGCAAGTGCTAAGGACAAAGGTCATTCCACTTGTCAAAGTAAGATGGCAACATCACGGAGTCGATGATTGCACTTGGGAGCCTGAATCGGATATGCGGGATAAATATCCTGAACTCTTCACCTTGTACTCTTAGCTGAATTTCGCGGACAAAATTCCATTAAGGGGGTAATGATGTAAGACCCGCAATTTTTCAAAAAATATCTGAATAAAATTCATGAGGCATTTACGGGTAAAAATAGCATTTTTCTCAGAATGCGAAACAAATCAATTCCTGCGAGCCAGTTATACTTAGGATATTCATCGAATCGCGAATATATGCTCAAACACTCTAGAAGCCATAACTTCCTATCTGAACAAAATCAAAGGATTCCTGCGAGCCAACTTTCTTAGTGGCATCAATACGAAGATAATGGCGTACTCAGAATTTTTCGGAAAAAAATCGCCGAAAACCCGAAATTCTTGCGGGACCCACAGAAATATGGGTGGGACCCACAGAAATATTTCTCAGAAAATATTCTAGAAGATTCTAGAATATTCCAGCACCTTCCAGCACCTTCCAGCACCTTCCAGAGCCTTCCAGCTCCTTCCAGCACCTTCCATGGAAGGGATTCTCAGAAAAGCCCAAGGGTAAAGAGGGGATTCTGAAACTTGGGGCCCAAGTTTCAGAATCTATAAATAAAGGAGCCCCCCTCTCTTTAAAAATCGCCAACCCCTCTCTCTCTCCTCCTTTCCCAAACCTCCCCTACCTAGCCTAGCCCACCTGAGCCCACCTGACCTGGTCTGAGCCTGCCTGACTTAGCCTGAGCCTGCTTGACCTGGTCTGAGCCTGCCTGACCTGGTCCTAACCCACCTGACCTAGGTCTGAACCTACTTGACCTAAGTCTGAACCCAGTTGACTTGACTTGAACCTGGTTTGGTTCAAAGTCAAAGTCCAAGTCCTTTTTCGTCCGAAGTTCGAAGTTGATCCTTTTTCGAAGTCGAGCCTCGTTCGAAGCGTTTGAAGCAATCGGAGTCGTTTCTTCCTCAAATTGAAGTAAGTTCGCTTCATTAAACCATCTCTCTCAAGTATTTGATTGTTTGTATATAGCATATACTTTCTGAAGTAGTATCTTACTTTAGTTCTTGGTTGAGCCCTCTAGGACGCTTCGGTGTTCACGCGCTCGCCTCGTAACTATCGTCGGATATATATGTTCGAATACGCAGTATATGCGTTCTTCAAAATAGTATCTCACCCTAGTTCTTGGTTGAGCCCTCTAGGACACTTCGGTGTTCACTCGCTCGCCTCGTAACTATCGTTGGATACAGATCTAGGTGTATATCTGCTGATACTGTCGACGCGTCTTATATCGCACAGGCCATGTAATTTACCTTTGCCGTCGCGTCGTATGATGCCAAGGCTCCCTGCTTTCTGTACTTCCGATTACTGCACTTCCGATTATGCATTTACTTACGCCGTCGCGTCGAACGATGCCAAGGCTCCTGCTTTCTGCAATGTATTTACTTACGCCATCGCGTCAAACGATGCCAAGGCTTCTGCTTTGTTATATATGTAGAATATTTCGTTCAGTTACACACCCTGAACAATAGTATATGCATTTCCTTTACGCCGCCGCCGTATAAAGCACAGGCTTCTGCTTATATTACATATATGGCGCGTAAGTGAGTGTTCAAACGGAGATCAACTCCAAAATCGCCCATGCGATTCCCTTACCGCTCCTCGTACAAGATTCTGCTTGACGAATGAAGCCCCTATTGGAAAGGCTTCGCCTTTTGGCAAAATGCTCTTTACGTAAAGACTAAATCAATTACGTATGGCCTAGCTATGGCCCAAGGTTCCTGCAACCTTGATGGATGCAAAGTACACACAACGGTGCGCATCCATTTCCCGAGTTAAGCGTAGCGATTTCCCACCAAAGAGGGGAGATGCCGCTGAAATGGATAAAAGAAACGCACGCTTTCTCCGTAAAAGAGAGGAAGTGCTGCTGAAATTCCTGAAGGAGCTAAGAATGGCTCAGAAAGAACATAGCAGAAGTGCTACCCAGTTTATGGAACGCCTTCTACGATGTAGAAAGGTTCGTCGCACCACTGCCGGTAGAGCAGAAAAGATGTTGACAGAATGGTTGGCAGAAGAGCTGCCAGAACCAGTTAAGTGGCACAATGATGTCCTTTGTTGGAACGATGTCAGAATGACTCGTCTCCCTGACACCTGCAAGGGCACCATACTTGTAAGGGCCGTTGCGCCAAAGTAGTGGTAGTACCTTGACGAGGTCCTGAGCTCGTTGCGTAAAAATACGCCGAGTAGCCGATCCGTAGAGATCGAGTCATGTGCATGCTCATTGAGAATTATCAGACAACCAGACTCGTAAGGGCCGCTGAGCCGGAGTGTGTTGTTTCCACCGAAAGAGGTGAAGTGCTCGTCAAGGCCGAAGTGCCGAGAGCAGAGTTAAGCATGCATATGAATAAAACCTTTGTTCCACGGTGAAAACCGTGTGGTTGATTGGGGTCGGGTACATACTTCTCAAAGGCTGCCCTATAGGCATGCAATGTTCGTCAAGTAATTGTAAGACCGGCAGGCCCCTTTCAGAATTTCTCACCGAGGAAGACGGTGATGGCGCAGCCTTGAGTGACATATATTTCACCCGAACCTGATAGAGTTCATTGATGGCCTTCGTCACTCAGAGGTATGGAGGTCGTGGTTATCCTTAAATATCTAAGGATTGAACCCAACTACTGCAGTAGCAGAATGCATTCGGATACCTAGTAAGGATCTCTTCCGGTATGCCGTACCGTCCTACTAGGGGGATGGGGTCAACAGGCCTCTGGGGTATCTAAAATACATAGAATAATCAACCCCCAGATCGTCGCGTTGTCGCCCAGATATGAGTCCCCTAAGCCCAGGGGGAGGTGCAATTATCGAAACAAAGCATTAGCTTAGGTACAGCGCTACTTTGAATGTATGAGTGGATGACGTTGTTGAGTCAGTCCTGCATAACCTTTGTGAAGGTGTCATGGTCGGTATACTACTGGACCGATTGGGAAAGAACCCCATTGATATCCGTACGACTAAGTGAAGCTCGGAGAGCTGTTCTTAGATTCGTAGGATACGGATGTGCCAAGCATAAAGTCTTGAGCTAGACATCCATTCGTGACTCTGAGGAAGTCAAGGCTAAGTCATAGAGACTTAAGAGGTTGTTCTAACTCACAGCTCTGAAGAGGCTTATGCGAAGTCATGACGACTTGCGTGGATGTTCAACTCATAGCCCTAATAAGGCTTTTGCAATATACGCTAAGTCATGGAGGCTTGAGCGTCGTATTACGAACTGCGACCCTGAGTGGTCTATGCATTTACTTGAGTTGAATAGATAGGTGTTTGCCTACTTACCAGACCATCAGTGGTTCTGACCCCGTTTAATGGGGATTTCAGGTGTTGAACCTGTGTGGCGATATACGGAGCAATGCGGCATCGAGTTCCAGGGTTTCTCTAGACAGAGTTGTACTGCTTCCTTTTTATTGAACCTTCACTGCCTTTCTAAGCAGTAGTGTTGTAATAAACATGTGCTTTCGATAAAATGGAACACTTTGGTGGTCAATGAGTTGCTTGGCCACATACCTGCAATGTGCTCAGAGTTTTCTAAAACCGACGACTCATTATCGTCTTATTCCGCTGCTAAAAGCTTTTCTAAGTTCCGCTGCAAAGAAAAAAAAAAGAAATCCATGAAAATTTTAACTTAGCTTTGTTTTTGGAAATTCGGGGCGTTACATGGAGGTTTTTAGACCAAAGAAGTTTTAACAAGAGGGAGGATTTAGGTTTGAAATCTAAACAATTGTATCCCATTACTAGGGATCGAGTCGCCATAAAATTTGTGACAATTGCGCTGTTTACTCTACGAGGGAGAGTAACCAACTAAAAATATGAAAAAGAAAATATTATTTTGAAAAGGATATCTCTTGACGGAAAGAGATTTTTATGAAAATGTAAACAAGAATATAAAATCAGAAGAAAACAAGAGAATAAATGAAATTTTGAGGATGAATGGTAAATATTTAAAATTTTAAGAACTTGCAGGCAGGATCAGAAGAATTTGGAAGAATTTTAAAGGAAGAAGAAGAAGAGAAAGAATAATACACCTGGGTTTTAAAAGGAGGAAATTTTGAAATATATACCTAGGGTTTTGGAAAATATAAGGAGGATACATATACGTAATATTATTCAATCACACACATACAAGCAAGGATGCACAAACAACACTCCCTAAAGCTGACTCTATATGCAATATTTGAAATGGCAAATAGGATCTTAATCCTAACTCTAAGATTTATATCATCTGACTTCAATCAAGGTACGCCGATATACTCAAGCCGAAGCTCGAAGTACGTGGCATATAAGATATCTCTTCGGTTCTAAGGTAATGGCTTCCCAACATCCTTGAGCACCTACCGATATACCTCAGACTATGGCCCTTAGGTACGTAGTAGGGGGGCGCGAACCCAAATAAGTGGTCCAGTTGTGAGGCTCTCTCCCAAACTATGGTTCAGTGAGACAGCCCAGCAACGTGAAGACCAGGACAATATAGGTAGGGATGTTTTTCAAAATATGATCAACATGCAATAAAATCAGAAGGCTCTAATGCAAGTCCTAAAGAAGATAGATTTAAATAAAGAGAAGCATACACTTGCATACATTGTTTGCATTCAATCCCTAGAATTGAGGAGAGTTGTATTTAAAACCTAAGTCTAATGTGATCATGGAATAATCTCCTCAATATAGTCCTACCAAACCATACTTAGATCCTATATGCAATGATGTCAGCTTAGGATAGAGTCTAGGCTCCTAAGGTTTGCATAGAAATGAAGCTGACATAGAAGAATAAAGACTTAGATTATATAAAAGCAAAGCAAAGGCATAGATCCAACCGGACGAAGACGATGTCCCATCTCGGTCGCCAAATCTATGATCATCGCAAAATTTTTCCTCTCTTGTGTATTTCTCTCTCTTCCTTCTCTTTTCCTTTTCTAACCTTTATTTTCCTCCTTTTTGAAGGGAGGAGAACAAAAAGGTAGAAGAGAAAGAGAGAAGAGAAAAGAAAGAGAGAGAGAAGAACTATTTTGCGCGGTCTCACTTGACCTTTATTTGAAAATATTTAGGAAATTACTCGCCTCCGTTTTGAAAATGTTGCGGGAAAATGGAGAGACGGGATTCGATCGTCAGTACGAGGTTTAACCGTTCCTGGCGCCTTTACCAGGGGTAATCGAACCAAGGATCGAATCTATATCTTTTGCTTTGCCTTAAATATAATCTAAGAATTTATTCTAACTCTAAATGCACAAAGAGTCATGCTTGTGCTATGCAAAGATGTATGCTTCTTTTTGAAAAAGATGTTTTGAAAATTTCCAAGTATTCTGAGATGAATTTGATAAGGGAGTGAAGAAATGTCTGAATTTAACTTTAGAACTTGAGATAGATCAGAGAAGTTCTAAGCTTTTGAAGTAAATCAGGATTTGGAAGAATAAATGAGAAAGAATGACTTGAAGCTTTGAAATGAAAGGAAATGAAGTTTCAAAGTCAAAATTGACTTTGAATTTGGATTTTGAATTTAGAAAAGAAAATGAATACTTGAGATGGAATTGAATTTGGATTTTTAAGTTTGGAATGGATCTAAGATAATCAAATGGTATTTAAGGATAGAAATGGATTTAAGGGATTCAGATTAGGTCCGAAAATGGATTTAGAATCTAAAATTGGAATTGGATTCCGGATCCTAAACAGGAAGGGATCCGAGATTTGGAATCCCAGATGGACTTGGGTTCTGGAAACTAAAATGGAGTGGATCTGAAGTCTGAGATCCAAATATAGAATTGGTTTCTGGATCCTAGAATGGATTTGGATCTGAAATTTTTGAATGGAATTGGATCCAAGATTTGGAATCCAAGATGGAATTTTGGACCTGAAATTGGAGATTCAAAGTAGAAGTTTGGATTCTGGATCCTAAAATGGATTTTGGATCTGAAAGCTTAGATCGAAAAGTGAAATTGGGTTCTGGATCCTAAGATGGATTTGGATCTGAAGTTTGAGATCCAAATGTAGAATTGGGCTCTGGATCCTAAAAATGGATTTGGATCTGAAGTCTAAGATCCAAAGTGAAGTTGGATTCTGGATTCTAAAATGGAATCTTGGATCTGAAGTCTGAGATCAAAAGATAGAATTTGGATTCTGGATCCTAAAGGGGAATTGGATCTGAAGTCTGAGATCCAATATGAATGTT
Organism: Nuphar pumila; assembly: GCF_984573655.1. NCBI lineage: Eukaryota > Viridiplantae > Streptophyta > Magnoliopsida > Nymphaeales > Nymphaeaceae > Nuphar > Nuphar pumila. The sequence goes on along the minus strand of NC_143259.1, from coordinate 71,945,275 downwards.
GAATCCTGGATCCTAAAAGTGGATTTGGATTTGTTAAATTCAGAAGATGAATTAAGAATTCCAAATTTAGAATTTTGAATATACAAATGAATTTCAAAGTCAAATTGGACTTTGAATTTTGGGGCTTGAATTTGGAATTTAGAAGAAGAATCAAGAATTTCAAAGTTAAATTGAACTTTGAGTTTGATTGGAGTTTTGAATATAAAATGAATTTGGAATTTCAAAGTCGAATTTGAATTTTGAAATCTGATTTGAATTTGAATATAAAGTGACTTTGGAATCTCAAAGTTAATTTGAACTTTGAGATTTGAAAATAAAATTGAATTTTGAAAATGAAAGGATAAATCGGATTTTATAAGAATTGAAGATAGATTGAGGAAGATATTTACATTACTTGGAATTTTGAAAAAGGAATTTTGAAAATATGATGCAGTTCTATCCTAAATGATGAATGAATTTAAAGAATTTGAAATTGGATTTGAAAAGCTATTTCATTCTTTAAATGAATTAAAATAAGATTGAAGATATAATACATCCTTGACTATGATCATTGAATGTATTATATAATAATCTATATTTAAATTCAGGTGAAGAATAAAATACATTTGGTGCTTTTATAAAATTTAAAATGAAATTAACTCTCAATATACCGCCTATGGCCATTGGTTTATATTTTGAGTCAATTTTAAGTTAAATTCTAATAAAAGGAGAAAATATTTAAGGAAATATGATGAATTTTGAAAACGGATCCAGTGTGGATCCAATGTTATTTTGTAAAAGATAAAAATCCTAAGTTTTGTCCACACTCTGACTATGGCCATTGATGTGGATCATCAACTTAGGGTCAATTACCTCTTACGAAAATGGTGCACGTGCCATTCGTGTTCCCACTTGTGAATTTTTGAAAATAAAGGAAAAAATATGAGAACAAGTGATTCATGATATTTATAATGCTCATTCATTCTATCTAAAAGTTGGAAATGTAATTTCTCATTTAAGACCTAACTTATTACAATACTTAGAATTGAAAATACAAATCCCAAGTAATGATGTTTTCCACAGATTTCCTGCAAAACAACTGATTAGTATGAAGAGAGAAGAATTGCATATATTATTTTGATTTCAAAGATGCAAATCATGAGGCATTCATATACTTACCTTGTGCTTAATACCTCGATGAAGTAATATTGATGATCTAAAGCATGGAAGGATAGCCATTAATGTATATATATAGGTACGTATATATACACATATACATACATATATATGTATATATATATAGACATATACTTATATATAGATATATATATGACCTGGATGTAGAGTGGGTGTTGGTGTAAAATACAGTGCAAACAGTTCTCAGGGGATTGAAAATACATCAATGCAACATTAGTTAATGTAAAGGACAACTAACCATCATGGATCAAAGCAATATCAGTGCAAGGAACTGAAAATACAGTGGGTGGATGTGGGTGTTCCTAATGAATCTACAGTAGTGATTGCAGAAAATGGAAAGAGGAAAAATGCTACGATGTGCTGAGGTTTTGCTAAGATTCAATTTTGCAGGTCACTTTTAAGGGCTTCAATGCATAGACAATGCTGCAGCAGGTGCTGTGCTGATGGTGGGCAATGTGCAGCAATGACTGGGTGACTGCAGTGTGTAATGCTGTGAATGTAATAGTGCTGAAGATGCTATATAACAGGTGAGTATAATTGCAGGGAGTGATTAGTGTAGTGGTGTGCTGGTGCGGGAACAATATAGTGAAAATGGTGCCGGAGAGTGTTGGAGGTTGCTACACTTGGCATATACAGCAGTGCTTTATATGGCTGTAGGTGTAGGAAGAAGCACGACAGTGGTACTGCTGTAAATCCAAAGAGGCTACAGTGATGTTGCTGCAAGTAGGATTGCAGCAAGGTGCTGTTTGTGATGGCTATAATAGTAATAGCAGGGGCTACAGGAAGTGATAACTGGGTGAATGGGATGTAACTTGCAGCAGAAGTGTTGTTGTGTGATGGGTTTGTGCAGAGATTTGGCAAAGAAGATGACCCTAATGCTGTGTGCAACCTAATATGAAAATGCAGTGTGGAATCACACATAGGGTTTGTAAATTTTGATGTTAAATCAATCCATTAAACAAGGTATATCATAGGATTTAGAGAGACAAAAACAATAGTGACGGCATTACATTAGAAGTAAGAAATTGACCCTGCAAAACACAAAAAAAAAGAAGAAGCAAAAAGTGAGTTTCCCATCAAATGTATTTACATGGAAAAGAGAACAATATAAAGCGTTGGTGATGATATTGTGTCCCCAAAACAGGGAGTTAATCCTGTAGGTGCAAAAACATAAGTAATAATAAAAACAAAACGCAGGGATATAACATACTAAAAAAAATGGTGGCAATATATTCAGAAATGCTGAAAAGTGCAACTATAATGGAGACTTATGAGGGGTTATAACAGCTAATGAACACATGGGTACATGATATTTGGAAAATATGATATCATGAACGTGTATACAGGACATATGTATGTAACAGGGGATAAGAGAGTTAAAAGACAATATCATAGCAAAAAGAAAATGTATACCATCAATATAAGAACAAATTAAGAAATGATAGAGAGAAGAAAAAAAATACCTCGTGAACATTGATATCAATCAAGCTAAGATAAATTCGGTAATGCCCATATGTCCACCTTAATCCCTCACAGCAGCTAAAACTCCTAGAACGTTAATGGCATAGGGATTGTATCCAGCAATGCTCATATTGCAAGATAATATGGCTGAACCAATCATCAGAAGAGTTATCCCAAGTTGGGGAATAACCAAGGAATCCAATCAATTTGAAGGGGGATCTTCCCTAACATTCTCAAAACACTGACCATTGATGCAGTAAATGAAGATCACATGATCTGTAGCAAATGAAAACCTGGGCCTGAGAACCCTCTTTTCTCCTCCCTTTCTTTTTTTTTACACCCTTGTCTTGGCCATCGCATATCATGCTGGTCACTCCTTTGATATCATGGGCAAGGTATGATCAGTGGTTCAACAGACAGAGATAACACAGCCGACCATGATACAGAGGGGATTATATGATTGCTGAGAAATGTCGAGCATCACAGGGGTCTACCAGTGAGAAACTGAAGCATGATAACAGAGGAATAACGTGAAAGCAGGGATAGCAAAATAGTAAAAGCATGACCCGATAATCATAAAAACAACAACACAAAAAAAAAATGCAAATCAGGATCGAGTGTTATGATATGAAACTGAATAAAGTTAGCTATTTAAAATGTTTGGGAGGAATCTACGAAATGATATATTTCCACAACGAATGGGGGGGGGGGGGGGTCGGTCGAGGCTGAACTACTAAGAGAGGTATTGAACCCCTCAAAACTTTCACATACCGAAGAAAATTCCAACCCCATAGGTCATGAAAACAGGAGAAGAGAAGACCACGAAATGCATATCGAATCATCAGCAACATGGGTCATTCAATGGTGTCAATGCCATGGGGTATGATGTTAATGCATATCTGAAGCTACGAGGCTTACATATCTGCTATTTAACAATAATATTGATCCAAATAAAAGCAAATAACCAGGTACAAAAAAAATCTCAATGTCGATAAGAATCAGAAAAATAATCAATAAAAACAAAGATTCCAACGTCAAGAGCAGAGATCAAAACAGGAACTAAAAAAAAAAAGAAAACGGGAAATTGTCAAGAAGATTGGATTGGGATGCAAATGAACTATAGAGGATTATTAAATCTAATGTCACAAATAAAGCAATAGTAATTCGCATAACTGACAAAAGACATAAAACAGAAATCAAAAGAAATGTTGGAATTCCATTTTACTGTTGCAGAGGGGGTGAGTCGATTCTGCTATAGGCAGATCGGCTACACCATTTTGCTTTAAAAACAAAAGGAAGCAGAGAAGATAATGCAGAAAGATAAAGCTTGGAAGGAAAAAAAAAAGAAGAAAGAAAAAAAAAATCTATGGAGAGTCCAAGAGATCGGATGCTTACTTGTGATCTTGCATGGAGGAAGGAGGTTGATCGATGGAATCGCTTGAGAATATTGCAGTGGAAGGATAAGGAATGGATCGTAATGGAGAATGTGAAAGGGTGAAGCTGGATCCCCTGAAGACTCCTGCGTGATCTCCTTTTAAAGACGAAGAGGAGAATTCCAGAAACGAGCTGTTGGAGATGGAGGGTCATCCAACGGGAGAGAGGCGATGGTGGGAGCGAATGGGAGTGGCCGTTGTAAATTTTCTAAAATTCCCTACAGGGGTCTCCTTTTCAGGTTTTTCTAAAAAAAATGGTTCAAGGTGAGTTTTTCGGCAAAATCTTCAAAAACCACGTAATTTTTCCTAATTTCTTTGGGTTTTTTTTTTTGCATGATTTTTCCATTTTTTGTATTTTTGCAACAAAATTTAAGTTTTTACACGAAAACAAAGATTAAACACTAATTTTTTTGTATTTTTCTGAGAAATATTTACAAAAGTATTTTTCTGAGAATTTCAGACCATTTCGGGGAAATTTCTTCAGAAGAATGGGTTTGGACCTGAGTTTTGAAAAAATGTTCGAGTTTTTGAAGCTCGAATCGAGAAATACACGTGATGGATCCAAACGGATGTCGGAAAAAACTATTTTTGGTATTTTCTGTAATTTTAATTTAGAATTTGGACAACGAGACTCAGATTCGGATCTGGACAATGGATCCAGATCCGAAATCAATTTAAACATATAAGAAGAATTTAATTTCAGTAAAACTTGAGAAATGTATTGGAATTTGGATTTAAAAGCGACTCAATTGCTTAGAAAATGATATCAGGGGCAAAAAGGGAATATTTCAAAGATTTTGAAAATTTTGTTGTGTTCACACATACTTTACTAGTTGATATGGATTGTGAAATGCATTAGCATAGTTACTGCCCATGAATTCCTGTTAGTTACTTCCACTTATAGTTCTGTACTCTTGCTCATGCTGTAACTGCTTAATTATTGTAATGTGCATGCTATGTATTGTCATGAATAGCTCTGCTTCGTCTTCCACACTTTGGTATATTGTGTTTGGTTTGTCTCACCAGCTCAAAAGAGTACTGACCCCATTTTATGGAGATACAGGTTGCTTAGCCGTGCGATGGAGCTCGATGTGCTGCAGCAGACTCTGGACCCACACTTCTGACACTTGCTGGATCTTGGCAGTTTTGTTTTTTGTATAAGGGAAATGAGATTTGTACACTTTGTAAATGTATTTAATAAAAAGTTGTTTCCTTTTTCTGTTGGTATCTGTAGCCCGCCCAGAGTTTCCACTTGTCCTCCCCTTTCAGTTTTCTACACTTGTGCTCTCTGGTTTTCAAAAAAAAATATTCCTAAAAATCCAAAGGATTTTCCAAGTAGAAATTCTAGGGGCACGACAGTTATGGTATCAGAGCAGTGTTTTAAAAGAGTTAAAGAACTGTGGTTCAAGTCTCTGCAAGCATCGACCATCGCACTGTCAGTATCTCTAATTCAGTTTTGTTGTTTCATGACTTGTTCTGCTCGATTAGATGATCATGTGTGTTTTTCGGGTGTCATCCAATGTGAGACCCCATTTCGTGTTTCAGCCTCGTGTATCAGGCTTAAGCTATCGATTGTCGGAACCTAAGCGTTCATTCGCGCTTGTGGACTTAGTTTCCCAAGCTGTTTCGCGTAGACTCCTGCGAGAGTTGAAGCTCTTGATTGAGATCTAGGGGACTACTTGCATAGTTCGCCCTTCTCGTTCCACCTTGTGTGGTAGAGATAGTTGATCATTATAGGGGTGATCGAGTTATTGTCCTAGTTATGTTAAGAATGAGATGACTTTGATTATGCATGCTTTGAGGTCTCATATTGAGAACATAATGCTTATAGTGGCAGTGATGAGTGGCATGGTGTGAATCTTCCTTATGATATGATTGTTCTGCTATAGAATTATCGAGAGCATGCGACGGATGTTTAGATCCGATGTGTGATTTTGGTTCATAGAACCTTGCTGAAGGAATGTGTGATTCCTTGATTTGTTGTGCCATGTGAAGTAATGTGATACATGTTGCTGCTTTATGTGTGATTCTACTTCTTGTTTTCCCTTGAGTAGTAATATGATGTGTGTTGTTAGTCATTCTGCATAAACCCTTGTTAGTGGTTTCTAACCCTGAGTGCGGTCAATTGTATTGATATATCCTTGTGTACAGAGTATCTATGAGGGTAGGTATGACCAAGACCAGGTAATCCGACTAGCTTGGTGAATCTCTGTGAGGAAACACTATCCAAGACCAGGTAAACCATCTAGGGCGGTAAATCCGTGTGAGGTTGTACGTTTCCCAGATCTGGCGATCCGACGGGTAACTTGTGTGATTTTTGATCTCCTGATATTGATGGATATAGCTACTAGTTGTGATCTATAAGTTGACCTTTCTAGCAATAGCGGCCTGATATGGTGTCGCTCGAGATTATTGGGGGAATGTACTTGCTTGTTGTATTGTTGCCCGATTTTGTCGCAATGTGACTTTTGTTTGAATTGTGATGAATGTTGTCTGATTTTGTGTGTTGGGTGCTCGTGATTTCTGTGTGATTGCGGCGATTATCGCTTAGCGAGCAAAGTTGTTAGACCTTTTGATTGATTTGTTGTGTCTTTTTTTTTTTTTTGCCATGATAGATGACTCAAGAGACTAGATGCAACAATATTTTGAGTGTTGTGAACAACCTTGCAGAGGTTGTGCAACGATAAACGGTAGTGATTCAGCAGTTAGACGGGAATCTTCAGCGCGTAGCCCAAGATGGGCAGGATAATAGTGCAAAAACCTATAAGCTATCCATAGATTTGAATCTTCCTGCTTTGAAAATGAGACAAACCTCGAGACTGCCGAACCATTGATACGTGAGAGAGAGCAGAAGCGCCAGAAAGTATCTTAGAACCGCCAGCGTAAGTGATCCCAGCGATCGATTGCCCAGCGAAAGCGACCGCAGCGACTAGAAGTTCAGCGGAAGTGTCAACAATGCGACGTAGATCGCGGTCTTGGAACTTGTCCTCTCTTTGATGGCAAGTGTTTTAAGTGTAGACAACCCAAGCATTGTTGCCAAGTTTTGTCCCAAGAAGTCTACGGGAGACTTAGTTGTAGCCGATTAGGTATTGTCAGACGAGATCTGACCATTTTGTTGTTACTCCTTGTTTTGCGATTTCGTGGACGAAATCCTTTTTAAGGAGGGTAGGATGTAAGGTACGGGAATATTTTTGAGAAGTTTACTGCTTACTTAATGTTGATATATATGCTTTCGTATAATTACGAGGTTATATTGCATAATTAAGTATATTTTGAATATGCCTTGTGTTTTGGCTTTGTACGCGCGACCCGAAAATCGCGTAAATATACTGTGTAAGTAAGAAGTGCCTAATATTGGATGAATTAACCTTTGAAATTTTAAGGGTTAACTTATAATATGTTTTTATAGTTTATCCCCGAATTTGGGATTTATACGACAAAAAAACCTTGTCAGTGCATGGGAATTACGAGTTTTGGACAGGAAATCATAATACGCTTAGTTCTTTCAAACGAAAGGCAATTTTATTGAAAGGCCTTAACCATTTCGTATTAATTGAGGATAATTAGATAACTGAATGATTTATTTGAATTTAACTAATATTTTAGTGCATTAATTAAGCGTAGTTTTGAAGTTTAACTAGTGGCGATTTTTGGTTTTGGAGCGGATCAATTAGATGAGGACCCAAATCCATTGGGCGTCCTCCCTAGTGGACATCCTTAGTCTTGGTTGACCAGCTGGTCAAGGTCTGACCAGATGGGTGGCACTTTTGTGACATTTTGCATGGCATTTGAAAAGTAAGCCACTATTGGCCATTGCTTTTTCAAAAAGGCTCATAATGAACAATTATGAGGGGCACACCTTTCAAAGAGAGAGAGCATGGGGCTGGCGCCCCATGGCATTTCTGCAACATTTTTGAAGGATTTTAAATGCTAGAAATCCATTGGCTAAGCCTTAAGGGCAGCCCATGTAATTCTTTCAAGTTTTAATGGTTTTTCAAAGTGGCGTTTTTGAAAGAATTTGAAATGATTTCAAAACACTTACATGCATTGGGCATGGATTTCTAGGAGGGGGGCGTGGAGCACCCCAGCCCTCCATCCTAGCTGGGTTAATCCCAGCCGTCCACTCCTTAAACCCTAACCTATTTAGAGCATTGAAGAGAGAGAAAGAGGCATTGCCTTAGATTTTTTTTAAAGAGCTTCTCTCTCCTCCTCCCCTTCCTTCCCTTCTCTAAACCGTGAGTGAGAGAGGAGATATTGAGTGTGTGTGAGCCTAGTACAAGCCCCAATCGTGAGCAGCACCTTGTTTTTTCATTTTCCAAAGCCTCGTAGGTGAGACACTCCTACACGAACCCCTTGGAAGTGGAATTCGTTTCTAGCATGCTTATAATGCACTTTTCTCTTGTTTGTTGCGAAATGAGGTTGTGTGAAGCCCATTGAAATCGTTTGGGTTCTTTTTCGTTGAAAATGTTTTAGGTTTTATTATTGAAATCATTTTGGGTTTTCTTATTTCTATAGTTTTCATTGCATGTATTGCATTGAGCAAAATAATGGTAAGACGTCATGAGCTCAGATTTTTTTTTATTCGTACTCATGCATTTGTTGTAATACGTTACATGCAATTTCTATGAATAAACCATGATAGAATGCTTTTCCATTTCTTGTGATTTTCTATTTCGAAGATTTGCTTCTTTTCCTCGTTTTGTATTATAGTTGCATAATGGCTGGAAGCCATCTCCCACTCAAGCATTATCTTTTGGCCATTGACGCATTTTATGCATATGGTTTGATTCTTGTCCGCCGGGCCTTGCCAAGATATTTTTATCTTTTTCCCTTCTCTCTCCGTTTTGGCTAGGAGACCATGGTTCGGCCTAAGCCCAGCAACCCGGCTTATGCGGGTTAGCCCCTTTTGGGTGTTGCTGGTCTCGACCCAACAGGTCGAGCCATGAATGTACACATCAGGCTTTCCCATTGTTTTCAGCCTTTACAATTTCGGTTACAGGTTGGGTCGTTGTTTTATCTTAGTGGCTGGACGGTCCAGACACGCTGGACGTGTCAAGCAGGGTTCTTACTAGACCTGCCCCCAGCGTGACGCCCCTTTCTTTCTCCCTTTCTTCGGTTCAGCTTGAGCTTTTGTCGAACCCACCAACTTGGGTTGGTGTGGGTTCGGCTCCCAGCTTCAGGCCTGACATGGTCTGGAGCGAATGTGGTCTAGACCTGTCAAAGGCCTGCTCCAACTTGTTGAGTTGGCGTCATGCCCTGCATGCCCTTTTCCTTCGGGTTTTGATTTTTTTTGGACCTTGCTGCAGCCGTGCAGCAGATAGGCTGCAGCCAGGTGTAGGCAGCTGGTGCACCCTTTCCCTACGTTGTTGGATGGGTCCAGCTTGGGTTTGGACACACAGTCCAAACCGTGCTCAATTAGAGCACGCCCTCCATGGTCTGGACCAGTCGGTCCAGACCTGGACTGGTCTTCTTGGCTGAACAGTGTTTAGTCTGGACGTCCAGTCCAGACCTTTGCATGCTGTTGGAACCAGTCCAGCATGGGTCTGGACCGATTCAGTCCAGACCTGGGGCTGGTTTGCATTGGCTGAGCCCCAGCCGTGACCTCCCCTAGACTGGACCCCCATTTGGTCCAAGGTTTTGGGCCTTTGCCGTTTGCGGGACAGCATAGTTGCTGTCCCAGTTTTTCCTTCATTTCGGCCCCAGCAGTGTGCTAGCTGCTGTCAACGCAGTAGTTGTTGCCTCAAGTGTCTTGATGGTGCCGCGGGTCTGTCCTGGAAAGACTCCTACCTCGCAACCGGTTGTAGCCGCCGCGCTGTTGGGCTCGTTGTCGTTTTCCCTCTTTTGAGTTGCAGCCGAAGTTATAGATAGATAGATATATATGTCTCCATTGTGTTGCGCCTTTCCACTTTGTCAGCAAACTTTGGACCTCCCAGTTGCAGCCTTTGGGGCTGCGTGTAAGCATCCATAGCACGGGGTTCAAATACCCCAATGATTCAACATTTTTACTAGTTATAATATAAACAAGAGTGCTCGGTGGCCAAAGTAAACAATATGTACTTAGCGTAATGTGCGCAATGATATGGTAACTCCTTTATGTGATGTGATATGGACTCACGTAGGCGTGTATGTCCACTTTTGAAATGGGTTTCTCTTGCATAGAACACAAATTCCTTTGATGATGGTCCCATGCCTTCAAAGAGAAATAAGGTCTTACTTGATTGTGAAACACATGGCATGTATCATTGAGATAATGCAACGAGGTTGTTTCTTATCACACGTAACTGACACCTTGGCACTTCACAAATTAGTTAAGTATATTTTAATGTATTACGTAACGTAGTGTCACGAATAAGACGTTCACTGCCACACACTTGAGCATTTGAGCTTTGCTCTAATGAATGCTATCATATGCTCACCCTGGTGATATGCGAATGTACTATCACATTGGCAATTACATGCATTTCTCCTAAGTATGTAGGGATTCTCTAGATTCATGTTGGAATCACAGTCTAGTGAAACTTATGCGACTGTTAGAACTCCTTGACGAGTTCTGTTGCGGACAATGGCCCCACGTAACGAGATGAGCTCGCTTGTAGTTGCGATGCATGGTTTAAGAACCTTGGCACAACTTCTGAGTCACACCTTACCGTGACAAATGCTTCTAACTGTCTCATCATAGTGTGCAATGGTTGGCATTGTCGCTTGTCTAGTTCTCGCACTTGTGACACGATGCACATACGTGTCCTTTTGTATCTGTGTGTAATTCATGATACTACATCAATAACTTTATGTTCTGTGATGCATACCTCTCCTTGTTGTCATTACTCTTTCTGGGCCAAACCTACCTGGCCCAAGGGATTCGGTCCCAGTAGTGTGCGGGATATGGGACAGTATAGTTTGATGTTCGTCTCCATCCTCTTCTTCAGTTGAACACTTATGGGGTGTTACCACCTCGTCGCGGGTGTTGCCGTAGTTTGGCATCACAGCCCAAGCCGGGCATGCGTGTGTGCGCTTAGTATCCTTTTTCATCTGTGTGGTTGGTAAGGTTGCCGACCCCTTTGGGAACTGTTCCAACACCGCTGTTGGATTTTCCCTTCCTTTTGTCTCGTGTTCCCATTTCGATAGAGAGCTTCGGACTCCAGCCTATGGGACTGCACTAGTGCCGGTGACACAAGACCGGATGATCATGTTGCCTAGGTCTGTACAGTTTTCTAGACCAACGGGCCGCGTAGGTTCGCATAGTAGTATCACCTTTATAGTTGTATTGGAGACTTCGTTCCCGAGTTGTGCAGCTACAATACTTGGTCTGCATTCTAGTTGAATGGTGCTACGGGTTTTAGGCGAGAGTTTGGCCTTGTTACAACCAGATTGGGTTGTTGCTGCTGCGTCTTCGGTGCAACAAATGTTCGGGCTTCGTCCTTGTAGTTTTGTAGTTCTTTGTACGAGATAGCTAGTTGACTAGCCGTACCTTCCCCATTGCACGACATAGTTGCCACTTTACTCGTTAACAACAACTGTCTCTGTCGCCGCCTTGATGGAAATAGTAAATAGCTAATTTTGTTATGTGTGCATTGTTACGATAAATACATTGTAGTTAGCACTCTCTGCTATGTGTGGTTCGCCAGTGGTATAACATAGTAATTCTTGTGTACGATGTGATTTACTATAACCGTGTGCGTATTGGTTTGCATAAGATTAGCTTATCCGGAGGCTTGGGTTTGATGATTCGAACAATGTGTCTTGTCCTATGTGTTCATGACACTTGGCTATTGCACTCCTTTTGAGGTGTTTGTCCCTCATTGTATAGTCGCGAGATTCATGAGATGCGAATGTTGTACGACGATACTCTATGTATGCTTGTAGTAAATCTCCTTAGCATGTCATTTTCGGGTTGTAGACCCACTTTGCGAGATGAGCTCGCTTATATTAAAGATACGTGCTTTGAATGTTGTCTCGATTTGTTCGAGAGCGGTTTCACCGTGGCCACATGTTTCTAACTGTGTCATCGTGAGGCACATTGCTCTGCAATATTGTATTAGCTCATTTATGTACTTGTCGTATTCTGCTCATGCATGACTGCTTGCACTTGAGGTTTACTCACTTAGTTCAGACTATTTCATTGAAGTATGATACTTGTTCACACTTGATTATTCAGCACACACTCGTGTTGTTTTGCCTTGTTGGTGGATATGCGAGTGCCATTGTAATGTTTTATAGACAATGCTTTATGTGATGGAATATCGATGAAATATCATATGCATATGAATGTGTATTGGCTCGTACACTTATTTGTCTCTCAGAAATGTTATGCAATGCCTCTATTATTTATACTTGTGCAAAGAGTAGAATCATGTGATACTTCTACTCTTACACGTTGCACTTGGCACATCCTGACACAGTTATTGAGTAGAACGTACCCTGAGGAGGTACATTGCTTGAGGCTTTGGTAAGCGCACCACGTGCCCTTACTTCATGAAATGAAAAGACTGAACACCATAGGGTATGAATAATGATATGACTTGATATGGGCTCAGTTGGAGTCTTCGGGCAGTGGCCCTTGTGTTGTATGGACTCTTGTGTGATATACCCTAAAACAGAAATGAATAATATGGTGTTATGACTGCTTTCACGAGTAGTGTGCTCTATTGGTTGCGTGAGGCTGAGCACGTGAATGGGCAGGCCAAGTCCTCGTTTTGCATACCCTGCGGGGACCACGAGGCAAATTCCTTGTTGTGAGGTATGATTGAACATGAGCCTTAAGAAAGACAAACCTGCTTCGCCCCATTCACAAAACGGTTCACCTTGGGAGATGGTGGATGGTACAACCCTGAGTGACTTGTCGTTACTACGACACGTGTTTTGACAGGAGCCGTAGCGCCCTTTGGCCTCCAGTCACTCAGAGTTAGGGAGGTCGAGGTTACCTTTTTAGGACCTCACTACTGCAGTAGTATGGATTGCAATCCTTGCTTATGCGAGTAATTTCTCTTAGCCGTGTGTTGCTCGCATGAGGTTGAACTCGGTCTGTAGCTTCCCCGATTACCACACTAGAACATGAATAACAGACGTCGGGTGCATGTCTCACAAAATGCGAGGTTCCTTCACGTACCCGATAGAGTAATCAGAAGAACTTAAAGACTAACCAATCAGCTGACTTACTGTAGTTGATACTTGTTCTGTAGTCTGTGCTTCAGTTGCCTTTCTTGTTCGGTTGTTACTTTGGTTGCCTTGTTGATTTAGTACTTGGTATAGTTTGTTACTGCTGTGAGTGCCTGTCTTACCGTTATTTCTGCTATTGCTATAGTTCTTTGCTGCTTAGTGTTCGTTATTGTTGAGTTTGCCATTCTAGTTACTTGTTGTACGGCTGCTCTAGTTGCTTGTTCGTTTCCAATACTCGTTACGATTACTACAGCTTGTTACCTTTCGTTTGGCTTGTACTTTCCCTTTCGCACTTACCCGACATCGTTCACAGTATATTGGTAATTTATGTTCTTTGATAAATACTTTACTAGTTGATATGGATTGTGAAATGCATTAGCGTAGTTACTGCCCATGAATTCTTGTTAGTTACTTCCACTTATAGTTCTGTACTCTTGCTCATGCTGTAACTGCTTAATTATTGTAATGTGCATGCTATGTATTGTCATGAATAGCTCTGCTTCGTCTTCCACACTTTGGTATATTGTGTTTGGTTTGTCTCACCAGCTCGAAAGAGTACTGACCCCATTTTATGGGGATACAGGTTGCTTAGGCGTGCGATGGAGCTCGATGTGCTGCAACAGACTCTGGACCCACACTTCTGACACTTGCTGGATCTTGGCAGTTTTGGTTTTTGTATAAGGGAAATGAGATTTGTACACTTTGTAAATGTATTTAATAAAAAGTTGTTTCCTTTTTCTGTTGGTATCTGTAGCCCGCCCAGAGTTTCCACTTGTCCTCCCCTTTCAGTTTTCCGCACTTGTGCTCTCTGGTTTACAAAAAAAAAATATTCCTAAAAATCCAAAGGATTTTCCAAGTAGAAATTCTGGGGGCGTGGCACCAGGTGCTCGTTTCGTGGTACGACTGGTTCTGGCCTTGTTTCATTAATGGCGGTAACCAGGTTGTTGAGTGTTTCTAGCAGGAATCCTTGAGTATGGGACTCCTCGCTCGGCATGGTTCTCCTCGTCGTAGGAGCCGTTTATCTATCACATACAAGCAACATGTTTAGTTTCTCAATATATATATATCGAAGCAAAGCTTTATTTACTTAATATATATCACATTTACACAAGCATCGCCTTAACCAAACGTCATGCCACACTGGCAGACTTTTAGGCGTTGAGAAACTATGTACATGAGTCTATTGACTCCAAAACACTACCAGTCTCTTCTAGGAACTGGATTTCTTTCTTGACCCAAACAACCCGAAGTATCATTTGCTTCCACATTGCTTTGGTGCAGGCACTACTAGTTTTGGCTTGGGCGGCACTTCCGCACTCTCAAGTGAATCTTGTGGGTAGATCAGTGATGCCGGTCCACTTGCCCACTCAGTGGCATCATGGCTCGGGGAATCTGAGACCATAACGGGATGATAGGGGTTGTATTCCTCTTCTTGGCCATTTAGACTCGGCGTTCGTGAAGCCGCTCCGTTCCCTCATATAATAGCACTATAATTCGAGGAATCTGAAATCATAATGAGATTATAGAAGGAGTTGTTGCATCCCTCATCCCGACTGTGCAAGTTGGGCGTACATGATGCCTGTTGATAGCCTTGCGATTGACCGAATCCCTCAAGGAAGTTCAAGTCAAATCCTACCAGAGATGGTAGTTCATCAGAAGTTGTTGGGGTACGGCTACTCCCTCTACTAGAGTAATGTGGCCCACTAACACGCGAGGTCTCATCCCTAAGACCAAGCGATCCCCGCCGACCCATATCGGCGGTATGTTTCATTTGGCATTCGTTGGCGGAATGCCCTTCTTCGCCACAAAATTGGCAGTCTTGGACCTCATATAGGCATACCCACTCATCGTGCATGATCCCGCAACGATAGCAGTAACCTCGGGAGTCGCGAGTTGCCATCTATACAAAGATGCACCCAGATCAGAACACAAGTATAAAATATACTTACAGTGCGATATCGTGACATGACGGATCTTGAACCAGGTTTCTCAGACACATGCTCTGATACCAATTCTATAACGCCCCGGATTTTCAAAACAAAGCTAAGTTAAAATTTTCATGAATTTCTTTTTTTTTTCTTTGCAGCGGAACTTAGAAAAGCTTTTAGCAGCGAAATCAGACGATAATGAGTCGTCGGTTTTAGAAAACTCCGAGCACGTTGCAGGTATGTGGCCAAGCAATTCATTGACCACCAAAGTGTTTCATTTTATCGAAAACCACATGTTTATTACAACATCACCACTTGGAAAAACAGTACAGGTTCAATAAAAAGGAAGCAGTACAACTCTGTCTAGAGAAACCCTAGAACTCGATGCTGCCTTGCTCCGCATATCGCCATGCAGATACAACACCTGAAATCCCCATGAAACGGGGTCAGAACCACTGATGGTCTGGTAAGCAAGCAATCATACATCCATTCAACTCAAGTACAAATAATGACCACGCAGGGTCGCAGTTTGTAATAGCGACGCTCAAGCCTCCAAGACTTAGCGTATATCGCAAGAGCCTCCTCAGGGCTATGAGTCGAACATTCGCTCAAGTCTTCACGACTTAGCCTTGACCTCTTCCGGGTCTCAAAGTGATGTCTAGCTCAAGTCTTCATACTTGGAACATCCGTATCTCATGCATCTAAGGACAGCTCCTCGAGCTTCGCTTAGTCGTGCGGATACAACACGGGTCTTTGCCCAGTCGGTCCAGTAGTATACCGAACATGACACCTTCACAAAGGTTATGCAGGACTGACTCAACAATGGCCATCCATGTATACATTCAAGCATCGCTGAACCTAAGCTAATGCATTGTTTCGATATTTAACCTCTTCCACCCTTGGTACGCGGGCGAAGCATTGTCCGGGCATCAACGCGACGTTCTGGGGGTTGATTATTCTATGTTTTTTAGATACCCCAGAGGCCTGTTGACCCTATCCATAGTAAGGCAATGTGTTTTAACTGGGAGAACCCTACTAGGCCCATATTTGGATGCATCCTCTACTTGCAGTAGTTGAGTTCAATCCATAGATCTTAAGGATAACCACGATCCCAAAACCCATGAGTAACTGAGGCCATCGTGGACTCTATCAGGTCCAAAGTAAAATACGTGTCACTCAAGGTTGTACCGTCACTGTCATTCCACAGTGAGCATAATTCCTGAAGGGGTCTGCCAGTCTTACAATTACTTGGACAAAATCTGCATGCCATTTAGGCAGCCCGTGCCTTAGCACTACGGGAGTATGTACCCGACCCCATTCAGTCTGCCCCAACACAGTCATTACTGAGGGGGTACCCCTAACACGATTTTCAACTGCGGGGTATGTGCGACCTTAAGTCTTATTCATATGCATGCAGAACACCGCTCTTGGCACTTCGGCCACCATGAGCATTACACCTCTTTGGGTGGAAACAACACACTCTGGCTCTTCGGCCCTTACGAGTCTGGTTGCGTAACCATTCTCAATGAGCATGCATATGACTCGATCTAAATAGATCGGCTACTCAGCGTATTTTTACGCAACGAGTCCAAACCTAGTCAAGGCGCAACCTCTACTCTGGCTCGACGACCCTTACGAGCAAGGTGCCCTTGCAGGCACAGGGATACGAGCCGTTCTGGCATCGTTCCATCAACGGACATCATCATGTCGTTCAACTGGTTTCGGCAGCTCTTCTGCCAACCATTTCGTTAGCACCTCCCCTGCTCTATCGGCAGATGTGCGATGAACCCTTCTACGTTGTAGAAGGCATTCCAGGAACTGGGTAGCACTCTGCTATATGTCAGAGTATCCTGCTACGTTCTTTCTGAGCTATTCTTAGCTTCTTCAGAATTTTCAACAGCACTTCCTCTCTTTTACGGAGAAAGCGTGTGTTTCTTTTATCCATTTCAGCGGCATCTCTTCTCTTTGGTAGGAAATCGCCACGCTTAATTCGGGGAATTGGATGCGCACCGTTGTGCGTACTTTGCATCCATCAAGGTTGCAGGAACCCTGGGCCATAGCCGGGCCATACGTAATTGACTTAGTCTTTATGTAAAGAGCATTTTGCCAAAAACTGAAGCCTTTCTAATAGGGGCTTCATTCATCAAGCAGAATCTTGAACGACGAGCGGTCAGGGAATCGCATGGGTGATTTGAAGTTGACCTCCATTTGAATGCTCATTTACGCGCCATATATGTAGTATAAGCAGAAGCCTATGCTTTATACAGTGGCGGCGGCGTAAAGGAAATTCATATACTATTGTTTAGGGTGTGTAACTGAACGAAATATTCTATATATATAACAAAATAGGAGCCTTGGCATCGTTCGACGCGACGACGTAAGTAAATGCATAATCGGAAGTGCATTAATCGGAAAGTGCAGAAAGCAGGGAGCCTTGGCATCATACGACGCGACGGCAAAGGTAAATTACATAGCCTGTGCGATATAGGACGCATCAGCAGAATCAACAGATATACACGTAGATTTGTATCCAACGATAGTTACGAGGCGAGCGAGTGAACACCAAAGTGTCCTAGAGGGCTCAACCAAGAACTAGGGCGAGATACTATTTTTGAAGAACGCATATACTGTGCATTCGAACATATATATCTAACAATAGTTACGAGGCGAGCGCGTGAACACCGAAGCGTCCTAGAGGGCTCAACCAAGAACTAAAGCAAGATACTACTTCAGAAAGTATATGCTATATACAAACAATCAAATACTTGAGAGAGATGGATTAATGAAGCGAACTTACTTCAATTTGAGGAAGAAACGGCTCTGATTGCTTCAAACGCTTCGAACGAGGCTCGACTTCGAAAAAGGATCAACTCTGAACTTCAGACGAAAAAGGACATGGACTTTGACTTTGAACCAAACCAGGTTCAAGTCAAGTCAACTGGGTTTAGACTTAGGTCAAGTAGGTTCAGACCTAGGTCAGGTGGGTTAGGACCAGGTCAGGCAGGCTAAGACCAGATCAGGCAGGCCCAGACCTACTGGGCTAGGTAGGGGAGGTTTTAGAAAGTAGGAGAGTGAAAGAGGAAACTAGAAAAGGGGGGGGGGCGATTTTTTCTAAAGAGGAGGGCCTTTATTTATAGATTCTGAAACTTGGGCCCCAAGTTTCAGAATCCCCTTTTTACCCTTGGCTATTCCGGAAATTCCAAGAGGTTCCTTGGAGTGGGGCCCACTTGGATATTTCCATGGGATATTTTTATGGGTCCCACCAGATATTTTCTGAGGAATATTTATGTGGGTTCCACCAATATTTTCGTGGGTCTCGCAAAAATTTCGGGTTTTCGGTGATTTTTTTCCGAAAAATTCTGAGTACGCCATTCCCTTCGTATTAACGTAACTAAGAAAGTTGGCTCGCAGGAATCCTTTGATTTCGTTCAGGTAGGAAGTTATGGCTTCTAGAGTGTTTGAGCATATATTCGCAAAGCGATGAATATCTTAAGTATAACTGGCTCGCAGGAATTGATTTGTTTCGCATTCTGAGGAAAAATGCTATTTTTACCGGTAAATGCCTCATGAATTTATTCAGATATTTTCTGAAAAATTGCGGGTCTTACAATGCCAGATCTGTCGGACCCTCTCAACAAATATCACAGCGAACGCTAATCCAACGACCCCCACCTAGAGTAGAACAAAGGCCTGCTGCAGGTCGTGTATACGCTGTAACGACTGAACAAGTCGAAACCGGTGACCTCATTGAAGGCACTGTACCAATTAATGGACATGCAACTTACGTCTTGTTTGATTGTGGTGCTACTCATACCTTTATCTCTGATGATTTCACCGAACAACTCCACGCCTCGGTGCAACCGGTGGATAAAATGATCGAAGTATATAACCCGTTGGGTTCACGCACCAAATGTATCCATTGCATCAAGAATTTGGATATAGAGATAGCTGGGCAACACTTGCTTACTGATGCCATCTTAATCGATATGGTACAGAACGATGTCATTCTGGGAATGAATTGGTTAGCTTAGAACCATGTCAGGATCTTATGCCGAGAGGGCAGGGTGATTCTATCACGACCGGGAATGCCTAAGATAGAATGCCGAATATCCAAGTCAGTACCACAAAAGCGGCTTATATCAGCTCTTAAGGTACAGAAATACCTTAGGAAGGGTTGTGTAGCCCTCTTACATAGCCTTTCAGCTGAAGGCTCAAATATCAAATCCCTTGAGAGTTTGGAAGTGGTTCGGGAGTTTCCCGAAGTGTTTCCTGAGGAATTGCCAGGACTTCCACCACTTCGTGAGGTTGAATTTGGAATTCAATCCTTACCTAGAACTGCACCAATATCCAAAGCCCCTTATCCTATGGCGCCAGCTGAACTTAGTGAGTTCAAGTGTCAGTTGGAGGAACTGATGGAACAAGGGTTCATCTGACCAAGTATGTCACCATGGGGAGCCCCGGTGCTGTTTGTAAAGAAGAAGGATGGATCCTATCAGTTATGCATCGATTATCAGATGCTTAACCAGGCAACCGTTAAAAATAAGTATCCGTTGCTTCGGATTGAGGACTTATTCTATCAGCTCAGAACAACGAGAGTGTTCTCCAAGATCGACCTCAGGTCTGGGTACCATCAGCTTAGAGTTAGGAAAGAGGATATACCTAAGACTGCCTTCAGAACGCGATATGGTCATTATGAGTTCGTAGTAATGCCCTTCAGACTTACTAATGGCCTGCTGTCTTTATGGACCTGATGAATCGAGTGTTCAAGCCATACTTAGACAATTTTGTCATCGTCTTCATCGATGACATTCTCGTATATTCAGAGAATAAGGAACAACACAAGGAGCACTTGAGAATCGTCTTGAAAACCCTTCAAGATAATCAGCTTTATGCCAAGTTTTCAAAATGTGAATTCTGGCTAGACAAAGTGATGTTCCTTGGTCATGTAATCTCAAAAGATGGAATCACATTAGATCCTGCGAAGGTCGAAGCTGTGATAGACTGGAAGCAGCCAGAAAATATCACTAAGGTCCGCAGCTTCCTTGGACTTGTCGGATATTATCGGAAGTTCATACAAGACTTCTCCCGAATCGCCGTACCGATGACGAAATTATTGAAAAAAGGAGTCAAGTTCGAATAGACTGACCAGTGTAAGGCATGCTTTGAGGTTCTCAAACAGAGGCTTACCACTACCCCTGTCCTTACCTTACCTTCTGGTCAGGGGGGCTTTGTTGCTTATATCGATGCCTCGGGAACAGGTCTGGGTTGCGTGTTGATGCAGCATGGCAAAGTAATCGCCTATGCATCCCGTCAGTTGAGAATTCATGAGAAAAACTATCCAACCCACGATCTTGAGCTTGCCGTGGTAGTATTCGCGCTTAAAATCTGGCAACCCTACCTTTATGGAGAGAAATTTGAGGTCATGTCAGACCATAAAAGCTTAAAATACCTATTTTCGAAAAAAGAACTTAATATACGACAACGGCGATGGCTGGAATTCCTCAAGGACTATGAATTCACACTTTCCTATCACCCTGAAAAGGCAAATGTCGTAGCAGATGCCCTTAGTCGCAAGACTGTTGGCACTCTGGCCAGCCTAACCGGACAATGGAAGTTGATGGAGGATTTCGTCAACTGCAAGCCATTCCTGACTGATACATGCAGAATACGATTGTCAAGCCTGACAATATAGCCTGAAATCATATATCGGATCGTAGCCGAACAATTGAAAGATCCCCAGTACGTGGAGCTAAAGGCTCGAGCTGAAAAAATGATACTTTCTTCCATCTAAAAGAAAATGGAGGAATATGGATGGAAGAAAGGATCTGGATTCCAAATAACCCTGAGCTAAGAGAAGAAGTACTCCAGGAAGCTCATAGTAGCAAGTACACTATCCACTCTAGAGGAACCAAAATGTTCAGAGACTTGCAGAGAAAGTACTGGTGGAGAGGAATGAAAAGGGACGTGGCTACGTTTGTCTCGAAGTGTTTGATTTGCCAGCAAGTTAAGATCGAACACCAACGACCTAGCGGAAAGATGCAACAGATCGAGATTCCGGAATGGAAATGGGAAGGCATTACGATAGATTTCATCGTTGGATTGCCTCAATCCAAGAGACAACATGATTCCATATGGGTGATTGCGGACAGACTCACCAAGTCTACTCACTTCCTGCCAATCAACACCAGATATTCAACAGAAAGGTTGACAGAAATCTATGTTAGGGAAATCGTCAGACTCCATGGAGTGCCGACCATGATCATATCTGATCGTGACTCGAAGTTCACCTCCCACTTCTGAGAGCAGCTACAGAGAGCTCTGGGGACAAAACTCAAGTTCAGTACAACATTTCATCCCTAAACAGATGGGCAATCTGAGCAAACCATACAGACTCTCGAAGATATGTTGAGGGCCTGTATACTAGAATGAAAAGGTGATTGAGACTCCCATCTAGCATTGGCTGAATTTGCTTATAATAATAGCCACCACGCTAGCATTGGGATGGCACCGTATGAAGCCTTGTACGGGCGACCCTGTTGATCACCAATCCATTGGGGCGAAGTGGGTGAGCGAACCTTCGACTCGCCCATTGTCTTACAGCATTACACTGAGCAGGTCCACATGATCAGAAAGAAGCTACTGATTGCTCAGAGTCGACAGAAAAGCTATGCCGATCAGCGACGTAGGAAACTCACTTTTGCGGTTGGAGACAAGGTCTTCCTCAAAGTCTCTCCAACCAAGAGTGTTTTCCATTTTGGAAAGAAGGGAAAACTCAGCCCCAGATTCGTTGGTCCCTTCGAGGTTTTTTGAGCCAGATAGGAGAGACCGCCTATAGAGTAGCATTGCCACCGCAGTATACACAACGTATTTCACGTGTCAATGCTTAGAAAATACGTTCATGACCCTTCCCACGTCATCCAACATGAAGATATTGACATCCGGGAAGATATGACTGTGGAAGAAAGACCTGTTGAGATCATGGACCGTCGGGAGCAAGTGCTTAGGTCGAAGGTCATTCCACTTTTTAAAGTGAGATGGCAACATCACGGAGTCGATGATTGCACTTGGGAGCCCGAATTGGATATGCGGGATAAATATCCTGAACTCATCACTTTGTACTCTTAGCTGAATTTCGCAGACAAAATTCTTTTAAGGGGGTAATGATGTAAGACCCACAATTTTTCAGAAAATATCTGAATAAAATTCATTAGGCATTTACCGAAAAAAATAGCATTTTTCTCAGAATGTGAAACGAATCAATTCCTGTGAGCCAGTTATACTTAGGACGTTAATCAAATCACGAATATATGCTCAAATACTCTGGAAGCCATAGCTTCCTACCTGATCGAAATCAAAGGATTTCCCTGAGCTAACTTTCTTAGTTGCATCAATACGAAGATAATGGCCTACTCAGAAATTTTCAGAAAAAAATACTGAAAACTCAACTTTTTTGCAGGACCGGCGAAAATATTGGTGAGACCCACAAAAATATTTCTCAGAAAATATTCTAGAATATTCCAGGACCTTCCAGCACCTTCCAAGGAATATTCCATGGAATATTCCTTCTAGATAAGATCAAACCGTCAGATGGATAAGATCAAGCTGGATTTCTGAAAAAGCCAAAGGGCAAAAGGGTCAAATGGGTTGCTTAGCCCCTAAGCAACCTCCCCTATAAATGGAGGAGCCCCCCCTTTAGAAAAAATCGCCAACCCCCCCTTTGCCTTCTCTCTCTCCTCCTTTTTCCAAACCTCCCCTACCTAGCCCAGTAAGTCTGAGCCTACCTGACCTGGTCTGAGCCTGCCTGACTTAGCCTATGTGGCGCCCCAAACCCCGACCCTGGAAAACTTGGAGTTTTTCAAGAGGATTTTTTTTTTAAAGGTTTAAGTAGAAAACCAGCGGAAAGCAAGCGTGGGAAAACAACTAATCATGCATATAATTCAGGGTTTATTAACATTTAAATATGCATGATTTTATGAAATAATGTTTCAAAAACCCAATTTTATGTTAGTTTTTGAGTAAAAGTGCTAAAATGATTTAAAATTAGAAAATGAATAAAAAAATAGTTTTATTTTACATTCTTATGCCTATTTTAGTTTTTGTAGTTGATTTTAGTTTTTATTAAAAGAAAAAATAAAAAATTAGAGAAAAATAGTTTTATTCATTTTAAGTGTGTTTTTTAGAAAAGAAGAAAAAAATATAGTAGATTAGTTTTTTTGAAGTTCTTTTATAAATAGTTTTGTTTTTGAAAATTTTCACAGTTTTCTTTACTTTTGAAAAGAATAAAAATAAAAATAATAAATAAAGAAAAAAATATCTAAATAATAATACAAACCGGGTGGAACCAGTTTGTAGTTCTAAAAAGAAGAAATTAAAAACCAAACCAGCTGGAACCGGTTTGGAAGTTTTGAAAATAAACAATGGTTGTTACAAACCGGTTTGAACCCTTTTAAAAAGGGGCGTAAAGCAGAATCGGGGGGGTGTTTTTTCATTTTCTGTGCGCCAAAATTTCTTTCCCTCCCTCTCTGATTTTCGCCCTTTGCTATCCTTTCCCAGTCACCGGATTTCTTACTTTTTCTTCTTCTTCTTCTTCTTGCAGCAGCCGATCTTCATCATCCGGTGGCAAGGAATTCTTCAATCGATGGCGGCGCATGAAGTGGAAGCCACCTCTTTCTTCAATTCTCGGTAAGTCATCTACCTCCTCTTGTCTTCTTCTTCTTCTTCTTCTTCTTCCAATTAGTTTTCTTCTTCTTCGTTTTAATTTTTTCTGAAAGATAATCTGCTGAATCTCAATTTGGAAAATGAAAAAAAAAATATAAAAAGAAAACATAAAAAGAAAAAATTCTGTAAAGAACTCCGGCGATTGACAAATATTCTGCCAGAATACTGTTCTGAGGAATAAATGTTGATGATCTGATCAAAATCTTGATTCAGATATATTGCTGTAGATGTTACCGGAATCCCCTGCGTTAACCAGAGAGACTGAAATTTTTAATCTGTTTTTTTTCTCCGGTGACTGAATTGTAATTCAGTTTTCTGGTTCCCCGATGGCTAATTGATGTTTACTCAATAATCGGGTGTTGAAATAGGATTTAGTTTTATGATATTCCGGTGGATCCCTCTTCTGTTAAACATTTGCAGGAATTGCTTGTTTCAGCAGGAAACTTCACATATATCGTGAAGATATTTGACATCAGTGGTGTTTCCAAAGGAGGATATATTGTTGTTGTTAGAATTTTAAATGGAGAATAATGATATATCTGTGTGATTGTTTACTGTTCCGGTGAACACTGATTCGATTAGAGGTTCGGTTGATTTCCAGCTTTCTGCTTACATCTTTCTGTTGAACTCTGATTGTTGTGTAAATTTCCGGTGAAATGTTCTATGTAAATTCAATGAAAATTTAATTTCCGGCATTTGAACAATTAGATTCATCGGCAATATGAGTCATTCTTTTTACTGTTTTCGGTAAAATTCAATCTGAGCTTCAGAATTTTACTAATAATAACTGTATTAGATTTGAGTTTTGCTGAATGGTAAGGAGATTTCTACTTTTCATTTTATGATGTACTGTTCAATTTAATTGAATGTCAACTGTTTGTTAATCACTGAATTTCAATTATTTTAGTAATAGAGTTAATTGTTTAGTCAAGTGACTAGTTAGCTGTTAGTTTACCAAATTGATTAGAGATTAGTAGAATAATTTTGTTTGAATCAGTTAAGTAACATGTAATTGTTAGATTAGATAAGTGGTTAGTTAAGTAACTATTAGTTAATTGAGTAGCCTTAGTTTCGAGTTAATGAAATGGTTAGTTAATTAGGTTGTTAATTAGTAACTAATTAATTAGATTCATTTTCAAGTGTAATAAGTCATTTAGCTTTCTTGCATACTTTCATTCATATTTTAGCATTTAGTAGTTTAGTATAATTTCTATTTTTAGCCTGTGTACTGCTTGTGTTCGTTTTAATTGTGCAGGATTGCACAGGAGTGGAGCAGAAGCGATTGCATGACATGGGAAGTGCAAGAATAGAAGATGTTTTTCTCTTATTTTAGAATTTAGGAATTTAATTGGGTTTGTAAATATTGCACTTTATGCCCTCTGCGAAGGGTATTCATTTGTTGTAATAGCTAGTTGTTTTTACTTTTCTGAACATTTTATATTTCAATAATTCGGCAATAAAGATTAGTTTAGATTTGTGTGCTTGAATACGATATATTCCCGTTCCCTGAGTTCGACCCGGTCTCATCCACTAGTGAGAACCGGTTTTTATTATTTGATGTCTGGTTTTCACATGTTTTTCATATAAAATCTTTTCAAAATTACAACGATTTAAAAGAAGACATCAACAACAAAGCTGCAAGTCTGGGCGGCCGCCACAGATAAGTGCAACAAGTGGAAACAGTGTAACCAACAATATGTACAAAGTGTAATTGTGAAGTAAGAAGGGGAAACACCCCTATAGTTTAAAGAGTTTACAAAATGTAGGTACTAAAGTACAAAACAGAGAATATATCCCGACAACAACCAGAACCCAAAAACCACTGGGTACAGGATCTGCAGGACAAGTGTGTGTGGGTCCTCAGAGCCTCCATCGTGTATCACCGCATCCACACTACACCTGTTCGTCACCTACATCCCCATAAAACGGGGTCAGTCCTCTTGTGAGGTTGTGAAGAAACAACCACAAACAGATATACATGTATCATGTGCATAAGAAAAGCAGGAAAACTAACAAGTGTAAGTGCCTGTGTCGGGTAAGAGTAAAGTGACAAGTACTAGTCAACAAGCTATAGCAACAGGGAAAGCAAGTAGCTAAAGCAACTAACTGAGCAACAAGTAATTAAGGAAGCAACAGTAACTGTAAGACAAGTGCTCAAGGTAGTAACAACTGTAACAAGTGCTGAGCAGTAAAGTAACCAAGTAACAACTGAACAAGAAAAAACAATTGGAGTAAAGTTCACAGCACAAGGGAAGAAGTAACTACAGTAAGTCAGCTGATTGGTTAGTCTTTAAGTTCTTCTGATTACTCCTTCGGGTATGCGAAGGAAACCTCGCATTCTGTGAGACATGTGTGGTAGCCGGGGAAGCTACAGACCGAGTCAACCACATGTGAGCAACACACTGCTAGGAGAAACACTCGCATAGGCAAGGATTGCAATCCATACTACTGCAGTAGTGAGGTCCTAAGAAGGCAACCTCGACCTCCCTGACTCTGAGTGACTGGAGGCCAAAGGATGCTACAGCTCCTGTCAAAACACGTGTCGTAGTAACGACAAGTCACTCAGGGTTGTACCATCCACCCTCTCCCAAGGTGAACCATTTTGTGAATGGGGCAAAGCAGGTTTATCTTTCTTAAGGCTCATGTTCAAACATACCTCACAACGAAGAATTTGCCTTGTGGTCCCCGCAGGGTACGCAAAATGAGGACTTGGCCTGCCCATCCACGTGCTCAGCCTCACACGGCCAACGGAGCACATCGCTCGTGAAATCAGTCAAAACACCATATTATTTTGTTTTTGTTTAGGGTATATCACAAAGAGTCCACACAACACAAGGGACACTGCCCGAAGACTCCAACTGAGCCCATGACAAATCATTTTAATATTCCTACCTTATGGTGTTCAATTTTCTCTCTTTTCATTTGTGAACACCCCAAATTTTTCAAAATCTTTTAAATATTCCCTTTTTGCCCCTGATATCATTTTCTGAGCAATTGAGCCACTTTTAAACCTAAATTCCAGTTTATTTCTCAAATTTTACTAAAATTAAATCCATTTTATATGTCTGACTTGATTTCGGATCCGGATCCATTGTCCAGATCCAAATTTGAGTCTCGTTGTCCAAATTTTAAATTAAAATTACAGAAAATACCAAAAATAGTTTTTAAATAGCTCAGACAGTCCATCCGACATCCGTTTGGATCCATCACATTGTATTTCTCGATTCGAGTGTCAAAACTCGAACATTTCCTCAATACTTGGGTCCAAACCCATTCTTTTGAAGAAATTTTCCGCAACATAACCCTAATTTTTCAGAAAAAACTTTTTTTTTTATGAATATTTTGAAATTTTGTAAAATTAGTATTAATTTTCTTAGTTTTAGAGTTTTGTTTTTACAAATATATGTTTAAAAAGAAAAGAACAAAAAAATAAGAAAATCGAAAAAGGAAAACAATAGAAAAATTCCAAAAATTCAGAAAAATATGCAAATTGAAACCTTTTCTTGAAAACTATTTTTTGTTAAAACCCTATTTTTAAAACCTCTTTTTGAAAATGAAAACCATTTTTTAGAAAAGTTCTGAAAAGGAGACCCCCCTGGGAATTTTAGAAAAATCTCCAACAGCCATCTCCCGCGCTACCTCCCTCTTGCTTGCCTACCCTCCATCTTCAAACGACTTCTTCATCCCTCAACCTTCGATCTCCAACCATATTCTTCTCTAGAATCCTCTGCTTCTCCTTTAAAAAAGAGAGCACGTCGGAGGATTAGGGATCCGTCATTCACCTCCCCATTGGCCTCCTGAGCCTCTTCTCCTCCTTCCCTTTTCTATTCTGAACATTTTTCCTTGTTTCTCCGGAGAAAATTCTGCAGCAGAGTCTTCTTCTTTCTCCCCTCCTTCAGAATATCTGCAAGCCCACGAACGATCGAGTCTGTGGTAATAAAAGGAAGACTTCTCTTCCTTCAGCTAAAAGCAGAGAATCCGACTCCTCGCTTTTTATCCATCCGCTGAGGGAGGTTGATCCTGTAACATAAGCTCTGCCAAGGTGAGTAATTCTACTTTTGCTTCCCTCTCAGTTTGTTTTAATTCTTATCTGTTTGAAGCAGAATAATGCAATTGCTGATCTGCTTATGGCAGCACCAGCATGCATTCTGCAATATAAATTGAGCCCCATCGATGGCTACATTTTTTTTTTATTTCGTTCCTTTTTTTTCGGTCATTGTATAGTTTATTTTCTGTATCGATTTAAATCATTGCCCATTAGCATCAATCTCCTTCTGGCACAATACATTTTCTATTTCTTTTCGTGTACCAGGGCATTCAAGGGTAGATTCATGATCTACGTAGCCTTGCAACGAGATTGAATCTATCTCAAACAGAGAATTCATTGTATATTTACAAACTGTGGTCTCTTTGCAACTGCTGGTTTATGTTTGATATCTGATTAGTATAAATCAATGCTTAATTTCCTATACTGTCTTCTTTTCTCCATTTATATATCAATTCTTTCATTTTATTTTTGTTTTTCCTATTCATATTCATTTCTATCTCCTGTATCATCGGTAGCATCTGATCATTTGGATCATCACACCTGATTCAGGTCATCAGGATCATTTGACATTTGTTTATATGTTTCGATCATTGTCAATTTTTTTTTATTATGTATTACCTTATTTGTATATCAAGCCTTCTGCAGTTTCGTTTGGTCTTTTTTTTTTACTTTATACATCATCGTTTGTTCTCAGACTCCACTTTGATTCTTATAGCACATCCCTTGCACAAATGATCCCTCACACATTGCCACTGTGGCTTGGTAGTCGTCCAATCCTGCTGCTATCATTTGTATCGATTCCATCTAAAAAGGGGGCAGCCACCGATGAGAAATCTATATGTGTCTGTAACAATAGCTTTATAGCCCATCGATAACACAGAATCCCACTGAGTATCGGCTCACATTGCTCTTGAGTGAATCTGATGACATATAGGGATATCACTTCCCTTTTGAATGAATAGGCAGAGCTAGGCTTATTCCCATTTTATTTTATTTTATTTTTCTTTTCTTTCTTAGGGATTATAAATATATATATGTAGTTGTCCTGTGTCTAGTATCTCTGTTATTCCCCCCACAATGTCAGAATTGCATCTAAGTGCAATTGATTTCATTTTCGACTTTGTGCTTGGAAGAATCAAGACTCCTAAGTGATAGTTTACCCTCAGAAATGAACAGTCTGATGCCTTTCCTGTTAAAGCTTGGAACCCGCATTTCAATTGCATCACATGAAGTTAGGCTTGCGGCCTCCCAAAAGATTTCTATGCTTCCCCAGATCAATAGAATCTTGTGTTACCCGAATCCATTTACAGAGGAAGAACGAGGAATGGGTTGAATATTAATCTTCATCCCATGTTAATGCAGTTGTTAAATGACTGAAGAAAATCCTAAGTGTATCTGTCATACGTTTAGGATGATTTTTTTTCTTTTCTTTCGTGCTAGAATTATATGCAGTTTAGAAGCCAGGTAAGTTATTGATCTGGACAAAGGGGACTTGTAATCCTTGTCACAGTTTTGGATAAAACAGATTTCCATCATGAGAACTACACTAGCCATTCATCACCTTATCAACCGCTATGCTCCAGCCTGTTTGCTGTTTGTAGTTAAATTGTGTGCTTATTTTACTATGTATATTTATCAGCATGTTTCGATGTTTGGAAAAGTCTGCATCATGTTTAGCTTTTATTTTCTGTAGGATGTCTGGTTCGGTTCCTGCAATGTGATTGCCTATCACACACCATCCCAACAGTACCTACAAATGCCCATGGCCTTCACTAACCCTTCATACATAGTGCTTACACTATATACTATTATACTTTGTACAGTATCTCTCATCTCATCCACTACTGATCACTATTTACATGTACACTATTACATCACCTAGCATCTCCACCTGTTGTAACCCTCCATCCATACATATTTACCTTCATTACCCTACAGTCCCTGCATATCTTCCACGAGATCAGTACTACCTAGTTTCCCAACATAATCATCCTATAACATCATCGCCTATTCTTGTCTCTGTCCCTATAGCCATACTTCTCAAGCTTTCAATCAACGCTAAGCCCTTCCGCGGTCACTAAGCATCTTTTTGCAGAAAATAAGACTCATGCATATTCAAATCTTACCTTTCTTTCGAAGTTACAACAGTACTTTGTTGCAATTTACCTCACCTTACCACAGCCATATCATCTATGGTAAGCTTACACTTCTCTTATGTTAACCTGTATGCTGTCATGATTCATAGTTGCTGTAATGAATAGCTGTCACCTATGATTAGCCCTACCTAAATATCATACCCTTCATTCTCATTGTTGTAGTTCACACTCTGTATACAGCACACTCCCTACATAGCCCTATAACTACACTTACAGCAGTCCCTACCGTACCTCCCACATAGCAGTTCGCATTCCCTGCTGTAAACACCCTAAATTTTCACTCACCTTCTTGACATCGCCCTCAATCGGCACACTTCAGTTCTCCGGAAGCAATGAAGGGCAAAATGTGAAATTCCACTAGAGGGGGGGTGAATAGTGAAATATGATAATGATTGATAAAATAAAATAATTAAGCAATAAGGCACAACACATAAAACACAGAAGTTATACTGGTTCGGTCAATATCCAGACCTACATCCAGTCCCTAAGCAAACCACTTGAGATTCCACTATAACATCTGAGTTACCGGATAAATAGTACAACACCCTCTTCCCAAGAGGTCTTCTTCTCTCAACAGAGAAGGGGCACACCCTCTTCCCAAGAGGTCTTCTTCTCTCAACAGAGAAGGGCAACACCCTCTTTCACAGAGGTCTACTTCTTTAAACAAAGAAGGAATACAGTGAATAACAGAGTTACAATACTTCCTATAGAACCTTCAGAATGATATGAATGCACGAATGAAGGATTCTAAGAATGTTCTGTTTGTCACTCAGAGGATACTCTTTGTCAAAGAGATGGACTTGACTTTTTCTCTTTTCGTTCTTTTTCTTTTTCTCTTTCTTTTTCAAGGCTCTCTTTTCAAATCACGAATAGAAAATTTTCTCTTTGTAAGCTCACACGTCTATTTCATTCCATTGTTTGAATAGTTTATTTGTGTGTGTTTATATAGCTTATAAAAAGTAGTCGTTACATTTTGGAATTGTAACTTTTTGAAATGTGAAATGTTAGGTCATTTCAAAAACATCTTTTAGAGAAGTTCGAGAATGCCTTTTTCCATAAAGGTGAAATAGAGGGTACACTAGTCGTTGTAATATTTTTAGGTAATACATATTTTATGTAGAAAGTCTATTTCTTACAATAGTACATTGAACGTTGGGTTGTAGTTTTGTCTTTATTCTAATTAATGATTTGAGGTACATTAGTACTTCTTTACTTTAAATGAGTGTAAGTACTATGAGTGCTTTGAGATATTTATTTGTACATAGTCATGTCAAGTGTTTTCTTTATGTTGTGTATTTCAAAGTCTCCAGAGAGAATGAGGACCAAAAAGAAGGTCGACATTCTTTGAGAAGGATATTTAACAAGGATTTGTTACAGAAGGCATTTAATGCCTTGTAGAGAGAATGATGACTTCAAGTAAGTCGACATTCTATGGTTATGAAAAAAGGTAACTAGAGTCCTTTTAAAAACATATTTTATTTGTTTTTCTTATGTGTAACCGATTTATGTTTTTGTCTTCTTCTTGTATTAAGAAACATTTCATTAAAGAAGATAACTAAAGTCTTTTCAAAAACATATTTTATTTGTTTTTCTTATGTAGTCGATTTTATGTTTTTGTCTTCTTCTTATAAAAAATATTTCTTTAAAGAGGAAAACTAGAGTCTTTTCAAAAACATATTTTATTTGTTTTCTCCATGTAGTCGATGTTATGTTTTTGTCTTTTTCCTACATTCCTTTTTTCATGTTGTCTTGTATATAGTGTAAGGTACAATGACAAAATGTCTTTTTCATAAAAGGTTGTAAGAAGGTACAATTATTATATGACAAAATATCTTTTTCATAAAAGGTTGTAAGAAGGTACACTTATTGGTTTTCAAAAAAAGAGCTTTTTGAAACTATCGTATACTTTTATGATATAGTGTTTATGAATGAGTATGTAATATGCAATATGCAAGTTCTTGAAGGTTCTGTTACATATGACTCTAAAGAAGAAAAAAAATCTTTATCTTGAGGTAGCTGATCTCTTCATTTGAACTTTAGGAAAGCATGGTTCATCAAGCTTTTTCTTCAAGAAGTATGATTGCACCATAGTTGTACTTGAACAGGAAGTCTCCATCCTTATTGGGTGAGATATCCTTGCATCAAATACTCGTTAGATTTAAGGCAAAACATATTCAGTCATAATATAACATTATTTCAAGAGAACATATTATCATATCATATAAAATCAAATGAGACAGTGTATCATATTATGTAACATCAAAACCGAGTTTCTCAACAAAATGGTCATTTTCCGAGATTAAACCTTGCAGAAAGTCCAAAATTTCATTCTTGAGCCTCAAAATTTCTATATTTAGGTTCAGAGACACCTTCAAATTGCAAATCCTCAAAATCTCATGCTTAACCAGAAGTCAAAATTTCCAAAATCAAATTCAGAGTGGCAGCTTTGTAGGACATGTCTTTGCATAACATCGCATGAGCATTCCATATCATATCACTGCACAGCATGTCATTTTCAGATCCAGAACTCTTGATTTTCAAAATTGTCAATCTAGATTTGATTTTTAAATTTTTCAAAATTGATTTTTAAAACCCTGGGTTTTCAAAATTGCCAATCTTTCCCATTTTACCCCCAGGATTTTGAATTACAAAAATTTTCTCAAGAAAAACAATCTGGATATTTGGATATTGATTTTAAAGATTTTATCTCAAAGCTTTTTGCAAAAAGGATTTTAAATCTCTTTACAAATTTTTTTTTTTACATTTTCCATATTTTGCTCTGAAAAAAAACCATTTTTTCCAAATTCTTGAAAATAAACAAAGTTTTATCTCGTGTTATAAAAATTTCCAAAAAAAAAAAAAAAGAAGCTTATTTCTTCTGTCGTTATTTTCAAATAAATGGAGCGGGATTCACCCGAAGTCCATACCAATTTGCAAATTTTTCTTAATTTCTCAATATTTATTTATTTATTTTTTTAGTGGGCCCACACACATGTGGCACCCCAATTGAAAAATAAAGATTTGCAAAACAAAACAAAACTTTATTTTCAAAAGGATTTTAAAAGTGGGTTGAGATGGCATTTCCATAAAAGCCTCTCATTTATTTCAATACTCACTTTTTATTTTATTTCTTGATTTGCTTAAATAAAAAAAAAAAATTTAGAAGGAGGCAGCCTTAAATGGCACAACCGAATTTCCCTAAAGTAATAAATTTGATTTTGCCTAAAACTTAGGGAAATGAAACCAAATTTTGAAAAAAAGTGAATGCACCCCTCTTGAAACAGCTATTTCAAAGAAAAAAAATTCAAAAATGAGGTAACGGAACCTCATGAATGGGGGCTGCGTTTTCTTCTTTTTTGAAAAGGATATTCAAAGTTCTTTAAAGAGAGGAGGCCATGGATCGATTATAGAGGAAAGGGGGATTTACTGTTTTCGTTTTGGATTTCTGCAGGGACCTCCTCCTCAACGTGTTGCTGCCCATCCCATAGCTGTTGCTCAGCCCTTCTTCAACCTTCTACCTACCAGCCGCAGGGCACCTCCAACAGTAGCTGCCTCCCTATCTTGCTTCAGCCCAGCAGCAAGGAACGACTCTCATTTGCTGTCTACAAGGGTCACACAGTGGAGAACGTGGTTGCCCCTTTCTTTCAGCCCACCTGCAAAAGGAAAAACGCCATCCAGCAAGAGACCATCCAGCAAGAGGCCCATTTTTCCATCTCCTTCAGCCCAGCCGCAGGGCACCTCCATTGCTGCCAACTGCTGCTTCCCATTTGCCTTCAGCACAGCCGATTGCTTTCTCACCTCCTTCGACCCACCAGCAGCAGGGGATCCAACAGCAAAACTTCATCTTCTGCAGCCCAGCAACCGTCCTCACTTCTGCAGCCCAGCCTTCAGCTCCTTCACGGTATTGCTTCTCATCTTCTTCTTCAGCCCAGTCAGCGTTTTCCTTATATTTCTTCAGCCTAGCAGCAGAGGAAATCCAGCAGGTTGCCAATTTGTTGATTTGAATTAAGAAGAGTTGTTGTATAAGGTCTCCCAATGCTGTTGTTCTCTCTCAAATGTGATTGCAGCAACAATATTCAGATTTTGTATGATTTTACAGAAGGAGCACTAATGGCAACGCTTCATATCAGGTGCAGAAATTTGCAGAAACTAACGGGTGGATATCCAGACCAAATGCATGGACTAACTATAGATCTTTGTTGAT
Source organism: Nuphar pumila (assembly GCF_984573655.1). Classification (NCBI taxonomy): domain Eukaryota; kingdom Viridiplantae; phylum Streptophyta; class Magnoliopsida; order Nymphaeales; family Nymphaeaceae; genus Nuphar; species Nuphar pumila. Next base: position 71,910,995 of record NC_143259.1, on the reverse strand, counting down.
TTGAGTTGAGAGGATTTCTATATAACATGTTCTTGCAAAGTTGTACTCTCTTGAATGTGATTGCAACTCTTATTATAAGTTGATCCTCTATCAACAACCTGTCATTGATAACGTGTGATAATTTTGCATCCATTAATCATTACATGTACTGTTTTGCCTAGCTGCATTGTTTTGATTTTTAACATATGTTAGCATTTCATTTATGCAGTATTACTCATTTTCAAGTCAAAAAGGCTCACAACAGTTCAAACCTGAGGAGGAAAGCATAAGTAGGTTGCTTTAAGAGTGACTGAGATGATATACCTGCAAAATTTTTTTTGGGTTCTGCCAATTTTCTGTGCTCCGTGCTCTACCAATACCTGGCATCGATCCTCTTTGTTTTGTGCTCTACATATCATCTAGTTTCTTTTGTGTTATGCTTTGCATCAAGTGATTGATAATCAAGTGATTGCTTTAAGAACTCAGATTTTTTTTTCTTAAGTTCTGCCAATGACTTGCATATCATCTCATCCTGCTCTACATCTTTATATGCCAATTTTCATAAAATCCATTCTATGTTGTAATGATCAAGCTACAAAATTCATGTCATTGTATTTTCGTTATTTTAGTTTGAAGGATACATAAATTCGGTTCTTTTTGATCGTTCACCATCGTTCCCATTCATAAACGTGTTATCCATGTGTTTTTCATTCCTTTTTCTGCAGATGTGCAGTCTTGATAAATAGCCACCTTCATGAACGGATATATCCATATCCGTTCATGATCTCTATACCATCTTTTGCACACATCATTATTGATATATAGGGAAGCTCCATACCCATTTTTATAAAAAAAATATGTTGTAATTTGGTAATTACGGCTGTGTAAAATCACCTACAGAAACTATATATACCTGTATTTTCTGATTTTACCCATTATATGGAATTTCCATTAACATGTATATTTTCTCATTATATGTATATATATATCTATATATATGTATATCTATTGTATATCTACCTATATGTATACATATATATGTATATATATATATATACATATATATATATCCCTTCATGTGCACTTGTTATCACATATATTTTCTTTTCTTTTACTTTTTTGTGAATATATCTTCATTACCACATATCATTTATCATAAATTCAAATATTTCTATGTCTACATATATATCTTCGTTGTATATAGTATATATACCCCTTTTCTTGGTAATCTTGTACTAACTCTCATTTTGCAGGAAAATCTAGAAGATGCTGATTCCTTGGCTCCATTTCAAATTTTTTTTTTTTTACTTTATGTTATGTTGATTCCTTGGCTCCATCTCATATAGTTTGATTTCAGTAATATCCTGATTATATGATGCATACATCTCAATCTTTCAAAATTCACCGTGGATGAACACGAATGGCACGTGCACCAACTCTTAGAGAGTTGATGAACTCGGTGGAGTCCATATTTACGGCCCTAGTCGGAATATGGACGAGACCCAGATCCATCATCTCTCTACCAGTCACATTGAGCCTACACTCTTAGGCCATCTTGAAAATGCACCTCATATTTCCAATGTTTTCAAAATATTGTGAATTAACTCAAATAAAGCCTGAATATATTCATGGCCACAGTCAGAATATGTGAAGGATTTACTTTGGCTTAATCCATATTTTTCCAACAAATTTTTCAGAAATCTTTTCAAACTGCATTCATTCATTCAAATCATCTGCATCATTTGTTTTCTCATGATTTTCTCAAGAAATTTTTATTTCATGGAATCGATTTCTCAAGAAACTATGATGATATTCGGAGTTGGATTTCCCAAATCAAAGTTTTCTCATGATTTTCCTTAAAAAGTTATTTTCTTAAGATCCATTTTCAAAAGGAATTTTCATCTTTCTCAAGAATAAAAAGCTGATTTTCAGATATTTCAAAGATAAAATTCTCAGGATTTCAATTTCCTAAGTTCTAAATTTCCTTCTCCAATGAATTTTCCTATAAAATTTTCCATCATTTTCCTAAGAAAATTCTCAAAGACCGAGGTTTCCTGACAAGTGTTTTCCTTTTCAAATATTCATCTTTTCTCAAGAATTTCTTTCAGTTTTCCTGAGATTCTCATTTCTTCATAGTTTTCCAAGTCTTTATAAACTTTCTCAAGATTTTCCCGAGATTCTCATCTAAACTTTCTCAAGATTTTCCCGAGATTCTCATCTCTTCAAGATTTTCCAAGTCTTTATAAACTTTCTCAAGATTTTCCCGAGATTCTCATATAAACTTTCTCAAGATTTTCCCGAGATTCTCATTTCTTCATAGTTTTCCAAGTCTTTATAAACTTTCTCAAAATTTTCCCGAGATTCTCATTTCTTCATAGTTTTCTAAGTCTTTATAAACTTTCTCAAAATTTTCCCGAGATTCTCATCTCTTCAAGATTTTCTAAGTCTTTATAAACGTTTCCGAGATTTTCAAACCTTCTTCGTCTGAGTTTTTCTGAGAGATTGATTTCCATCTTTTTCTTGAGAAATGCTTTTCAACTCCAAATGTTTTCCAAGCATACATCATATTTTCCAATTTACATTTTCCAAAAATCTCATAGCACATGCCTGAATTCTCTGTGCATTTAGGATAGAACACGATTTCGGTAATTTCACTAAGTCAAGCACAATTTTGGTCCTTGGTTCGATTACCCCTGTTAAAGACGGCAGGAACGGTCGAACTTCGTACCGACAGGTCGAGCCTCATCCCATGGATTTTCCCGCAATTTTCAAAATGGAGGCGAGTATTTCAAAACAATTTCTAAAATCCGGTCAAGTTTGAATCGCGAAAGCATTTCCCTCTCTCTTTCGCAAGGAAGGGAAGACGGGAAAAATTTTGCGTCGATAACAGGTTTTGCGACCGTGATGGGATTTTAAAAGTGGGTTGAGATGGCATTTCCATAAAAGCCTCTCATTTATTTCAATACTCACTTTTTTTTTTTCTTGATTTGTTTAAATAATTTATTTTTTTTTTAGAAGGAGGCAGCCTTAAATGGCACAGCTGAATTTCCCTAAAGTAATAAATTTGATTTTGCATAAAACTTAGGGAAATGAAACCAAATTTTGAAAAAAAGGGAATGCGCCCCTCTTGCAACGACTATTTCAAAGAAAAAAATTTCAAAAATGAGGTAACGGAACCTCATGAATGGGGGTTGCGTTTTCTTCTTTTTTGAAAAGGATATTCAAAGTTCTTTAAAGAGGGGAGGCCAGGGATCGATTAGAGAGGAAAGGGGGATTTACTGTTTTCGTTTGGGATTTCTGCAGGGATCTCCTACTCAACGTGTTGCTGCCCATCCCACAGCTGCTGCTCAGCCCTTCTTTAACCTTCTACCTACCAGCCGCAGGGCACCTCCAACAGCAGTTGCCTCCCTATCTTGCTTTAGCCCAGCAGCAAGGAACGACTCTCATTTGCTGCCTACAAGGGTCACATAGTGGAGAACGTGGTTGCCCCTTTCCATCAGCCCACCTGCAAAAGGAAAAACGCTTTCCAGCAAGAGGCTGTTAGCGTCGCGAAATTTTTCCCCCGTCTTCCCTTCTTTGCGGAAGAGAGAGGGAAAATGCTTTTGCGATTCAAACTTGACCGGATTTTGGAAATTGTTTTTGAAATACTCGCCTCCGTTTTGAAAATTTGCGGGAAAATCCATGGGATGGGGCTCGACCTGTCGGTACGAGGTTCGACCGTTCCTGCCGCCTTTAACAGGGGTAATCGAACCAAGGACCAAAATTATGCTTGACTTAGTAAATTTATCGAAATTATGTTCTATCCTAAATGCACAGAGAATCCAGGCATCTGCTATGAGATTTTTGGAAAATGTAAATTAGAAAATATGATGTATGCTTAGAAAACATTTGAAGTTGAAAAGCATTTCTCAGGAAAAGATGGAAATCAATTTCTCAGAAAAACTCAGACGAAGAAGGTTTGAAATATCGAGAAAGTTTATAAAGAGTTGGAAAATCTTGAAGAAGTGAGAATCTTGAGAAAGTTTAAAAGAGAATCTCGGGAAAATCTTGAGAAAGTTTATAAAGAGTTAGAAAATCTTGAAGAAGTGAGAATCTTGAGAAAGTTTAAATGAGAATGTCGGGAAAATCTTGAGAAAGTTTATAAAGACTTAGAAAATGAGAATCTCAGGACAACTTTGAAAAGGCTTAGAAAGACTTGGAAAATCATGAGGAAATGAGACTCTCAGGAAAACTGTAGGAATTCTTGAGAAAACATGAACATTTGAAAAAAAAAAAAGGAAAGCACTTGTTGGGAAAACTCAGACTTTAAGAAAAAGATAGAAAATTTATAGGAAAGGTTCATTGGAGAATGAAACTTAGAACTTGGGAAATTGAAATCCTGAAAACATTGTCCTTGAAATCTCTGAAAATCGATTTCTGATTCTTGAGAAATATGAAAATTCCTTTTGAAAAATGGATCTTAAAAAAATAACTTTTTAGGGAAAATCACGGGAAAACTTTGATTTGGGAAATCCAACTCCGAATATCATCATAGTTTCTTGAGAAAATCAATTCCATGAAGTGAAAATCTTTTGAGAAAATCATGAGAAAACAAATGATGCAGATGATGTTAATGAATGAATGCACTTTGAAAAACTTTCTAAAAATTTTATTGGAAAAATGTGGATTAAGCCAAAGTAAATCCTTCATATATTCTGACTGTAGCCATGAATATATTCAGGGTTTATTTGAGTTAATTCACAATATTTTGAAAACATTGGAAATATGAGGTGCATTTTCAAGATAGCCTAAGAGTGTAGGCTCAATGTGACTTGTAGAGAGATGATGGATCTGGGTCTCGTCCATATTCCGACTAGGGCCGTAAATATGGACTCCACCGAGTTCATCAACTCTCTAAGAGTTGGTGCACGTGACATTCGTGTTCATCCACGGTGAATTTGGAAAATTGAGATATATGCATCATAGAATCAGGATATTACTGAAATCAAACTATATGAGATGCGGCCTAATCTAAGCGGTAAAAGTAAATCTTATTCCAAGGTTTACATTGGATTGTTACATTGCATAACATAAAGTAAAAGAAAATTGAAATGGAGCCAAGGAATCTGCATCTTCTAGATTTTCCTGCAAAATGAGAGTTAGTACAAAATAACCAAGGAAATGGACATATATACTATATACAACAAAGATATATATGTAGATATAGAAATATTTGAATTTATGCTAAATGATATATGGTAATGAAGATATATTTGCAAAAAAGTAAAAGAAAAGGAAAAATAGACGTGATATGCAATGCACATGAAGGTATATATATAGATATGTATATAAGTATATATATATATTTATATATGTATGTTCATAACATATATCTATATATATATATATATATATATTTATATATGTATGTTCATAACATATATCTATATATATATATACATATATATGTATACATATAGGTAGATATACAATATATATACATATATATAGATATATATATATATATACATATAATGAGAAACATATACAAAATATATATATATATATATACATACTAATGGAAATTACATATAATGGGTAAAATCAGAAAATACAGGTATATACTGTTTCTGTAGGGGATTTCACACAGCCGTATCTCCCAAATTACAAGGTAATTTTCGATAAAACTGGGCATGGAGCTTCCCTACATATCCATAATGAAGCACGCCAAAGATGGTTGGGAGATCACGATTGGATATAGAGATATCCATTCATGAATATGGCCAAATATCAAGACTGCACACTTACAGCAAAATGGAATGGGTATGGATGTGGAGGTTATGGTGAAAGACAACACGAATTTACAGGAACTATACATGTTTGTAAGGAGGTACTTTATGCATGATGATAGTGACACTAACTATATCTCTGCAGTATATGAAGATTTACAAATGCCACATTCAATCATATAAAAACTAAAGCATATTGATGGGAATGATAGATGGATCAATACATTGGTTCTGAAAATAAGCATGTAGAGTAAAGTATTTCATAACAATATGAACCATATGCAGAGGAGTAATACTAGCTGAAAATGCAGATGGACAAAAATGACAAGAGCTGGAACAAATGACGCATAAGTGGCTAATGAACATCCTATAAATGAGCTGCATATAGAGATAAGGTAAAATTTTATGAAATCTGGTTAACTTCAGCTATATTGTCAATACATTAGATTTCAGCACTGCAGGGTTTCAATATCAACAAGACATGTTCTGTTGCTTATATAAATCTGCTGGTGATAACCCATATACGTATGTGTTGTTAAGAGAACTAAAATGGTTACTGCAAAAATGTAGTGCTGGAATATAATGAGTAAATATACACATAGTGCCTGTATATATGACTGAAAATAAGACAAATATGATATACAGATGATTGGCTGTATAGATTATCATAATATTTGCAGATGCTAATAAATTATAATGGAAATGCAACAGCTGCCATAAACTCATTGCAGAAAAGGTGGATACAACATAAACAGGAAGATGCAGAAATCTGCATTAGACAATAAAACTAATGGCTATGGCTGAACGTTCATGAGCTATTGAGGTGGAGGTTCAGCACATAGGATGGATGAACCATATCGCATATGAGAGTTTTTCAAATAGCCATTTTTTTTTTTAAAAAAAAAATCCATCTACTATGCTGAAACTAAACCAGAGAGAAATCTTTGGCTTACATTGATTCCAGCCAATGAATTATAACAAGATATAATTCAAGGAAACTAAAAAAAGGAAAGAAAAGAAATGTCACCACCTCTTATTCTTCTGCACACGACCTATAGATAGCAGCAAAAAGGATCGGTTCTTTGTATAGCTGGGCTGAAGAAAATTGGGTTGGAAGATGATGTGAATCCTCTGCTGGATTTCGTCTGCTGCTGAGGTGAAGAAAATAAGAAATGTTGTAGTTGATTTCCTGCAACTGAGTTAAAGAAAGGGCAGCAATTTGTTGGATCTTCGGCTGGTGGGTTGAAAAAAAAAATGGGGAAAACGTTGGATTTCCTCTGCTGGTGGGCTGAAGCAAGATAGGAAAAACGGTGGTGGCTCTCTTGCGGTTGGGCTGGAGTGGAGGTGTGCGGCAACTGCTGGAGCTTCTGCTGGGCTTGGCTGGACCTCCTGCTATTGAGCCGAAGGCAGATGGGGATATGCTGGCTGGGCTGTGGTTGGGGATGGAATCCCTACGGCTGGTGGTGTATGGCAGCCTTTGGTGGGTTGAAGGTTGCGATTGGTGGCGATGATGGAAGACCCTGCAAAACCGAAAAATCCTTCTCTCTTCAATTGGCTCCCCCTTTTCAAAAACCCTACAGAGCAAATCATCTCCTTTCCTTCGTGAGTGCTTGCCTCTTTTAAAACCTTCCTTCCTCCCCCAAAAGAAACGCATCCCCTTCCCCCTTAATGAGGTTCCGTTAAATTTTTTTTGAAAATTTTGCAAAGGCGTGAAATCGATGCCTCATTGCTTTGAAAGCTTGCTATTTTTAAAAGAGGCGCCTCTTTGGTTTTTCCAAAACCTTGTTTTATTTCCTAAGTTTAGATAGAAATCAAATTTATTACTTTTTTTTTTTTTTTGGAAGTTCGGCTGTGCCATTTAAGGCTGCCTCCTTCTTAAAACAAAAATTATTTAAACAAATAAAAAAAAAATGAATATTGAAATAAATGAGAGGCTTTTATGGAAATGCCATCTCAATCCACTTTTAAAATCCTTTTGAAGATAAAGCTTTATTTTGTTTTGTAAATTTTTTTTTTTTTTCAAATAGGGTGCCACATGTGTGTGGACCCACTAAAAAAAAAAATAAATAAATAAATAAGAATTTTAAAAGGAAAATTTTGCAAATTGGTATGACCTCCGAGTGGGTCCCACTTGAGAATAAGATACTTACCTGGGAATCCGAGTATGGTGCCAGTTCAAAGGCGGGTTCTGCTCCATTTATTTGAAAAATATGAAATAAAACATTATTTATTTTCAAGAATTTGGAAAAATTGTGTTTTCAGGGCAAAAAAAATATGGATAAATGTAAAAACAAAATTTGTAAAGAGATTTAAAATCTTTTGCAAAAAGTCTTAAGATAAAGTCTTTAAATCAATATCCAAATATCCAGATTGTTTTCTTGAGAAAAATTTTTTGTAATTCAAAGTCCCGGGGGTAAAATGGGAAAATTTGGTAATTTTGAATACCCAGGGTTTTAAAAATCGGTTTTGAAAAGTTTAAAAATCAAATCTGGATTGACAATTTTGAAAATCAGGAGTTCTGGATCTCAAACTGACATGCTATGCAATGAAATGATGCAAAGTGTTCATGCAATGGGATGCAAAGACATGTTTCAGTGAAATGTCATTCCGAGCTCGGACTTGGAAATTCTAACTTTTTGTCCAGAAAGAGGATTTTGAATTTTTGCAATTTGAAGATGTCTCTGAACCTAAATATAGAAATTTTTTAGGCTCAAGAGTGAAATTTAGGACTTTCTGCAAGGTTCAATCTTTAAAAATGACTATTTTGCCCTTTATTGCTTTCGGAGAACTGAAATGTGCCGATTGAGGGCGATATCAAGAATTGAGTGAAAATTTGGGGTGTTTATAGATGCCCCTCTTTGCTACTAAGTCGGCTTATGGTCGAGCTTAGTGGCAAAGAAAACACACCAAATTTGGGCTATATATAAAAAAAAATGCCCCAGTTAGAAGAATCTGACTGGGTATGAAGAAGTTAGCCCGAAGAAGATGGTAGATATGAAATGGAGAATAAAGAGAAAATAAATTCGCTCAGTGAGAGCGAAGTTCAGGTTTTTGCCCTTAACCTGGATGGGACAGAAAATGATCCGTAAGGAACGAAGCTCATGTTTTAACCCTTGACCTGATCGGACAGAAAATGGAATACCTCATTAAAGGAGGCTCAGGTTTGTATCCTTATCCTGATTGGGCGGAAAATGGAATACCTCATTGAAGGTGGCTCAAGTTTGTACCCTTATCCTGATTGGGTAGAAAATGGATGGAATCCTCGAAGGAAGAGACCATGATGGAACCTTCGGATTTTGCACATACATCCGACAGGGTTTTGCAAAAGGAAGGAAAATGGGGTCCCTAAAGCTTGAAAAGGGATTGATCTTGGGCGTCTCATTGCTGAGACTAAAATCAGCTTTTGAAATTGCTTTTTGCGAGAAATGTTTGGTGGTTCGACCTCGAACCGAAATGGGACTGTCTATGGTGGGACAGTGGGGACACAGGGAAGTGTGCCAATCTGAGAGTTCATGCTCTCAAAGAAGGGAAGGAATCAAGTCCTTAGGAGGGATTTAAAATTGGTGTCAGGATGCATCAAAAACGGACATCAAGCTCTCATTTCACGTCAGGATAGCTAGAAAATATTGTCAAAATGTTGGAAATTTTGCTGTTGATTCAAAATTTTTGAAAATGTTGCACATGGTTGCAGAGATATTTTTTCTTTTCTACCCAAAGCATTTCCTCTAAACAAGGTCCACTTTGTAGAATCAAGATTGAAAATCCAAATTACTTGCGATTGACCTTCTTCAAGGATGCTATCAATTTCCTTGATATGAACAAGAAAGAAAATTTGATATTATGAAAGCAATTGATGAAAGAGTATTGATAGTAGAAATTCACGAATTTAAAGAGAATTCTTGATAGATCTGGCAGTTTGATATCCTTGGAGCTTCTCTCCTGATACTCTTTCTGTACTCTTTTGGGTTTTTGCTACATTCTCCTTCATTTTGGAGGTATTCTGACTTTTTTTCTTTTCTTTTTTTTTTCTTTCTCTCTTTTGGGAAGGGTACGTCACAAACTCCTTCAACTTGGAGATGTTTCGATCCTTCTTGGGGGATGGGTTTGGAGATCTTTGGATGATAGCTAAAATTAAATATCTTTTAGGGATTGTCGAGAGGTTCATCGCATCTGCCTTCATCTCGACAGTGCTCTGGACTTTCCCTGGAAGGACCCGTCACAAACTCCGTCATCTTGGAGATGTTTCGAATCTTCTTTGGCCCCGATAGTCTACTCGCTTAATTCGCCTTCATCTTGACAACAAGTGAGAGATCCCTTTTGCGGATACTCAATTGCAGCTTAGGTGATTCTGAGGAGACAGGGTTTTGATGAATACTCTCTTTTCCTAGCGCTCAGGATATTTTCACTGCCTCGTCTTTTCAAGAATAGTCTTTAAAGACGTGCCATTGACTGCGATCAATATCAATCATTTATGGCTTTGCAATAACACTGAATCTTCTTTGCTGGTCATATCGAGGACTTATCCTTCATCCTTTTGGTTGGCCAATAGAAAGAATTTGAAGTTTGAATCTCTTTTCGCAAAAGCTTTACTCTTTTGGAAGTAATGCTGAAGGTAAATTGAGATAGAGATTTGTGCAATAAAGATTCTGAAATCAACAACTACTGTGACAAATTGACAAAATTTTCTTGAATCCTTGGTGAAAGTGAGTATTTGAGGTTCAGATCGATACATCTGTGACGAAAATTCTCCTCTCTTTTCCCCCAAAAAGAGAGACTCAGGCTTAGCCCTTACCTGAACGGGAAATGGGAAATACTCCTCTTTTTCCTGAAGAGGAGGTGTTTGCAAAATGAAATTTTCGAAGAGAAATTAAGCTTTCGTCAAAGCTCCCTAATATTAGGCTTCTCTTATGGAAAGGGGCCGATAATAGTGAGGTCAGAAAATTTGAGTCATGAAAGGAACGAGTCCATCACACTCTCCCTGACAAGAGGGTCCTTCATGACGGAAAATGGCCTAGTATGAAATTGGGAGGTTACAAGAAAAGCGAGTCTCCGTCGAGCCTCTCCCTTTAAAAAGGGTTCCTTGGGTGAAATTAGAAATTGTTTTGCAAACGGTTCACAAAGACGCGAGTCCCTTCAAACTCTCCCTGAAAAGGGGCTAAGTGAACAAATTGGATAGCATGCGAAAAGAACGAGCTCCCTCGAACTCTCCCTAAAAGGGTCTCTCGCAAGAGAAAATGATCGAAATTGGATATTGGGATTGATTGACCCAAAGGTCGAAATTGGAAATTGGAAAATTGGTTGTTGGAAATGGAATGACCCGAAGGTCGAAATAGGATGACCTAACGGTCGAATTTGAGAATTGGTTGACCAAAAGGTCAAAATTGTGAATTGAGTGACCCGAAGGTCGAAATTTGGAAATTGGGTGACCCGAAGGTCGAAAATTGGAAATTGATTGACCCGAAGGTCGAAAATTTGGCAATTGATTGACCCGAAGGTCGAAAATTGGAAATTGGTAATTGAAATTGAGAATTGGAAATTGGGTGACCCGAAGGTCGAAATTGGAGAATTGCCTGATTTGAAGATTTAAATTGAAATTTGGAAGCCAAAATATCAAATTTGAAAAATTGACATACCCTGATGATAGAAATGGCTTGAATCAATCAAAGGAGAATGATGAGTTCGAGTTAGAGCTCGAATAAGATACAGAGATCACGAGTCGGAACCCGGATCAACAAAAGAAAAATGAAGAGCTCGAACCAGAGCTCGAATGATGTAATGAGATCACGAGTCGGAACCCGGATCAACAAAAGAAAATGAAGAGCTCGAACCAGAGCTCGAATGATGTAGAGAGATCACGAGTCGGAACCCGGATCAACAAAAGACAATGGAGAGCTCAAATCTGAGCTCGAATGATGTAGAGAGATCACGAGTCGGAACCCGGATCAACAAAAGACAATGGAGAGCTCGAATCTGAGCTCAAATGAATAGAGAGATCTCGAGTCGGAACTCGGATCAACAAAAGAAAATGACAAGCTCGGGTTTCAGCTTGAGTAAAGTATAAAGATCTCAAGTCGGAACTCGGATCAACAAAAGAAAATGACAAGCATGGGTTTCAGCTTGAGTAAAGTATAAAGATCTCGAGTCGGAACCTGGATCAACAAAAGAAAATGACAAGCTCGGGTTTCAGCTTGCGTAAAGTATAAAGATCTCGAGTCGGAACCCGGATCAACAAAGGAAAATGAAGAGCTCGAGTTAGAGCTCAAACAAGATAATGAGATCACGAGTCAGAACTCGGATCATCAAAGGAAAATGATTTGAATACAAACCCGAGTCGGAACTCGTTTTTTCGAAAAGTCAGGATTTTGAAAATGTACCAGTTTAAACACTGGATTTTGAAATAATACCAGTTCGAGCACTGGGTTTTGGTTCAGTATTGGTGATTACCTTCCAATTTTGAATCATTAGGAATTGTGATGGGACTGTTGGTTGAAATCCCAATACTGACTGTATTGTTGTTAATGTAGTTGAATGCAAATGAATATGAATTGATGCACATGAATGCACAAGTGCATGAAATGAGGAATTTGTTTATCCTGCCTGCATACAAAACAAAATTTTAAAAATGCCCCAGTGTAATTAGGAAAGAAAGTTGAATCATTATTTGAAGGAAACGGGAAGATTACAAGAGGAGACTAGATGTTTCAAGTGTAGAACTTTTTCAAGTGTCGAACATTAATGGGATCTGGCAATTCTACCCCATCGGCGTTGATGAGCCGATATGAGTTGCGGGGTAATGCTTCTTTGACGACATATGGGCCTTCCCAATTTGGCGACCATTTACCGCCAGGATGATGCTTGAGATAGGCTGTGGATCGAAGCACTAACTCATTGACTTTGAATCTTCTTTCGATGACAGACTTCGCATACTGCCTGGCTACTCTCTGGCGATAGGATTGAGCATGTTCTGCTGCTTTTAGCCTTCTCTCGTCGAGTAAGTCTAACTGTACGAGTCGCTGCTGCTGATATCGATCAAGGGGTAATTCTAGCAGTGACGCAAATTTCAAAGCGGGCTTCTGAACATGTAGCGGCAACACTACTTCTGTTCCATAGACCAGTTCTGATGGAGTAGCATTCGTTGGAGTGCGAATAGTGGTCTGGTAGGCCCATAGTGCATCGTGGATCTTCTCATGCCAATCACGACCTGTTTCCACAGTTCGCTCCAAGATACGAATTAAGATCTTGTTGGTGGCCTCTGCCTGACCATTCCCTTGAGGATAATATGGAGCGGAGAAATGATGATAGATCTTGAACTTTGAGCAAAATGTCTTCATCTTTTCATTCTTGAAATGACTGCCGTTATCTGATACAATGTCATGCGAGATGCCGAAACGGCAAAGGATGCTCTTGTGAATAAAAGAGACCACATGTCGGCCTTCTACTGTGCGAAGAGTGATAGCTTCTACCCACTTGGTGAAATATTCTGTTGCAGCAAGGAAATATTTATGGCCATTTGAAGCTGAAGGAGTGATGGGACCTACAACATCGAAGGCCCACATAGAGAACGGCCATGGAGAAACAACAGACTGTAAATAAGTTGCCGGAGCATGAATAGAAGGTGCATGTATTTGGCATTGCACACACTTCTTCACATAATGATAACTGTCTTGTTGCATAGTCTTCCAATAGTAACCTGCTCTGATGATCTGCTTGACAAGGGTTTGGTAGCCGACGTGGCTACCACAAATGCCTTCGTGTGCTTCTCGCACGACTTCTTTGGCTTCTTCTTCTTCTAAACATCTGGAATGCTCTGAGCTGAATCCACGACGATAGAGGACATTGGCCAAAATGAAGTATCGAGTAGACATACGCTGGATTGCTCGCTGCTCTTTCTTTGAGAGTTCTGGAGGAAATTCACCGGTTTCTATGAAAGTTTTGATGTTGTAATACCAAGGTTTCTTCCTTTTCTCAGCCTGGTTTACTTGTTTCGCTGGAAGGAAAGCAGGTTGGTCAAGTCGGCCAATTTCAAAAGAGCGACAAGATTCTCCATTTCTGAATGCCATAATAGAGCCTAAACTGGCTAGACTATCGTCCACTTGATTAAAATCTCTTTTGATGTGGAATAACTGAAATTCTTCAAACTTGATGACAAGAGCTGAAACAATTTTCTGATAGGGGAATAACTTCTGATCTTTCACTTGCCATTCGGCTCGAACTTGATTGACAACGAGTAATGAGTCACCGTAGGCATGCACTCTCTTAACATTGAAGCCTAGTAGAATCTTTAAACCTTGAATCAGGGCTTCATATTCAGCCATATTGTGGGTGCATTGAAAATCTAACTTGAGAGAAAATGGAATCATCTCCTTCTCAGGAGTGATTAATAAGATTCCAATGCCTATTCCAGCCATGTTCTTAGAACCATCGAAAAATAAATTCCAGACTGGAGATTGCTGGATATTGCAAATTTGCTCATCAGGGAAGTCATCTTCGGCTTTCGCCAATTGACCTGCGATTGCTTGGCCTTTGATTGATTGCTGCGAGACATATTCTAAGTCATACTGCATCAATAAGACTTGCCATTTTGCGACTCGCCCGCTGAGGAAAGGTTGCTCTAAGATATACTTGAGAGGATTGAGTTTAGACAAGATTTTGACTTCTGATGCTAGCAGGTAGTGTCTTAGCTTCTGACACATCCATACCAGAGCTAGGCAGGTCTTCTCTATATGAGAGTATTTCTTTTCATAGTCTATGAAAGTCTTACTCACATAATAGATGGCGTGCTCTATCAGACTGCCTTCTTTGTATTGTGCCAAGAATCCACCGCATGCAACTTGATTGACTGAGATGTATAACAGAAGAGGTTTTCCCAATTCTGGCGGCTTCAGGATTGGAGGATTGAGAAGATACTTCTTGATCCGATCGAACGATAGCTGACACTCTGGTCCCCATTTGAACTTCACTCCTTTTCTGAGCAAGTGGTTGAAAGGTTCACATCTCATCGCCAAGTTGGAAATAAATCGCCGGATTGATTGCATGCGTCCCTGAAGGCTACGCAATTCTTTGAGATTTTTCGGGGGTGGCATATCAATGATAGCCTTTGCTTTGGTCGGGTCAACTTCAATTCCCTTTTTGCTGACCAGAAAACCCAACAGTTTGCCTGATTCGACTCCAAAGACACATTTTTGAGGGTTAAGCCTTAACTTGTAAAGAACGAGTCTCTTAAAGACTTGATGTAAGACCCGCAATTTTTCAGAAAATATCTGAATAAAATTCATGAGGCATTTACCGGTAAAAATGGCATTTTTCTCAGAATGCGAAACGAATCAATTCCTGCGAGCCAGTTACACTTAGGATATTCGTCGAATCGCGAATATATGCTCAAACACTCTGGAAGCCATAACTTCCTATCTGAACAAAAACAAAGGATTCCTGCGAGCCAACTTTCTTAGTGGCATCAATACGAAGATAATGGCGTACTCAGAATTTTTCGGAAAAAAATCGCCGAAAACCCGAAATTCTTGCGGGACCCACAAAAATATGGGTGGGACCCACAGAAATATTTCTCAAAAAATATTTTAGAAGATTCTAGAATATTCCAGCACCTTCCAGCACCTTCCAGAGCCTTCCAGCTCCTTCCAGTACCTTCCATGGAAGGGATTCTCAGAAAAGCCCAAGGGTAAAGAGGGGATTCTGAAACTTGGGGCCCAAGTTCCAGAACCTATAAATAGAGGACCCCCCCCTCCTTTAGAAAATCGCCAACCCCTCTCTCTCTCCTCCTTTTCCAAACCTCCCCTACCTAGCCTAGCCCACCTGAGCCCACCTGACCTGGTCTGAGCCTGCCTGACTTAGCCTGAGCCTGCTTGACCAGGTCTGAGCCTGCCTGACCTGGTCCTAACCCACCTGACCTAGGTCTAAACCTACTTGACCTAAGTCTGAACCCAGTTGACTTGACTTGAACCTGGTTTGGTTCAAAGTCAAAGTCCAAGTCCAAGTCCTTTTTCGTCCGAAGTTCGAAGTTGATCCTTTTTCGAAGTCGAGCCTCGTTCGAAGCGTTTGAAGCAATCGGAGTTGTTTCTTCCTCAAATTGAAGTAAGTTCGCTTCATTAAACCATCTCTCTCAAGTATTTGATTGTTTGTATATAGCATATACTTTCTGAAGTAGTATCTTGCTTTAGTTCTTGGTTGAGCCCTCTAGGACACTTCGGTGTTCACGCGCTCGCCTCGTAACTATCGTCGGATATATATGTTCGAATACGCAGTATATGCGTTCTTCAAAATAGTATCTCACCCTAGTTCTTGGTTGAGCTCTCTAGGACACTTCGGTGTTCACTCGCTCGCCTCGTAACTATCGTTGGATACAGATCTAGGTGTATATCTGCTGATACTGCCGACGCGTCTTATATCGCACAGGCCATGTAATTTACCTTTGCCGTCGCGTCGTATGATGCCAAGGCTCCCTGCTTTCTGTACTTCCGATTACTGCACTTCCGATTATGCATTTACTTACGCCGTCGCGTCGAACGATGCCAAGGCTCCTGCTTTCTGCAATGTATTTACTTACGCCGTCGCGTCGAACGATGCCAAGGCTCCTGTTTTGTTATATATGTAGAATATTTCGTTCAGTTACACACCCTGAACAATAGTATATGCATTTCCTTTACGCCGCCGCTGTATAAAGCACAGGCTTCTGCTTATATTACATATATGGCGCGTAAGTGAGCGTTCAAATGGAGATCAACTCCAAAATCGCCCATGCGATTCCCTTACCGCTCCTCGTACAAGATTCTGCTTGACGAATGAAGCCCCTATTGGAAAGGCTTCGCCTTTTGGCAAAATGCTCTTTACGTAAAGACTAAATCAATTACGTATGGCCTAGCTATGGCCCAAGGTTCCTGCAACCTTGATGGATGCAAAGTACGCACAACGGTGCGCATCCATTTCCCGAGTTAAGCGTAGCGATTTCCCACCAAAGAGGGGAGATGCCGCTGAAATGGATAAAAGAAACGCACGCTTTCTCCGTAAAAGAGAGGAAGTGCTGCTGAAATTCCTGAAGGAGCTAAGAATGGCTCAGAAAGAACGTAGCAGAAGTGCTACCCAGTTTATGGAACGCCTTCTACGATGTAGAAAGGTTCGTCGCACCACTGCCGGTAGAGCAGAGAAGATGTTGACAGAATGGTTGGCAGAAGAGCTGCCAGAACCAGTTAAGTGGCACAATGATGTCCTTTGTTGAAACAATGTCAGAATGACTCGTCTCCCTGACACCTGCAAGGGCACCATACTTGTAAGGGTCGTTGCGCCAAAGTAGTGGTAGTACCTTGACGAGGTCCTGAGCTCGTTGCGTAAAAATACGCCGAGTAGCCGATCCGTAGAGATCGAGTCATGTGCATGCTCATTGAAAATTATCAGACAACCAGACTCGTAAGGGCCGCTGAGCCGGAGTGTGTTGTTTCCACCGAAAGAAGTGAAGTGCTCGTCAAGGCCGAAGTGCCGAGAGCAGAGTTAAGCATGCATATGAATAAAACCTTTGTTCCACGGTGAAAACCGTGTGGTTGATTGGGGTCGATTACATACTTCTCAAAGGCTGCCCTATAGGCATGCAATGTTCGTCAAGTAATTGTAAGACCGGCAGGCCCCTTTCAGAATTTCTCACCGAGGAAGACGGTGATGGCGCAGCCTTGAGTGACATATATTTCACCCAAACCTGATAGAGTTCATTGATGGCCTTCGTCACTCAGAGGTATGGAGGTCGTGGTTATCCTTAAATATCTAAGGATTGAACCCAACTACTGCAGTAGCAGAATGCATTCGGATACCTAGTAAGGATCTCTTCCGGTATGTTGTACCGTCCTACTAGAGGGATGGGGTCAACAGGCCTCTGGGGTATCTAAAATACATAGAATAATCAACCCCCAGATCATCGCGTTGTCGCCCAGATATGAGTCCCCTAAGCCCAGGGGGAGGTGCAATTATCGAAACAAAGCATTAGCTTAGGTACAGCGCTACTTTGAATGTATGAGTGGATGACGTTGTTGAGTCAGTCCTGCATAACCTTTGTGAAGGTGTCATGGTCGGTATACTACTGGACCGATTGGGAAAGAACCCCATTGATATCCGTACGACTAAGTGAAGCTCGGAGAGCTGTCCTTAGATTCGTAGGATACAGATGTGCCAAGCATAAAGGCTTGAGCTAGACATCCATTCGTGACTCTGAGGAAGTCAAGGCTAAGTCGTAGAGACTTAAGAGGTTATTCTAACTCACAGCCCTGAAGAGGCTTATGCGAAGTCATGACGACTTGCGTGGATGTTCAACTCATAGCCCTGATGAGGCTTTTGCGATATACGCTAAGTCATGGAGGCTTGAGCGTCGAATTACGAACTGCGACCCTGAGTGGTCTATGCATTTACTTGAGTTGAATAGATAGGTGTTTGCCTACTTACCAGACCATCAGTGGTTCTGACCCCGTTTAATGGGGATTTCAGGTGTTGAACCTGCGTGGCGATATGCGGAGCAAGGCGGCATCAAGTTCCAGGGTTTCTCTAGACAGAGTTGTACTGCTTCCTTTTTATTGAACCTTCACTGCTTTTCTAAGCAGTAGTGTTGTAATAAACATGTGCTTTCGATAAAATGGAACACTTTGGTGGTCAACGAGTTGCTTGGCCACATACCTGCAACGTGCTCGGAGTTTTCTAAAACCGACGACTCATTATCGTCTTATTCCGCTGCTAAAAGCTTTTCTAAGTTCCGCTGCAAAGAAAAAAAAAAAAAGAAATCCATGAAAATTTTAACTTAGCTTTGTTTTGGAAATTCGGGGCGTTACACTTGATCAAGGGCTTCGAGGTGATCTTCTCCCTCTTTAGATTTCACGAGAATATCGTTAACATATGCATCCATGATTTTGCGCATCTGATCGTGAAAGATAACGGCCATCGCCCGTTGATATGTTGCTCCAGCATTCTTGAGCCCAAAAGGCATAACTGTATAGCAAAAAGTGCCCCAAGGCGTAGTAAAGGAAGTTTTTGATTGGTCGCGGGCGGCCAACTTATTCTGGTTGTAGCCGGAATATCCATCCATGAAGGAGAACATGGCATGTCCTGCTGTACTGTCAATCAGAAGATCAATGCTTGGCAGTGGATAGTCATCCTTCGGAGTTGCCTTGTTGAGGTCTCTGAAGTCTATGCAAATCCTGACTTTGCCACTTTTCTTTGGGACAACGACAATATTGGCTAACCAGTCTGTGTAGTCAATAGGTCGGATAAATCCTGCTTTGAGCAGATCTTCAAGTCCTTCTTTGACTTGTTGTTCTATTCTGGGATCCATTTTTCTCAGCTTTTGCTTAACTGGCTTTACATCTGGGTTCAAAACGAGTCGATGTTCGACCAATTTGGGATCTAAGCCCGGCATATCTTCATATGTCCACGCAAACACTTCTTCATGTTGCTTGAGGAACTTTGTAAGCCTTTCTTTCTCTTTCGGACTTAAACTGGTGCCGATCTTGAGAATCTTGGGATCCTCCTCTGAGCCGATATTGACATCTTCAGTAGGATCTTGTACTAGAGTAGATGGTTCATCTTGCTTCTGAACTGAGGAAAACTCTGGTAATTCCTGAAGAGACGGATCAAATTCTGCATAATCATCTAACTGTTTTGCAATCTTGTCATCTCCTGTGCTTGCTTTGACTCGGTGAATTGCTGCCGATTTCTGGAAAGCCTTTGGATTGATAACGAGTTTCTTGATTGTTCGGGAAGACATTTCTGAAATTTTGGATAAGAAATTGGATTCAGAAAAAAAATCGTCCATCATACGACAAACAATCAAAAAAAGAATTATGCATAAAATGACATTGAGTTATGAAATAAAGATGTAGAGACAAAAGAGGCAGATGGCATCCAGATAGACAAAGAAAATTGACATTTTATTGATTTGAATTGATAAAAGACATTGAGACATTTATTTTGAAAGGAATAGAAAGGAAATGCAACAACGATTCTCAATGTGCCCCTTTAACAAAAACAGTCTTCTTTGGTGAGCTCCCGTCGGAAAACCCTAATCCTGCCCTGTGGGGATGATGCTTTTGGATCATTGGCTCGACACGACCATCTTCATTTTTGCCCAGTCCTTTAAAGGGTTGATAACCATGCTTCAGAAGTAAATCAAATCCCTTTCTTGCTTTCATAAATTGGGGAAATAATGGATGATCTTTGACAGTGTCGTAGCTGACACGACCTCCAATCTTGAAGAACTTGGGACCTTTCCACCGGGTCATGACTACAGTGTGCAGGGATAATTCTGATGTTGCCTGGAGTATCTCCTGACTTTCTTTGAGACTGATTTCTTCATTCTCTCTGATGCTAGGAATATCTGCAGTGAATGATGGTCGAGGTATCATAGGCTGTGGGAGCCTTTCTTCCGGGTCCTCTCCGAGCATAGTTGTAATCATTCCACCTTTTGACCATTTTACGCATTGATGTAAGGTGGAAGGTACTGCATTTGCATTATGAATCCATGTTCTTCCGAGCAGCAAATTGTAGGTGGGTGGCACATTGACCACATGAAAAAGCACTGAATGTACCGAATAATTAATGAATACTTCCAGGAATATCTTGCCTTTTGCCGTCTGACCATGGTTGTCAAACCCATAGATGGTGATAGGGTCTGGAATGTATTCTTCTTCCTTAATGCCTAGCGCCTTTGCGGTCATTTCGAGACATATGTTGAGGCTGCTGCCTCCATCAACTAGTACATGGGGTACTGTCATTCCCCTTACCCGAACGACGATGTAAAGAGCATTATTGTGAAAGGAATGAGGCTTTGGAAGGTCCTCATCCGAGAAAGTGATTGGCGCGTTGGTCATGGCCGAATTCACTATTTGTGCCATGTCTTCAGGAGTGGTACTGGGCTTAACTTTGATTTTTCTGAGCAGATCATCCAGTACTTGCTGATGCTTGCAGGAACTCTTGGCCAAGTCAAGAATGGAAACATTGGACAGAGTGGTCAAAGGCTTTTGACTTGAATTCCTCGGCTTGGGCTTGATGATTTGATTAAGAAAATCACGAAGTCCCTTTGACTTGGGGGCTGACTTTACCGATGCTTCGGAGACTTTCATCTTGCCCAATGCTGAGATTAGATCCATCTTCTTAGAATCAGGAGTTGCTTGTCGAAGTACTGACACCTGGTGCTGAACCTGGAGATCTTGTGCAAAACATGGCTTGATGTGTTCATGCAGCAGGAATGGTTGTGCAAATACTACTGCTGTGGTGTGTGAAGGAAAAGGCTGCTTAAGAATGTCCATTTTTTCTTCTTCTTCTCCTTCTACCAATAGATTTTTATCGATAAGATCCTGCACAATGTTCTTGAGAACGAAACAGTTCTCAGTACTGTGTCCCACTGTTCTGTGAAACTTGCAGAATTGATCCTTCCATTTCCCCATAGGCACAGGGGGATCGGCCAGTCTAGGCAACTTGATCATCTCTTTCGACAGCATATACTCGAGCACATCTTCGAGTGATTGGTCGAGAGGAGTACATTTTCGGTCATAGCTCCATCCTTCATGTTTAACTTTTTCACGCAGTTTCGGCCCTTGGTCTTGCTGAGAAGGCTTGCTGTATTGAGGAGCAGGCTTTGTTTTCTGATCTCCTTTATTGTTGGAATTGTTTGTGCCATAGCAGTAATCTTTCTTCTGCCCTTTGTACTGATTTTTGTTGTTGTTGTTGGCAGAGAAGGTGAAGTGAGCTTTCTTCTTTTGCTCACCTTGGGGATTACTCTTGGAAAAGGTGAAGCCTTCATAGACTCCATTCTCTACGCTCAGCTCGAGCCATTCGGCTCGTTCAGTCAACTCAATGAAAGTCCGGGATGGTGCAGTGGAGATCAATCCTCTTAAGGACAGTGCGTGCCTTTCCGAGATAGGATCTCTCATTTTGTTACAGGCTGACCTCCACCTGTGAATGAAGTCCCGTGCTTTTTCATTCTCATTCTGCTTCAGACTGCAGAGATGACTTAATGTCGGGAGCGCTTCTGTATTAAACAAAAAGCGTTCAATAAATAAATTCACCACTTTATCGAACTCTTTGAGCTCGATGGGATTGATATGCTCAGCATACCACTTAGCTATAACTCCTTCCAAGCTGCGAGGGAAACACAGAAATAATGCTCGGTTGTCCCTTTTGAACCTGGAGCATTCTGCAAAGAAAGTGGCGAGATGAGCTTTCGGATCGCCAGAACCATCGAACTTGATAAATTTTCGGGAAAGGTTTTCGAGATCATCATCCCCTTCGAGGCCGTCATAGAAGTCCTCACTGGTAAAGACTTTCTTGCCCTTGTCACGGGCTTGGAGATCCTTAACAACTCGGGCCATTTCCCTGAATTGCGACTGCAAGGGTTCCTCTGTAACTTGGTTCTTTGCTTTGCGGCTCCTCCTTTGTTCTCGGCCACATTTCTGAAATGCCGGAGGCACCTCATATTCTTCCTCAGTGTCTTCAGTTGATTCAGATTCATCTGAGATTTCTTCTGACTGAATCTGCTTCTTGGGAGCCTTCTTATTCTTGTGCCCGTGGAACTTTTCTCTGAATTGATTTTTTTCTACACTAGTCCCAGCCTGTTCACTCATCATTTTATTCATCAATCTTTCGGAACATGGCATACATTTGAGGGTCTATGCCATCATCCTCTTGTTGCTGCTCTTGACTCTTCTCAGATCGGGGGGAGCCCATCTCTTCTTCTGAGGCTGACGAGTACTGCGATACCGTTGTTCTTTTGCCTGATCTTGTCTCAACCATCAAATGATATGGATGCTCTCTGCAGGACAAAGATCTGATTAGATTATGAAGGAATTGGCTTTTGGAAGAAATATTTATTGAAAATATGGTAGACACTTTGAAGAAGATGCCCCATTACTAGGGACTGAGTCGTCGTTAGAATCACGACAATTGTGTTGTCAATTCTTTAGCACGAGAAACAAACAACGAAAATATGCCTCGTTACCTAGGCGAGGTCGTCAAACCACAATAGAAAAAGAGAGAATTTTATTAAAATGAGAAAACATGATTTTATTGATCTTGACAAAGAGGTGGAGGACAAACAATTTGCCACCATTCACGATAATCAGCAGACACTCTAGGACCAGGAAAGATTTTAAGAGAGACAAAGGAATCCCAGCCGTAGCGGGCAGAATGATATGCCCCGGACCATTGCGCGGAAGTGAGATCAAACTCTGCCATAACTCTTGATAACAATCGGGCTTCGACGTACTGCTGTCTCTGGGAGAACTGCCGGACACATCTCTCTGGTTGGTAGTAAGTGCAGAAGAATGGGCCCAGTAACTTGAACCTCTTGCCATAAGCATAGGTGTATCTGGGAGGAGATAGTTGCCGATCAAAATAGTCCCAGACTACATCATCTTCTTGAATGTTGTTGATCATAGACCGGTACTGTGCCACTGGAAGAAGTTCTTGACCATTATATCTGAAAGAGCTTGCTCGGGCTGGAACATGCTGAAAAAACCAGGACTGAAGTGCGTAGATGCAACCTTCAACTAAAATGGATTCTCCAAGTGAGAATCGAGTCAGTCCTCGATATAGGAAGGCAAGCGCTGCCATGGCTATGGAGAGGCGATTGGTTTGCCGACTTCCCCATCTTCTCATAAGTTGGATTATCCCGATGTCCATGTAGTTTTGTCCATCTGGGAAGAGGGATAATCCTACAGTACATAGAACCATTGCATTCTGAATCCTTTCTTTGGCTGTTCTTGATAGCGAGCTGACTTTGACGAAGGTCCCGTACTGGCGGTACAACTCAAGTAGGTAAACATATTCATTTCCTTCCAACTGGATCAGAGGCCAGGATCGACGGCCTGTCATACGAGCTAAGGAGTCTCGGGGGTCCAAACCCTTGACATTAATCAGAAATTGATGTTCTAATGGATCGCTTGGCTGACCGGCTGGCTCTGGCAATCCCATGATCTCTGAAAATTCATCCATTAAAACGGTCATCTCTCCCCATGGGAACCAGAAGGTACATGTTCGAGGATTCCATCGTTCTGCCATTGCGTGGATCAGGTTGCCGTTGATGGTCTGCTTTCCAACTGTCGACGCCAATTCTAATCCGCACTCGCTCAAATGGTCCGAGAACATTCGAGAAAAGCTTTTTAGCGAGGAATAATACCACCGGGGAATGAAAGTTCCGGTGCTAAGGGCTCGATGTTCAGGACGACCTTGTCGCACCTCGAAGGAGATGTGACCTTCAGGAAAGATAGGATCGACTTGACTGGATGCCATCGAACTGAAAACAGAGAAAGACTCAGAATGAGACTTAGGGAAATGTGGGAAATTTTTTGAAAATTTTTGCAGGCAGGAAAAAATGCAGCTGAAAATTCAAGATCCAGTAGAACGGGAGAATGAAAGATCACCTGGAGTTTTGAAAGAAATTGGATATTTGGGAAAATCTTCCAGGGTTTGAAAAAATAAAGGGAAAAGATGAGAAATATGGATATTTGAAAATATTTTAGGAAAAATATAAGAAAATAGAGGTAACATGTAATCAATCACATCCGGCACAAACATTTATGCACATACAACACTCCCTAAAATGCTGACTCTAGATGCATTATTTTGAAAACAGTTGTAGGACCCTAATCCTAACTCTAGGTTCAGATCATCTTTGTCCAATCCAGTTATGTCGATATACCCGAATCGAAATCCGAGGTACGTGGCATATAATTTCAACTCTGGTTCTAAGGTAAGGTTTTTCGACATCCTTGAGCGCCTACCGATATACTTCAGACTGTGGCCCGCGGTACGTGGTAGGGGGGTGTTAACCCAAATAATTGGCCCAGTTGTGAGGCTCTGTCCCGAACTAGGGTTCTGGAAGAGAGCCCAGCAACGTGAAGACCGGGTAATGATAGGTAATTGGGGTTTGAAAAAATGATCACATGCGAGAAATAGATGGCTCTAAATCCTAGAGAGAGACTTTTGAAAATCTTTGAAGAAGCATACATTGTTTGCATTCAGATCCTAAATTGAGGAGAGTTGTATTTAGACCTAAGTCTATGTGAGCATGAAAACATCCCCTCAATCTGGTCCTACCAAACCATGCCTAGTCTATATGCAGTCAATGTCAGCTAGATCAGAATCTAGGCTCCTAGGTTCGCATGATATCAAAAGTAAAGAGCTGACATGTTGTGAACATAATTTCAATAATTGAACTAAGTCAAGCATAATTTAGGTCAGACAAAGACAGGTCCCATCATAGTCGCCAAACCTGTTAGCGTCGCGAAATTTTTCCCCCGTCTTCCCTTCTTTGCGGAAGAGAGAGGGAAAATGCTTTTGCGATTCAAACTTGACCGGATTTTGGAAATTGTTTTTGAAATACTCGCCTCCGTTTTGAAAATTTGCGGGAAAATCCATGGGATGGGGCTCGACCTGTCGGTACAAGGTTCGACCGTTCCTGCCGCCTTTAACAGGGGTAATCGAACCAAGGACCAAAATTATGCTTGACTTAGTAAATTTATCGAAATTATGTTCTATCCTAAATGCACAGAGAATCCAGGCATATGCTATGAGATTTTTGGAAAATGTAAATTAGAAAAT
Organism: Nuphar pumila; assembly: GCF_984573655.1. Classification (NCBI taxonomy): domain Eukaryota; kingdom Viridiplantae; phylum Streptophyta; class Magnoliopsida; order Nymphaeales; family Nymphaeaceae; genus Nuphar; species Nuphar pumila. The sequence continues at coordinate 71,885,667 of NC_143259.1, read as the reverse complement.
ATGATGTATGCTTAGAAAACATTTGAAGTTGAAAAGCATTTCTCAGGAAAAGATGGAAATCAATTTCTCAGAAAAACTCAGACGAAGAAGGTTTGAAATATCGAGAAAGTTTATAAAGAGTTGGAAAATCTTGAAGAAGTGAGAATCTTGAGAAAGTTTAAAAGAGAATCTCGGGAAAATCTTGAGAAAGTTTATAAAGAGTTAGAAAATCTTGAAGAAGTGAGAATCTTGAGAAAGTTTAAATGAGAATGTCGGGAAAATCTTGAGAAAGTTTATAAAGACTTAGAAAATGAGAATCTCAGGACAACTTTGAAAAGGCTTAGAAAGACTTGGAAAATCATGAGGAAATGAGACTCTCAGGAAAACTGTAGGAATTCTTGAGAAAACATGAACATTTGAAAAAAAAAAAAGGAAAGCACTTGTTGGGAAAACTCAGACTTTAAGAAAAAGATAGAAAATTTATAGGAAAGGTTCATTGGAGAATGAAACTTAGAACTTGGGAAATTGAAATCCTGAAAACATTGTCCTTGAAATCTCTGAAAATCGATTTCTGATTCTTGAGAAATATGAAAATTCCTTTTGAAAAATGGATCTTAAAAAAATAACTTTTTAGGGAAAATCACGGGAAAACTTTGATTTGGGAAATCCAACTCCGAATATCATCATAGTTTCTTGAGAAAATCAATTCCATGAAGTGAAAATCTTTTGAGAAAATCATGAGAAAACAAATGATGCAGATGATGTTAATGAATGAATGCACTTTGAAAAACTTTCTAAAAATTTTATTGGAAAAATGTGGATTAAGCCAAAGTAAATCCTTCATATATTCTGACTGTAGCCATGAATATATTCAGGGTTTATTTGAGTTAATTCACAATATTTTGAAAACATTGGAAATATGAGGTGCATTTTCAAGATAGCCTAAGAGTGTAGGCTCAATGTGACTTGTAGAGAGATGATGGATCTGGGTCTCGTCCATATTCCGACTAGGGCCGTAAATATGGACTCCACCGAGTTCATCAACTCTCTAAGAGTTGGTGCACGTGACATTCGTGTTCATCCACGGTGAATTTGGAAAATTGAGATATATGCATCATAGAATCAGGATATTACTGAAATCAAACTATATGAGATGCGGCCTAATCTAAGCGGTAAAAGTAAATCTTATTCCAAGGTTTACATTGGATTGTTACATTGCATAACATAAAGTAAAAGAAAATTGAAATGGAGCCAAGGAATCTGCATCTTCTAGATTTTCCTGCAAAATGAGAGTTAGTACAAAATAACCAAGGAAATGGACATATATACTATATACAACAAAGATATATATGTAGATATAGAAATATTTGAATTTATGCTAAATGGTATATGGTAATGAAGATATATTTGCAAAAAAGTAAAAGAAAAGGAAAAATAGACGTGATATCCAATGCACATGAAGGTATATATATAGATATGTATATAAGTATATATATATATTTATATATGTATGTTCATAACATATATCTATATATATATACATATATATGTATACATATAGGTAGATATACAATATATATACATATATATAGATATATATATACATATAATGAGAAACATATACAAAAATATATATATATATATACATACTAATGGAAATTACATATAATGGGTAAAATCAGAAAATACAGGTATATACTGTTTCTGTAGGGGATTTCACACAGCCGTATCTCCCAAATTACAAGGTAATTTTCGATAAAACTGGGCATGGAGCTTCCCTACATATCCATAATGAAGCACGCCAAAGATGGTTGGGAGATCACGATTGGATATAGAGATATCCGTTCATGAATATGGCCAAATATCAAGACTGCACACTTACAGCAAAATGGAATGGGTATGGATGTGGAGGTTATGGTGAAAGACAACACGAATTTACAGGAACTATACATGTTTGTAAGGAGGTACTTTATGCATGATGATAGTGACACTAACTATATCTCTGCAGTATATGAAGATTTGCAAATGCCACATTCAATCATATAAAAACTAAAGCATATTGATGGGAATGATAGATGGATCAATACATTGGTTCTGAAAATAAGCATGTAGAGTAAAGTATTTCATAACAATATGAACCATATGCAGAGGAGTAATACTAGCTGAAAATGCAGATGGACAAAAATGACAAGAGCTGGAACAAATGACGCATAAGTGGCTAATGAACATCCTATAAATGAGCTGCATATACAGATAAGGTAAAATTTTATGAAATATGGTTAACTTCAGCTATATTGTCAATACATTAGATTTCAGCACTGCAGGGTTTCAATATCAACAAGACATGTTCTGTTGCTTATATAAATCTGCTGATGATAACCCATATACGTATGTGTTGTTAAGAGAACTAAAATGGTTACTGCAGAAATGTAGTGGTGGAATATAATGAGTAAATATACACATAGTGCCTGTATATATGACTGAAAATAAGACAAATATGATATACAGATGATTGGTTGTATAGATTATCATATTATTTGCAGATGCTAATAAATTATAATGGAAATGCAACAGCTGCCATAAACTCATTGCAGAAAAGGTGGATACAGCATAAACAGGAAGATGCAGAAATCTGCATTAGACAATAAAACTAATGGCTATGGCTGAACGTTCATGAGCTATTGAGGTGGAGGTTCAGCACATAGGATGGATGAACCATATCCATTTAGCCTGCATATGAGAGTTTTTCAAATAGCCATTTTTTTTTTTTAAAAAAAAATCCATCTACTATGCTGAAACTAAACCAGAGAGAAATCTTTAGCTTACATTGATTCCAGCCAATGAATTATAACAAGATATAATTCAGGGAAACTAAAAAAAGGAAAGAAAAGAAATGTCACCACCTCTTATTCTTCTGCACACGACCTATGGATAGCAGCAAAAAGGATCGGTTCTTTGTATAGCTGGGCTGAAGAAAATTGGGTTGGAAGATGATGTGAATCCTCTGCTGGATTTCGTCTGCTGCTGAGCTGAAGAAAATAAAAAATGTTGTAGTTGATTTCCTGCAACTGAGTTGAAGAAAGGGCAGCAATCCGTTGGATCTTCGGCTGGTGGGTTGAAAAAAAAAAATGGGGAAAACGTTGGATTTCCTCTGCTGGTGGGCTGAAGCAAGATAGGAAAAACGGTGGTGGCTCTCTTGCGGTTGGGCTGGAGTGGAGGTGTGCGGCAACTGCTGGAGCTTCTGCTGGGCTTGGCTGGACCTCCTGCTATTGAGCCGAAGGCAGATGGGGATATGCTGGCTGGGCTGTGGTTGGGGATGGAATCCCTACGGCTGGTGGTGTATGGCAGCCTTTGGTGGGTTGAAGGTTGCGATTGGTGGCGATGATGGAAGACCCTGCAAAACCGAAAAATCCTTCTCTCTTCAATCGGCTCCCCCTTTTCAAAAACCCTACAGAACAAATCCTCTCCTTTCCTTCGTGAGTGCTTGCCTCTTTTAAAACCTTCCTTCCTCCCCCAAAAGAAACGCATCCCCTTCCCCCTTAATGAGGTTCCGTTAATTTTTTTTTGAAAATTTTGCAAAGGCATGAAACCGATGCCTCATTGCTTTGAAAGCTTGCTATTTTTAAAAGAGGCGCCTCTTTGGTTTTTCCAAAACCTTGTTTTATTTCCTAAGTTTAGATAGAAATCAAATTTATTACTTTTTTTTTTTTGGAAGTTCGGCTGTGCCATTTAAGGCTGCCTCTTTCTTAAAACAAAAATTCTTTAAACAAATCAAAAAAAAAAATGAATATTGAAATAAATGAGAGGCTTTTATGGAAATGCCATCTCAATCCACTTTTAAAATCCTTTTGAAGATAAAGCTTTATTTTGTTTTGTAAATTTTTTTTTTTTTTTCAAATAGGGTGCCACATGTGTGTGGACCCACTAAAAAAAATAAATAAATAAATAAATAAGAATTTTAAAAGGAAAATTTTGCAAATTGGTTAGACCTCCGAGTGGGTCCCACTTGAGAATAAGATACTTACCTGGGAATCTGAGTATGGTGCCAGCTCAAAGGCAAGTTCTGCTCCATTTATTTGAAAAATACGAAATAAAACATTATTTATTTTCAAGAATTTGGAAAAATTGGGTTTTCAGGGCAAAAAAAATATGGATAAATGTAAAAACAAAATTTGTAAAGAGATTTAAAATCTTTTGCAAAAAGTCTTAAGATAAAGTCTTAAAATCAATATCCAAATATCCAGATTGTTTTCTTGAGAAAAAAATTTTGTAATTCAAAGTCCTGGGGGTAAAATGGGAAAATTTGGTAATTTTGAATACCCAGGGTTTTAAAAATCGGTTTTGAAAAGTTTAAAAATCAAATCTGGATTGACAATTTTGAAAATCAGGAGTTTTGGATCTCAAACTGACATGCTATGCAATGAAATGATGCAAAGTGTTCATGCAATGCGATGCAAAGACATGTTTCAGTGAAATGTCATTCCGAGCTCGGACTTGGAAATTCTAACTTTTTGTCCAGAAAGAGGATTTTGAATTTTTGCAATTTGAAGATGTCTCTGAACCTAAATATAGAAATTTTTTAGGCTCAATAGTGAAATTTAGGACTTTCTGCAAGGTTCAATCTTTAAAAATGACTATTTTGCCCTTTATTGCTTCCGGAGAACTGAAATGTGCCGATTGAGGGCGATATCAAGAATTGAGTGAAAATTTGGGGTGTTTACAGAGGCCCATTTTTCCATCTCCATCAGCCCAGCCGCAGGGCACCTCCATTGCTGCCAACTGCTGCTTCCCACTTGCCGTCAGCACAACCGATTGCTTTCTCACCTCCTTCGACCCACCAGCAACAGAGGATCCAACAGCAAAACTGCATCTTCTGCAGCCCAGCCAACGTCCTCACTTCTGCAGCCCAGCCTTCAGCTCCTTCACGGTACTGCTTCTCATCTTCTTCTTCAGCCCAGTCAGCGTTTTCCCTATATTTCTTCAACCTAGCAACAGAGGAAATCCAGGAGGTTGCCAATTTGTTGATTTGAATTAAGAAGAGTTGTTCTATAAGGTCTCCCAATGCTGTTGTTCTCTCTCAAATGTGATTGCAGCAACAATATTCAGATTTTGTATGATTTTACAGAAGGATCACTAATGGCAAGGCTTCATATCAGGTGCAGAAATTTGCAGGAACTAACGGGTGGATATCCAGACCAAATGCATGGACTAACTATAGATCTTTGTTGATTTGAGTTGAGAGGATTTCTATATAACATGTTCTTGCAAAGTTGTACTCTCTTGAATGTGATTGCAACTCTTATTATAAGTTGATCCTCTATCAACAACCTGTCATTGATAACGTGTGATAATTTTGCATCCATTAATCATTACATGTACTGTTTTGCCTAGCTGCATTGTTTTGATTTTTAACATATGTTAGCGTTTCATTTATGCAGTATTACTCATTTTCAAGTCAAAAAGGCACACAACAGTTCAAGCATGAGGAGGAAAGCATAAGTACATTGCTTTAAGAGTGACTGAGATGATATACTTGCAGATTTTTTTTTGGGTTCTGCAAATTTTCTGTGCTCCGTACTCTACCAATACCTGGCATCGATCCTCTTTGTTTTGTGCTCTACATATCATCTAGTTTCTTTTGTGTTGTGCCTTGCATCAAGTGATTGATAATCAAGTGATTGCTTTAAGAACTCAATTTTTTTTTTCTTAAGTTCTGCCAATGACTTGCATATCATCTCATCCTGCTCTACATCTTTATATGTTAATTTTCATAAAATCCATTCTATGTTGTAATGATCAAGCTACAAAATTCATGTCATTGTATTTTCGTTATTTTAGTTGGAAGGATACAGAAATTCGGTTCTTTTTGATCGTTCACCATCGTTCCCATTCATAAACGTGTTATCCATGTGTTTTTCATTCCTTTTTGTGCAGATGTGCAGTCTTGATAAATAGCCACCTTCATGAACGGATATATCCATATCCGTTCATGATCTCTATACCATCTTTTGCACACATCATTATTGATATATTGGGAAGCTCCATACCCATTTTTATAAAAAAAATATGTTCTAATTTGGTAATTACGGCTGTGTAAAATCACCTACAGAAACTGTATATACCTATATTTTCTGATTTTACCCATTATATGAAATTTCCATTAACATGTATATTTTCTCATTATATGTATATATATATCTATATATATGTATATCTTTTATATATCTACCTATATGTATACATATATATGTATATATATATATATGTATATATATATATATACATATATATATACTTATATATATATCCCTTCATGTGCACTTGTTATCACATATATTTTCTTCTTTTACTTTTTTGTGAATATATCTTCATTACCACATATCATTTATCATAAATTCAAATATTTCTATGTCTACATATATATCTTCGTTGTATATAGTATATATACCCCTTTTCTTGGTTATCTTGTACTAACTCTCATTTTGCAGGAAAATCTAGAAGATGCTGATTACTTGGCTCCATTTCAATTTTTTTTTTTTTTACTTTATGTTATGCAATGTAACAATCCAATGTAAACCTTGGAATAAGATTTACTTTTACTGCTTAGATTAAGCCGCATCTCATATAGTTTGATTTCAGTAATATCCTGATTATATGATGCATACATCTCAATCTTTCAAAATTCACCGTGGATGAACACGAATGGCACGTGCACCAACTCTTAGAGAGTTGATGAACTCGGTAAAGTCCATATTTATGGCCCTAGTTGGAATATGGACGAGACCCAGATCCATCATCTCTCTACCAGTCACATTGAGCCTACACTCTTAGGCCATCTTGAAAATGCACCTCATATTTCCAATGTTTTCAAAATATTGTGAATTAACTCAAATAAACCCTGAATATATTCATGGCCACAGTCAGAATATGTGAAGGATTTACTTTGGCTTAATCCACATTTTTCCAAGAAATTTTTCAGAAATCTTTTCAAATTGCATTCATTCATTCAAATCATCTGCATCATGTCTTTTCTCATGATTTTCTCAAGAAATTTTCATTTCATGGAATCGATTTCTCAAGAAACTATGATGATATTCGGAGTTGGATTTCCCAAATCAATGTTTTCCCGTGATTTTCCTTAAAAAGTTATTTTCTTAAGATCCATTTTCAAAAGGAATTTTCATCTTTTTCAAGAATAAAAAGCTGATTTTCAGATATTTCAAAGATAAAATTCTCAGGATTTCAATTTCCTAAGTTCTAAATTTCCTTCTCCAATGAATTTTCCTATAAAGTTTTCCATCATTTTCCTAAGAAAATTCTCAAAGACCGAGTTTTCCTGACAAGTGTTTTCCTTTTCAAATATTCATCTTTTCTCAAGAATTTCTTTCAGTTTTCCTGAGATTCTCATTTCTTCATAGTTTTTCAAGTCTTTATAAACTTTCTCAAGATTTTCCCGAGATTCTCATCTCTTCAAGATTTTCTAAGTCTTTATAAACTTTCTCAAGATTTTCCCGAGATTCTCATCTAAACTTTCTCAAGATTTTCCCGAGATTCTCATTTCTTCATAGTTTTCCAAGTCTTCATAAACTTTCTCAAAATTTTCCCGA